>NC_048219.1:166693497-166884799 GCF_002007445.2 Ailuropoda melanoleuca
CAGAGATGGGGGAGGGGCAGAGAGGGAGGGAGAGAATCTCAAGCAGGTTCTGCACTAAGCAGGGAGCTGGATGTGGGGCTTGATCTCATGACCCTGAGATCATGACCTAAGCTGTAACTAAGAGCTGGACACTTAAAAAAAAGATTTTATTTACTTATTAAGTATATGTATGTGGATATATATTTTTTTCTTTTCTTTTTTTTAACTACGCTCTATGCCCAGTGTGGAGCCCAACCCAGGGCTGGAACTCAGAACTGTGATCAAGACCTGAGCTGAGATCAAGCATCGAATGCTTAACTGACTGAGCTACCAGGTACCTCTAAGATGCTATATATTTTTTAAGTACTTTGCATATAAATGAGCCAATGAAGTCTAGAGGAGGAAAGTGCCACACTGCTAGATCTGTCTTCTAGACCTCTTCAGCCACTTCATGTCCTTAAGTTTTCAACATGTCCTAAATTCTCTGGGCCTCAGTTTTGTTATCTGTAAAATGTGGGGTGGGACTAGATGGTGTCTAAGGTACTTACAGCTTTTTATTTTTTTAAAGATTTTATTTATTTATTTGACAGACAGAGGCAGAGAGAGAGGGAACACAAGCCGGGGGAGTGGGAGAGGAAGAAGCAGGCTTCCTGCTGAGCAGGGAGCCCGATGCGGGGCTCGATCCCAGAATGCTGGGATCGTGACCTGAGCAGAAGGCAGATACTTAACGACTGTGCCACCCAGGCACCGCGTAAGGTACCTACAGCTTTAATATTCTTTGGTTCTATTTCATGTGGTTCTCACACTAACTACATGAAGCAAGGCATGTGAAAGAGAGAAATGTTTAAATATTTCTCAAATTTTTTTGGTCCTAAATATCCCATTTTTCCCCATAGAGGACCCTGAGGATACCAAACAGGAGTGTCATTATGTAGGAACAGTCTTTAGCCATGTGCTTTGAGGAGCACCAGGTACCCTTTTTTTATCTAAGTATCTCTTTGAAGCACCTGGGTGGCTCAGTCAGTTGGGCATCTGCCTTTGGCTCTGGTTGTGATCTCCAGGTCCTGGGATCAAGAGCCCCAAGTTGGGCTCCCTGTGCAGCAGGAGTCTGCTTCTCCCTCTGCCCCTCCCTTCTGCTCATAGGCACTCTCTCTCTCTCTCTCTCCCTCGCAAATAAATAAATAATATCTTAAAAAAAAAAAGTAAAAGTATCTCTTTTTATCTGCCTCACACCTCTGCCTATCAGAGTCTTCCTGGCTAACACCGTCTACTCCCTTCACCTCCAGAGCACTGGTGCAGCTGTTTCATACAAATATTCCATCATAACATAAGTGCTAACCCTTTAACAAGCATAACAGAGGTGATGGAATTCACGGGAGGGAGTGGCAACTCTTTTAGGAAAATTTAGAAAGGTTTCACTAGGAAAGTTGCAGGATAACTGGAATGTGAAAGATGGATAGAATTTTACCTGGTAAACACAAAGGTTTTCCTAGGTGAGAGAATAGCACACACTTTAATTATAAGATACTTCTTTTGAAATAGAAATACACCACTAGGGATAACACCTAGGGATAATGCTATCATTTTTTAAAAAGATATATTTATTTATTTTAGAGTGTGTGCAAGCAGTGTGGGGGGGGGAAGAGCAGAGGGGGCAGGAGAGAGAATCTCCAAGCAGACTCCCTGCTGAGAGTAGAGCCTGACACAGGGCTCAATCCCAAGATGCTGGGCCTATGACTTGAGCCGAAATCCAAAGCTGGCTGCCCAACCAACTGAACTGCCCAGATGCCCTAATACTATCATCTTAATATAAGTTAGTCTATTGATTTGTTTTACCAATTGATTGAAAGTTCCAGGGTAGCATAAGAATTCTGGTTCCTGGAAAAATGGGAAAAAAATGTTAGAGGTGGAAGTGCTTAAGCTGACTCTTCTTACGTAGGATCTGGCTTAAAGCTCAGAAAATGTCTGATACTTTTTCAATACATGATAACAGTGGAACTGACATTGATACTAATCTTAAGGGCAAATAAAGGGCACTAACCGATCAAGACTGATCTAATCATGGTGATTTCAAAGTAAAAGAATAATAGTCATATTTTATCTTTATATAGCCTCTTAGAATGTTCAAAGCTTTTTCACATCCATTAATTTATTTAACTCTGACTGAGGTAGTGAGGAATAAGGACACTAAGGCTCGGAGAGAGTGTTTTGATTACTAGTTGAAGGATGGCTTTCCTAACTAGCAGAGCCGGACTAAAATCCAGGCATCTTGACTGTGTCTAGCATGCTTTTCATTGCACTTCTGGAACAAATATGACCTTCAGGGTGCTATGATGAGAGACTTTCAAAAGAATCCACAGGAAGGGATATATCCAATAACAGCAAGTTCAAGGCAAACATTGTGAAAAATTACAGTGTTCTGAAAAACAAAGGCCCAAACCATGTAATGTTGGATGATTGTTTTTAAATTCCCTTGATTCCCCATCAAGTTGGGTCCTGCACAGACATTCAGGTTCACTCTTTGTTTATTACTTGGCTTGAGTCACTCAAGTCAGTTGATCATGCTGTAGTGTGCAGCCCAAACACCTGAGGGCTGATTTCTTCCCACCTCTGCTTTGTGATGAAAATTTCTCAAGTAAGTAGGTGTTATTTGCCAAGAGAGAACTTTGCTTAAAAATGCCTGACAGGGAGCAGAGAGTCCTGGTTACTTTTCTCAAGAAAATATTTAGTAAATAAGTGGAAAGATTTAGTTGAAAAAAAAATTTTTTTTTTAAGTACCCTCTACACCCAGCGTAGAGCCCAGTGCAGGGCTTGTACTCACCACCCTGAGATCAAAACCTGAGCTGAAATCAAGAGTCAGATGGTCAAAAAACTGAGCCACCCAGGTGCCCCTTGAATTTTTTTTTTTATTAAAACTCATTTGGGTTTAAATCTTTATTATTCTTAATTTCAATTTTTAATTTAAATTCTAGTTAGTTAACATATATGGTAAAATTGGTTTTAGGTGTAGAATTTAGTGATTCATCACTCACATATAATACCCAGTGCTCATCACAAGTGCCTTCCTTAATACCCATCACCCACTTAGCCCGTTCCCCGTCCACCTCCCTCCATCAACCCTCAGTTTCTTCTCTATAGTTAAGAGTCTTTTATGGTTTGCTTCCCTCTCTCTCCTCTCTTTTTGTTCCCCTTCCACTATGTTCATCTGTTTGGTTTCTTAAATTCCACCTATGTAACTCTGTATTATTTTATCATTTTTTACTTCCTTTTATTTTATCATAGCTTTTTCTAAGTTAAATCATTTGGAGGTCAGCTAGGGTACTTCTCTGAGTAATATCGTTTTACAAAATGTACACACAAAGTATATTTAGGGGGTTCTTGAAAGAATGAAGACTATGTGAGAATACTTTCTGTTGTCGTATGTATGAAGAACAGCCTAGCTGGGTGTAGGATTCTTGGATCACAACCATTTTTCCTCAAATTTTGTGGCTGTTTTTTCAAAGTCTTCTAGTACTTGGTGTTAAAGAGAAGTATGATAATATTTGATTCATTTTCTTTGAGGTAGACTTTTTAATAAAATGTCTATTTTTTGTTGGATTTCTTTTTTCTATACTTAAAAATACATTAAATTCTGATTATCAGACTAAGATTGGAGATTACAGAAAATTTGGAAAGTAGAAAATTTAAAAAAGAAAATTAAAAATAAACAATGAAACTACTACCTGAAGGTAACTACTGTTGATATTTTTTGGTGTGTTCCCTTCCAGTCTTTATTTTCAGTGTATTTAAATTACACTAAAAATAAGGTAAGATAAAAATATGCCGTTGACCATTGAACAGCATGGGTTTGAACTGTGCAGGTGCCCTTTTACATGGACTTTTTAAATATACAGTATAGTACTGTAAATGTATTTTCTTTCCCTTATGATTTGTTAACGTTTTCTTTTCTCTAGCTTACTCTATTGTAAAAATACAGTATACAATACATATGACATGCAAAATATGTGTTAATCGACTGTGTTAACAGTAAGGCTTCCAGCAAACAGTAGGCTATTAGTAAAGTTTCTGGGGAGTCAGAGTTATCTGTGAATTTTTGTGCAGGGTTGGTGCCCCTAATTCTCGTGTTGTTCAAGCATCAGCTGTACTTATAATTTTACATTCAGTAGAGAAACTTCTAAAATTATGTGCATTTGTAAACAATTCTAGAATATTTAATTGAAAGACAATGGTTCTTAAGACTTACACCTATATGGGACACCTGCGTGTCTCAGTCGGTTAAGCGTCTGCCTTCGGGGAGGAGTTAAGATGGTGGAGGAGTAGGGGAACCCTTTTTCAGCTGGTCCCCTGAGTCGAGCTGGATAGGTACCAGACCAGCCTGAACACCCACGGAATCAGCCTGAGACGCAGGAACATACATCTGGATCTCTACAAATGAACATCTCCAGTGCTGAGTATTGAGGTACGAAGCGGGGAGCCATGAAACCGCGCACAGATATCGGAAGATAAATGGAAGGGGGAGGGAGCCGCCACGTTTGGGCGCCGGGAAGCGGTAGCCACCTGCACGGGGGAGCAGGCGGACTCGAGGACGGCACCTGCGAGACAGCAGACTGGTACCGTGAGCGGGAGCGCGCGCCACCAGACTTCTCATGGAGCTCCGGTGTGCTCACTGGATCCAGACTGAGACCGGGAGCTCCGGGAGCACGTGGGGCGGCTGGCGGCATTAGAAACACAAAGGACAGAGACGCGCCAGCCCTGGAAGTGAGGGCTGGGACGCCGGGTGTGGGGCGCACATCCCTGGACACTGCAGGGTTGAGCAGCACCAACAGTAACAGAGTTAAAGTGGCCAGAACATCAGTGGAGAACGGCCCGCGATCCCTCTGTTCTGAGACAGAGGCTGAGATTCGGCCGCTGCTGCTCTGACTCTCAGAACAGGCACAGCAAACCGCCAGGGAAAGCCGCCAGAGAACAAAAGCCTGGAAATACCGGCTTACAGCGTGCCCATCCCCACCCCCCCTCGCAGGGGACACGGAGACTCTACTCAAACAGGGTTGCCTGAGTATCCGCGCGGCAGGCCCCTCCCCTAGAAGGCAGGCTGAAAAATCAAGAAGCCCACATCCCGGGGCACCTGGGTGGCACAGTCATTAAGTGCCTGTCTTCTGCTCAGGGCGTGATCACAGCGTTCCAGAAAGGAGTCTCTCACCAGGCTCCTCCGCTGGGAGCCTGCTTCTTCCTCTCCCACTCCCCTGCTTGTGTTCCCTCTCTCGCTGGTTGTCTCTCTGCCACATAAATAAATAAAATCTTTAAAGAAGAAGCCCACATCCCTAAGATCTCTATAAAACAAGGGTGCACGGCCTGGGACCTGGTCAATAATTTGGACTCCGGACAACCTTGCAACTTCTCCTCATCAGAATGATGAGAAGGAGAGGTCCCCCCCCCCCAGCAAAGAAAAGACAATGAGTTTGTGGCCTCTGCCACAGAACTAATGGATATGAATGTAACCAAATTATCAGAAGTGGAATTCAGAGTAACAATGGTCAAGATGATGTGTAGACTTGAAAAAAATATTAACGAAAATGTCAATGAGAATATAGAATCTCTAAGGGCAGAAATGAGAGCGAATCTGGCAGAAATTAAAAATTCTATGAGCCAAATGCAGTCAAAACTAGAGGCTCTGATGGCCAGGGTAAATGAGGCAGAGGAACATATTAGCGAATTGGAGGATGGGTTAGTAGAAGAAAAATCGAAAATAGAAGCTGAACTTAAAAAAATCCACGCCCACGAATGTAGGTTACGGGAGATTACTGACTCAATGAAACGATCCAATGTCAGAATCATCGGCATCCCCGAGGGGGTGGAGAAAAATAGAGGTCTAGAAGAGATATTTGAACAAATTGTAGCTGAAAACTTCCCTAATCTAGCGAGGGAAACAAACATTCATGTCCAAGAGGCAGAGAGGACCCCTCCCAAGCTCAACCACGACAAACCTATGCCATGTCACGTCATCATAGTGCAATTCGCAAATATTAGATCCAAGGATACAGTATTGAAAGCGGCCAGGGCAAAGAAATTTCTCACGTACCAAGGCAAAGGTATCAGGATTACGTCAGACCTGTCTACAGAGACCTGGAATGAGAGAAAGGCTTGGGGGGGCATTTTTAAAGCTCTTTCAGAGAAAAACATGCAGCCAAGGATCCTTTATCCAGCAAAGCTGTCATTCAGAATTGATGGAGAAATAAAGACGTTCCAAAATCGCCAATCATTAACCAATTTCGTAACCACGAAACCAGCCCTACAGGAGATATTAAGGGGGGCTCTATAAAGGTAAAAAGGCCCCAAGAGTGATACAGAGCAGCAAGTCACAACCGATACAAAGACTTTAAAGAGAAATGGCATCATTAAAATCATATCTGTCAATAATCTCTATCAATCTAAATGGCTTAAACTCTCCCATAAAACGCCACAGGGTTGCAGATTGGATAAAAAGACATGACCCATCCATTTGCTGTCTACAAGAGACTCATTTTGAACCCAAAGATGCATTCAGACTTAGAGTAAGGGGATGGAGTACCATCTTCCACGCAAATGGACCTCAAAAGAAAGCTGGAGTAGCAATTCTCATATCAGATAGACTGGATTTTAAACTAGAGGCCATAGAGAGAGATACAGAAGGGCACTATATTATTCTTAAAGGAAGTATTCAACAAGTGGATATGACAATTATTAATATATATGCCCCCAACAGGGGAGCAGCAAGATACACAAGCCAACTCTTAACCAAAATAAAGAGACATATAGATAAGAACACAGTAATAGTAGGGGACCTCAACACCCCACTATCAGAAATAGACAGAACACCCTGGCAAAAACTAAGCAAAGAATCAAAGGCTTTGAATGCCATACTCGACGAGTTGGACCTCATAGATATATATAGAACACTACACCCCAGAACCAAAGAATACTCATTCTATTCAAATGCCCATGGAACATTCTCAAGAATAGATCATGCTCTGGGACACAAAACAGGTCTCAGCCAATACCAAAAGATTGAAATTATCCCCTGCATATTCTCAGACCACAACGCTCTGAAATTGGAACTCAACCACAAGGAAAAACCTGGAAGAAACTCAAACACTTGGAGGCTAAGAACCATCCTGCTCAAGAATGACTCGATAAACCAGGAAATCAAAAAACAAATTAAACAATTTATGGAGACCAACGAGAATGAATACACAACGGTCCAAAACCTATGGGATACTGCAAAGGCAGTCCTAAGGGGGAAATACATAGCCATCCAAGCCTCACTCAAAAGAATAGAAAAATCTAAAATGCAGTTTCTATATTCTCACCTCAAGAAACTGGAACAGCAACAGAGGGACAGGCCTAACCCACTGACAAGGAAGGAGTTGACCAAGATTAGAGCAGAAATCAATGAATTAGAGACCAGAACCACAGTAGAGCAGATCAACAGGACTAGAAGCTGGTTCTTTGAGAGAATCCATAAAATTGATAGACCACTGGCAAAACTTGTCCAAAAACAAAGAGAAAGGACTGAGATTATTAAAATTATGACTGAAAAGGGAGAGGTCACGACCAGCACCATTGAAATTGCAAGGATTATTAGAAACTTTTATCAACAGCTATATGCCAAAAAACTAAACAATCTGGAAGAGATGGAGGCCTTCCTGGAAACCTATAAACTACCAAGACTGAAACAGGAAGAAATAGATTTCTTAAATAGGCCAATTAACTATGAAGAAATTGAGTCAGTGATAAACAACCTTCCAAATAATAAAACTCCAGGCCCAGACGGTTTTCCTGGGGAATTCTACCAAACATTCAAAGAAGAAATAATACCTATTCTCCTAAAGCTATTTCAAAAAATAGAAACAGAAGGAAAGCTACCAAACTCATTCTATGAGGCTAATATTACCTTGATCCCCAAACCAGGCAAAGACCCCCTCAAAAAGGAGAATTACAGACCGATTTCTCTAATGAATATGGATGCCAAAATCCTCAACAAGATCCTTGCTAATAGAATCCAACAGTACATTAAAAGGATTATCCATCATGACCAAGTGGGATTCATACCTGGGATGCAAGCATGGTTCAACACTCGCAAATCAATCAATGTGATACATCATATCAACAAGAAAAGACTCAAGAACCATATGATCCTCTCAATTGATGCAGAAAAAGCATTTGACAAAATACAGCATCCTTTCCTGATTAAAACCCTTCAGAGTGTAGGAATAGAGGGTACATTTCTCAATCTCATAAAAGCCATCTATGAAAAGCCTACTGCAAGCATTATTCTCAATGGGGAAAAGCTGGAAGCCTTTCCCTTAAGATCAGGAACACGACAAGGATGCCCACTCTCGCCACTATTATTCAACATAGTACTAGAAGTCCTTGCAACAGCAATCAGAAGACAAAAAGGGATCAAAGGTATCCAAATCGGCAAAGAAGAAGTCAAACTGTCTCTCTTTGCAGATGACATGATACTCTATATGGAAAACCCAAAGGAATCCACTCCCAAACTATTAGAAGTTATAGAACAATTCAGTAAGGTGGCAGGATACAAAATCAATGCCCAGAAATCAGTTGCATTTCTATACACGAATAACGAGACTGAAGAAAGAGAAATTAGGGAATCCATCCCATTTACAATAACACCAAAAACCATGCGTTACCTTGGAATTAACTTAACCAGAGACGTAAAGGACCTATATGCTAGAAACTATAGATCACTTTTGAAAGATATTGAGGAAGACATAAAAAGATGGAAAAATATTCCATGCTCATGGATTGGAAGAATTAACATAGTTAAAATGTCCATACTACCCAGAGCAATCTACACTTTCAATGCTATCCCGATCAAAATACCGAGGACATTTTTCAAAGAACTGGAACAAATAGTCCTTAAATTTGTATGGAACCAGAAAAGGCCCCGAATCTCCAAGGAACTGTTGAAAAGGAAAAACAAAGCTGGGGGCATCACAATGCCGGATTTCGAGCTGTACTACAAAGCTGTGATCACAAAGACAGCATGGTACTGGCACAAAAACAGACACATCGACCAATGGAACAGAATAGAGAACCCAGAAATGGACCCTCGGCTCTTTGGGCAACTAATCTTTGATAAAGCAGGAAAAAACATCCGGTGGAAAAAAGACAGTCTCTTCAATAAATGGTGCTGGGAAAATTGGACAGCTACATGCAAAAGAATGAAACTTGACCACTCTCTCACACCATACACAAAAATAAACTCCAAATGGATGAAAGACCTCAATGTGAGACAGGAATCCATCAAAATTCTAGAGGAGAACATAGGCAACAACTTCTATGACATCGGCCAGAGCAACCTTTTTCACGACACATCTCCAAAGGCAAGAGAAATAAAAGATAAAATGAACTTATGGGACTTTATCAGGATAAAGAGCTTCTGCACAGCCAAGGAAACAGTCAAAAAAACTAAGAGACAGCCCACGGAATGGGAGAATATATTTGCAAAGGACACCACAGATAAAGGACTGGTATCCAAGATCTACAAAGAACTTCTCAAACTCAATACACGAGAAACAAATAAACAAATCATAAAATGGGCAGAAGATATGAACAGACACTTTTCCAATGAAGACATACAAATGGCTAACAGACACATGAAAAAATGTTCAAAATCATTAGCCATCAGGGAAATTCAAATCAAAACCACACTGAGATACCACCTTACGCCAGTTAGAATGGCAAAGATAGACAAGGCAAGAAACAACAATTGTTGGAGAGGATGTGGAGAAAGGGGATCCCTCCTACATTGTTGGTGGGAATGCAAGTTGGTACAGCCACTCTGGAAAACAGTGTGGAGGTCCCTTAAAAAGTTAAAAATTGAACTACCCTATGACCCAGCCATTGCACTACTGGGTGTTTACCCCAAAGATACAGACGTAGTAAAGAGAAGGGCCATATGCACCCCAATGTTCATAGCTGCATTGTCCACAATAGCCAAATCATGGAAGGAGCCGAGATGCCCTTCAACAGATGACTGGATTAAGAAGCTGTGGTCCATATATACAATGGAATATTACTCAGCTATCAGAAAGAACGAATTCTCAACATTTGCTGCAACATGGACGGCACTGGAGGAGATAATGCTAAGTGAAATAAGTCAAGCAGAGAAAGACAATTATCATATGATTTCTCTCATCTATGGAACATAAGAACTAGGATGATCGGTAGGGGAAGAAAGGGATAAAGAAAAGGGGGGTAATCAGAAGGGGGAATGAAACATGAGAGACTATGGACTATGAGAAACAAACTGAAGACTTCAGAGGGGAGGGGGTGGGGGAATGGGATAGACTGGTGATGGGTAGTAAGGAGGGCACGTATTGCATGGTGCACTGGGTGTTATACGCAACTAATGAATCATCAAACTTTACATCGGAAACCGGGGATGTACTGTATGGTGACTAACATAATATAATAAAAAAACATTAAAAAAAAAAAAAGCGTCTGCCTTCGGTTCAGGTCATGATCCCAGGGTCCTGGGATTGAGTCCCACATCGGAGTCCTTGCTCAGTGGAGAGCCTGCTTCTCCCTCTGCCTGCTGCTTCCCCTGCTTGTGCTCTCTCTCGCGTGCTCTTTCTCTCTCTAACAAATGAATTAAAAAAAAAGGCTTACAGCTATGGAAACTCATTGAGAATGTGATAAAGTATGAACTCTCAGGATATGCAGCATACCTATACTTCTAAAATTCTGCACAGAATTTCAAAGAGTTTATGAATTTCCTCTGTATATTCCAAGTTAAGACATCTTGATAATAATGACTAACATTTATTAAGTAATCTAACATTTACTAAGAGTGTTAGGCACTCTTCCAAATGTTTTATACATATTAACTAATTTAGGGTTTCTTATAATCCCATGAGGAAGGTAATATTATTATTCCTACTTTTCATATAAGGAATTTAAGGCACTGGTTAATTACTCAAAGTCACACAATTAGGAAGTGGCAGAATTGAAATTTTAATCCAGGTAATTTAACTTTAGAGCCCACACTCTAAACCATTAATCTGTTTTTATTTATTTTTTTACTTATTTTTTAGAGAGGTAGGGGGAGGGGCAGAGGGAGAGAGAGAATCTCAAATAGGCTCCATTTGGATGTGGTGCTCAGTCTCACAACCCCAAGATCATGATCCGAGCCAAAATCAAGAGTCAGACACTTAACCAACAGGCATCCCTAATCTGTTATTAGTCTATGTTTCCTCAAGAGTTTTTGTGAAGGTACTTTTGCAACAACTTTTAAACTCAGTTGAGAAAATTCAGTATCATACTGCTACATCTAGGCTGACCAGGACATCTAGGAATCTGAATTTAATAGTGGCCACAAGTTTGGAGACCATTCTTTTTTTTTTTTTTTCCTCCCAAGATTTATTATTTATTTGAGAGAGAGAACATGCACAGGGATAGGGGGTGGGAAGGGCAAAGGGAGAGGGAGAAAGAGAATCTCCTGCAGACTCCCTGCTGAGTGAGGAGCCTTACACTGGCTCTATCCCAGGCCCTGGGATTACGACCTGAGCCAAAATCAGGAGTTGGGCACTTAACGGACTGAACCACCCAGGTGCCCTCGGAGACCATTCTTCTGTACTGTGTAGCAGCCTTCTGCCTGACCCTGCCAGGTTACTGTCGGATCTGTTTCTGAAGCTTGAGGATGTTCATTCATGTTAATTTTCTGGCTAGTAAAAAAGGTTTTCTCTTTTCACCATCTTGGAGGCTGTGGAGGCCTGCTGGGAACAGGACTCCTAAAAAGATAAATGTCTGGAAGGCTGTAGTCTAAGGCCATTTTTGCTGGCTATAAGCAGGGTCTCTGAAACCAGAGAGAGCACACAGCTCTTTTTAAAATTGAAGGTGTTTATGCTCAAGATGAAACTGAATTCTTTCTAGACAAGAGATATGCTTGTGTGTATGAAGCAAAGGATAACGCAGTGACTCCTGGTGGCAAACCAAACAGAGCCAGAGTGATCTGGGGAAAAGTAATTTGTGCTCATGGAAACAGTGGCATGGTTTGTGCCCAATTCCAAAGCAACCTTCCTGCTAAAGCCATTGGCTGCAGAATCCATGTGATGCTGTACCCCTCAAGGATTTAAACTTACTAAAAAGTAATAAATAAGGTGTAGAGTAAAAAAAAAGTTAATGGCTTGGAAGACAAAGTACAATGAAATATAAGATTGGATTAACTTATTTTTTTAAATTATTGGGTAGAAAGGTACATCATTAATGGTGATATGGGAAGACTTACATTAGTGGAGCAAATAAATGTACATGGTAGAGCAGTTTGTAAAGAAAGGGAAATGTTTGTTATATGAAGGTATTGTCTGCTAATTCTAGCTAATCCTATCAAATGAATATCCAAATGCTAATCCTAACTAGGACCCTAAGGTACTACTCATATAATGGATCACACAGTGTTTAATGCAAGTATCCTAAAGGAATTCTACATGCGTGGTCCACATTTGGTATTAGAAGATATAATAGAGAGTAATTCTCAGAATTATAATTTTGGCTATGGCAATTAAAGTTAAATCAAATTGATCATAAGTTCATTTTTGTATAACATTAAGAGATATATTATGAAAAAAGATGTAGAATTTGCTTGTTAGCCAAAATGTCTCACTTTCTGACTTTATGCCATACTGTCAGGCATAAATAAGCAGGAATGAGCAGAGTACTAATAGGCATGAATTAAAGTTGCTGTCATTTGGCACATAAACATAAAATGGGAGAAAAGTTTTCAAGGTAGCGATGGTAAACTAGGTGCCACAACATCTGATTCACAATTCAGTTTCTGGACATGGACACAGCATTAAGTTACACTTATACTTGCAACGAATGCTACCCCATAGGTAGCAATCAAATATTATGGTGTTTGGCATCTTCTATGTCTAACTGGACAGAGAAGGCAAATATGCAGAGTCTGAAAATTCTGTGTCTGTATCTTTGCAGTCTGTTTCTAGACCAGAAGATTGAAGTCAATAAAGTGCACTTGAGAGGGATCTGTTGATAATACTGTCATAGCAAAAGTCCTAAAAAAAAAAAAATCGTGGGTAAATATATTAATAAAATTTGAATGAGAGCAATCCTAGGTGCTCCTTTTATGCAGAAGTTGACAAGCTTGTCCTGAATTTCATATGGAAATGAAAGGGAACCAGTAAAGCCAAAATAACCTTGAAAAAGAATGAAGGGGTAGGATTCACACTTCTTAATTTCAAAACTTACTACAAAGTAATGGTGAATCAAGACTGTATGATACTGACACAAGCTTGGACAAAAACGTCAGTGGAATAGAACTCACAGTTCAGAAATAAACCCATACATGGAGGATCAGTTGATTTTGACAATGATGCCAACATAATTCAACAAGAAGAGTCTGTTCACTAATGGTGCTGGGGTAAATGGATATCCACATGCAGAAGAGTGAAGTTGGACCTCTACCTCAAAACGTATACAAAAATTAACTCAAGGGGGTCCTGACTGGCTCTTGATCTCAGGGTTGTGAGTTTGAGCCCCATGTTGGGTATAGAGATATCTTAAAATCTAAAAATAAAATAAAATAAAAATTAACTCAAAATGGACCAAAGCCTTAAAAGTAAGAACTAAACCTATGCAACTCCTATGAGAAAACATAGGAATAAATATTCATGATGTTGGATTAGGCAGTAATTCCTTAAATACGGCACCAAAAGCATGAGCAACAAAAGAAAACAGATTTCATCAAAATCTAAAAGTTTTGTACTTCAAAGGACACTGTCAAGAAAAAGACAACTCACATAATGGGGAAAATATTTGCAAATCATATATCTGATCAGTTTCTAGTATCCAGAATATATAAAGAAGTCAGCCCAACAACAATGAACCCAATTAACAATAAACAAAGGATCTGAATAGACATTTCTCCAAAGAAAATATACAAACGGCCAATAAGCACATGAAAGATATTTAACATTATTAGCCATTAGGGAAATGTAAATCAAAACTATAATGAGGGGTACCTGGTTGGCTTAGTCCATAGGACATGTGGGTTGTAAGTTTGAGCTCCACACTGGGTGGAGAGATTACTTACAAATAAAATGAGAAGGGTGCCTGGCTGGCTCAATTGGTAGAACATGTGACTCTCGATCTCAGGGTGGGGAGTTCGAGCCCTGCCTTTGGCATGGAGCCTATTTAAAAAAAAAAAAAAAGATACCACTTTATTCCTCCAAGGATGGCTAGAATAAAAATGACAGACAATAACAAGTGTTGACAGGGGTGGCTGGCTGGCTCAGTCGGAAGAGCGTGTGACTCTTGATCTTGGTGTCCTAAGTCCAAATCCCACATTGGGTATGGAGTTTACATACATACATACATACATACATACACTTAAAAACAAAACAAAAACAAGCGTTGACAAAGATAAGGAAAAATAGGAACCTTCACATGTTCCTGATGGGATTGTAAAATGATACAGCTGCTTAGGAAAACAGGAAGTTCCTCAAAATGTCAAACTTAGAGTTATCAGATGACCCAGCAATTCCACTGCTAGGTATATACCACAAATAATTGAGAACAGCTGTTCAAACAAAAACATGTACACAAGTGTTTATTAATAATAGGCAAAAAGTGAAAACAATCTAAATGTCCCTCAGTTGATAAATGTGTAAGTAGTATTATTCAGCCACATACAGGATTAAATATAGGCACACCTCAGAGATATTACAGGTACAGCTCCAGACTAACACAACAAAGTTAATATCACAATAAAGTGAGTCAGATGAATTTTTGGATTCCCAGTGCATATAAAAGTTATATTTATGCTATACTACAGTCTATTAAGTGTGCAATAATATTATATCTAACAAAACCCAATGTACATACCTTAATTTAAAAATACTCTATTGCTAAAAAAAAAATGCTAACCATCATCTGAGCTTCCAGTGAGTCATAATCACTGATCACAGATCCCCATAACATATATAATAATAATCAAAAAGGTTGAAATATTGCAAGAATTACCGAAGTGTGACACAAAGACACGAAGTGAGCAAATGCTTTTAGAAAAATTGTGCTGACAGACTTGCTCTATTGATAGACTTGAAGTGTTACTGCAAACCTCCAGTTTGTAGGGGTACCTGCCTGGCTCAGTCAGGAGAACATGCAACTTGATCTTGGGGTTGGGAGTTTGAGCCCTACGTTCGGCGTAAAGTTTACTTAAAAAACAACAAAAGCAGGGGCGCCTGGGTGGCACAGCGGTTAAGTGTCTGCCTTCGGCTCAGGGCATGATCCTGGCATTATGGAATCGAGCCCCACGTCAGGCTCCTCTGCTATAAGCCTGCTTCTTCCTCTCCCACTCCCCCTGCTTGTGTTCCCTCTCTCGCTGGCTGTCTCTATCTCTGTTGAATAAATAAATAAAATCTAAAAAAAAAAAAACCCCAACAAAAGCAACCTTCAATTTGTAAAAAATGCAAAGTGCAATAAGGTAAAGCACGGTAAAATGAACTATGCCTGTACCAATATATGAAACTTGAAGGCACTATACCAAGTGAAAGAAGCCAAGCGCAAAAAGCCGTATATTATATGATTCCATTTATTTGAAATGTCCAGAATAAGAATTTATAGAGACAGAAGTAAGCTAGTCATTGTCAGGGACTGGAAGGAGGGGGCAGAGGGATTTATACTAAAAACAGCTGAACTGTGTTATTTATTTATTTATTTATTTATTTATTTATTTATTTATTTTAAAGACTTTATTTTATTTTATAATTTTCAAAGATTTTATTTAAGTAATCTCTACACCCAACCAGGGGCTACAAATGCAAACCTTACAACCCCAGAATTGGAGTCTCATGCTCTACTGACTGAGCCAGCCAGGTGCCCATGAACTGTGTACTTCAGAAAGGTAAATTTCATATGCATTATATCTCAATAAAGCTGTTGCAAAAATTGTTTTGAATGAGAAGGGGCTCACTGAACATGTAATGTAATCCAGAAGCTGTAAAAGACAAGACTGATGTGTTGGACTCCATAAAAATAATAGAACTCAGGGTGACTGGCTGGTTCAGTTGGTAAAGCATGTGACTCTTGATATCATGAGTTCCAGCCCCACGTTGGGCTTAGAGATTACTTTAAAAAAAATAGAACTCAAAAAAATAAAACAAAACAAAAAATGACCGGGAAGCATCAAAAGACAAAATGACAAAAAATCTGGGAAAATGTATTCTCAAAATGTATTTAGAAAAAAGACTAGAGGGGCGCCTGGGTGGCACAGCGGTTAAGCGTCTGCCTTCGGCTCAGGGCGTGATCCCGGCGTTATGGGATCGAGCCTCACATCAGGCTCTTCTGCTATGAGCCTGCTTCTTCCTCTCCCACTCCCCCTGCTTGTGTTCCCTCTCTCGCTGGCTGTCTCTATCTCTGTTGAATAAATAAATAAAATCTTTAAAAAAAAAATAAAAAATAAAAAAATAAAAAAAAAGAAAAAAGACTAGAAAGACTAAAGACTAAAAAGACTACTCTTGGGGAGCCTGGGTGGAGCAGTCGTTAAGCGTCTGCCTTTGGCTCAGGGCGTGATTCCTGTGCTCTGGGATCGAGCCCCACATCAGGCTCCTCCGCTGGGTGCCTGCTTCTTCCTGTCCCACTCCCCCTGCTTGTGTTCCCTCTCTCACTGGCTGTCTCTCTCTGTCAAATAAATAAATAAAATCTTTAAAAAAAATAAATAAATAAGAAGGCTACTCTACAAAGATCTTATAAATTTCAGAGAAAAAACAATGTTGTGAAAATAATTGCCAAAGAGCAAGAACAAGCAATTCTCAAAATAATTAATACCAATGGTTAATTAAGAGGATGAAATGCCCAACATTATTTAAAGAAATGCAAGTTTGAAAAAAAAAAAAAAAGATGTGCCTAGGTGGCTCAGTTGGTTAAGTGACCAACTATTGATTTCAGCTCAGGTCATGATCTCAGGGCCCTGAGATAGAGCCTGGCTTGGGATTCTGTGTTCAGGGAGGAGTCCACTTGTCCATCTTCCTCTGCTCCTCCCCTTGCTCGCGCTCTCTCTCAAATAAATGAATGCATAAAATCTTTGTTAAAAAAAAAAAAAGAAATGCAAGCTGAAACCAAAACAACCTATTATTTTTACCTTTTTACCTATTATTATTATCATTATTTTACCCATTTTTACCTGTTATTTTATCATCTTTTAAAGCTTTTAAAAATTCATAATACCCAAAGTTGGTTAAAGTGTTAGGGAGCAGGCATTTTTTTTTTTAAGATTTTATTTATTTATTTGACAGAGGGAAACAGTGAGAGAGGGAACAAGCAGGGGGAGTGGGAGAGGGGGAAGCAGGCTTCCCGCTGAGCAGGGAGCCCAATTCAGGCTCGATCCCAGGACCCTGGGATCACGACCTGAGCCTAATGCAGATGCTTAACGACTGAGCCATCCAGGTGCCCCAGGGAGCAGGAGTTTTTGATGGGAGCATGAATTAGCATAAATATATTTTAGGGCAGGGCTCCTGAGTGTCTCAGTCAGTTAGGCATCTGCCTTTGGCTCAGGTCATGATTTCAAGGTCCTGGGATCGAGCCCCACATCTGGCTCCCTGCTCAGCGGGGACTTTGCTTCTCCCTTTGCTCCTTTCCCCTTATGTGCTCTCTCTCTCTCTCACTCTTTCTCTCTCTCAAATAAATAAAATCTTAAAATATGTATATGTATATTTTAGGGCAAAATGTCTTTAGTTACTAAAAAAAAAATTAAGTGCAGCCTGGAGTTTCACCTGGTTTATTCTCTTTTACTGACTGAGCCACCCAGGTGCCCCTGGTACAAACTTTTTAGAGGGCATATATATGTGTATGTGTGTATATGTATTTTATTTTATTATTTATTTAATTAATTTATTTATTTTAAGTAATCTCTATGCCCAACATGGGGCCAGAACTCACGACCCAGAGATCAAGAGTCACATGCTCTACCAACTGAGTCAGCTAGGCCTTCCTATATGTGTGTGTGTATATGTACATATACACAAATATGTATCTATGTATTAGTTATATAGCATATTGGTTATTATGTGTGTGTGCATGTATGTGCATGTTAAAGGGAAAAAATTGAAGAATATATATCAAACTACTAGTGATTTTTCTGGGGCATGGGATTATTGGAGATTTTCACTTTCTCAGTCATACACTTCTGAAATCTTAGGTTAAAAAACAATTAACAATTGCATATTTTTGATTACAGGAAAAGCAAGGAAGATTTTCAAAAATAATAGGATAAGCACATGGATGAGTTCCATGAGCTATATATGAATACTGAATTTGAATACTGAACTGAGTAGTTTGTGTATCTGTGGTTGGTATCACATAGCCACTATGTGAAGAATGAAATAATGAGAAAAATGAATGAGTACTAAATGCTTTTGACACACGTATTTTAAAAATTGTGTGACGGGGCACCTGGCTGGCTCATTTGGGAGAGCATGTGACTCTTGATCTAGGGTCTTAAGTTTGAGCCCCACGTTGCGTGTTGAGACTACTTAAAAATAAATAAACTTTAAGAAAATGGATGACAGCATTCCCTCTGCTAAATTACATATTTGCCAAGTAGAAATTCAAGTTACACAAGCAATGGCCAATTTTAGCTTCTATGTGAATAGTGTCTTCCCATACATGCCTAACCCTTCTCTCTAGATAAAGATCAGATTAGATGTCTTTCATATGGGAATTTCAAAGCAGTTTAAAGATATTAATTAGTTCTCACAGCTCTGAAGTGGGTGTATATTATTATGTCTATTTTCTATATGACAAGACTGATAGGCTGAATGATTTCCCAGTATTCCATACTTCATATCGTTAGTGAAACCAGGAATACCATTACTTAATTGGCTCTGTTTTCTTTCTTGAGAAGAGATTAAACCAATTTTGGGACGGATAAATCAAACTGAATAGCTATTTATGCATCAAACATTGTTAGAAACAGAAACATAGGTGTTTTACTTTTTATACTTTCTAAATAATCTGGAGCATTTTATTTTTTAAGTAGGCTCTATACCCAGCATGGGGCCAGCTTGAGGCTTGAAGTCAACACCCTGAGATCAAGACCTGAGTCAGATGCTTAACCGACTGAGCCACCCAGGCACCCTTGGAACATTTTTAATTTACTCTATATCCCAATAGTTGGTTGGAACAATATTTTCTAAATTAAAATTTCTATTTTAAAATATATAGACAGAGGTAAAGCTCTGTTGTAGTTTCGTCAGAGATCTGCTTTGGGTAGTTTGTCAATTATAAGAAATGTACTTACAGATGAAGTAATGTGGTTTAGTGACTTAGGAGACCTACTTTTAAAGATCCTGGTCTGGCATACAAAAGGATACAATAAATTCTTGGATAGGGTAGGGTTAAAATACACTTCACTTGTGCCACTGCTATGCTAACTGCTTTATTCACATTATCTCATTTAATCCACAACATTACACTTCTCATTTCACAGATAAAGAGAGAGCCTTATTGTGAGACTTACCTGAGTCATGTTAAATAAGAAGGCAGACAGGATTCTAAAAATCAAGTCAATAGAGCCAATTTGGAAGAAAAAAATGCCAATTTGATCTTGACATGTCCCCTTTTTTGGTTTTTTGTTTTTTTGTTTTTCTTTTTTTTAAAGATTTTATTTTATTTATTTTACAGAGATAGAGACAGCCAGTGAGAGAGGGAACACAAACAGGGGGAGTGGGAGAGGAAGAAGCAGGCTCATAGTGGAGCCTGATGTGGGGCTCGATCCCTCAACGCCGGGATCACCCCTGAGCCGAAGGCAGACGCTTAACCGCTGTGCCACCCAGGCGCCCCTCCTTTTTTGTTTTTTATTCCCCCACTTGAATCAGGTGCATGATTTTCATCTGCCATTTTGAACTCAATTTATGAAGATACCCATTTAAACAATAGTTACAATCTATTTAATTCTTTTTTCTTTTTTTAAATTTAAAATCAATTAATTAACATATAGTATATTTTTAGTTTCAGAGGTAGAGTTTAGTGATTCATCAGTTGCATATAACACCCAGTGTTCATTCCATCAAGTGCCCTCCTTAATGCCCATCACGCCGTTACTCCACCCCCCCACCTCCTCCCCTCCAGCAACCCTCAGTTTGTTTCCTATAGTTAAAAAAAATGTGGAATGCTTCACGAATTTGCATGTCATCCTCGTGCAGGGGCCATGCTAATCTTCTCTGTATCCTTCCAATTTTAGTATATGTGCTGCTGAAGTGAGCACTAATCTGTTTAATTCTTTTTTTTTTTTTTAAGATTTTATTTATTTATTTGACAGAGAGAGAGACATCCAGCGAGAGAGGGAACACAAGCAGGGGGAGTGGGAGAGGAAGAAGCAGGCTCCCAGCAGAGGAGCCTGATGTGGGGCTTGATTCCAGGACTCTGGGATCACGCCCTGAGCTAAAGGCAGATGCTTAACGACTGAGCCACCCAGGTGCCCCCTAATCTGTTTAATTCTTGATCGAATTTTTATGCAGTAACAGCGAAAGTATTTCCAATTTTTTCTATTCTCATTTTTATTTTACTGAAATGATTATATGCAGGATCAGCTTTTTCCATGTGCATTTTACAGTGAAGATTCATTTCAGTCATCAGCTTTTTATCCTAGTCAAATTCTGTCCATTTTAACTACTACTAAGATGAGCTTTCTTTCGTAGCTATTATATTCCATGAAACTATTTTTCCCTGTGACCTGAAGTATTCGTTGGATTAAAGAGGTAGGGTCAAAACATCCCTTTTTGCCTGAAAGACAAGAATTCAATATAGGTCATTTCTTATGATGGTAATGATGAGACAAGCATTACCTGCTCTAGCTACCTCACGGGAGGGAGGCTCAAATGCAAAAATAGATGTGAAAGTGCTTCATAAGGTGTAAAAGTTAAGTAAATGTCACTTTACTGATTGTTAAAACAAGTCATATAAATCCATCCTCCTGGAACTGTTCTAGAAGGCAACACCTTCCTATTCCTGCTGTAATGTTATTTGCAAAAATGCTTGTGGACTTCAGCTGATTTTCTAAGTATATCCTAGTGAGCTAGTGACTTCACTCGCTGTTCTCTTTGTCATCTGTTTTCCATTCTGACCTCATTAATTTTTCTTTCTCTAGCCGTTGTACTGAAATCCTCTGTGATGTAGAGACTAGCTTTGGTATTGTAATGGATTTGTACCATTGGTTATCAGTTTCATCATCTTGGTTGCTGTAATTGTTGCATGAGATTGAATGCTAGATAGTGTTACTGGCTGGCGTTGTTTGAGAAAAATTAAAACAAACCTGTGACCAAATAGATGATATCTCAGCAGGGGTGCAGCTACACTGTTCTTATAAGAAATTCTTCTCTTATCACCCCTCTGTCTCTAGTTTAACACACTACTTGCTTGTACAAGAGTTTTGAAGGGAGTAGTAAGGCCACTGTTAATCTAAGCAAAGCTTACAAATTCTAGTATTTACTTTAAGGCCTGAAGTTTATAGGTTCAAGGTTTTTTTCCCTTTCTATATCCTGAAACAGCTTAAGATTTCAAGCATTGTTTTCAACAAACCACATTATTTATAAATATACTGCTAATATTAGGTAAAGGCCCATGAGAAGGAAGTGATCCAATTTCATCATATTGATTTTGTCCTGCTCCCAGGGTTAGTATAAGGACTAAGATATTTTTCCTTTAAGAATCTGCTGCATTTCTTGTGTATAGTTTTGTTCTTAAAAGGTATCCTGCAAAAGAAGTGAAAGTTTGAGGATAAGCAATGCACTTGTTACTGGCAAAATGCTTCCGTTCCTTTTTTTTTAAAAGAGCTTTTTTTTTTTTTTTTTTTTTAAAGATTTATTTATTTATTTATTTGACAGAGATAGAGACAGCCAGCAAGAGAGGGGACACAAGCAAGGGGAGTGGGAGAGGAAGAAGCAGGCTCATAGCGGAGGAGCCTGATGTGGGGCTCGATCCCATAACACCGGGATCACGCCCTGAGCCGAAGGCAGAAGCTTAACCGCTGTGCCACCCAGGTGCCCCTAAAAAGAGCTTTTTTGACACATAATTCACAATACAATTCATCCATTCAAAGTGAAGAATTCAATAGTTTTTAGTGTATTCATAGAGTTGTGCAACCATTACCATGATCAATTTTGGCATGTTTTCATCACCTCAGCAGGAAACTCCTTACCCAGTACTTGTCACTCCTCATTTATTCCCTACTCCCCTCTTCCTCTACACCGTGCCCTGCCCCCAACCACTAATCTATTTCCTGTCGCTAGACTTGCCTATTCAGGACATTTCATATAAATGGAATCATACAATATGTAGTCTTCTGTGACTGGCTTCTTTCACTCAACATATGGATTTCAAAGTTCATCCATGTTGTAGCATGTATCAGTACTCCATTACTTTTTATGGGTGTGTAATATTACATTGCATGGATATACCACATTTATTTACCCATTTATCAGTTAATGGACATTTGAATTATTTCTTCTTTATGGTTATGATGAACAATGCTGGTGTGAATATTTGTGTAGATTTTTTTTTCCATTTCTCTTGGGTATATACCTAGGATTGGAATTACTGGATCATATGGTAAATCAACGCTTAACTTTTGAAGAACTGTCAAACTGTTTTCCAAAGTAACGGCACCATTTTACATTCTTATCAGCAACAGCTCAGGGTTTCGATTTTCCACATCCTTTCTTTTTTTTTTTTTAAAGATTTTATTTATTTATTCGACAGAGATAGAGATAGCCAGTGAGAGAGGGAACACAAGCAGGGGGAGTGGGAGAGGAAGAAGCAGGCTCATAGCAGAGGAGCCTGATGTGGGGCTCGATCCCACAACGCCGGGATCACGCCCTGAGCCGAAGGCAGACGCTTAACCGCTGTGCCACCCAGGCGCCCCTCCACATCCCTTCTGATACAATTTTTTTTAAAGATTTTATTTGACAGAGAGAGAGAGCATGCGCCCATGTGCATTCACGCACAGCAGGAGGAGCAGGAGAGGGAGAAGCAGGCACCCCGCTGCTGAGCAGGGAGCCTGATGAGGGGCTCAGAACCAGGACCCCAGGGTCATGACCTGAACCAAAGGCAGACGCCCAACTACTGAGCCACACAAGCGCCTGCCTTTCTGATACTTTTATCCATCTTATTTATCTTAGCCACCTTACTGAGTGTGAAGTGGGACCTCATGGTTGTTTTGATTTGTATTTCCCTAATGCTTAATGAAATTGAACATCATTTCATATTTTTATTGGTCATTTGTATATCTTCTTTGGAGAGATGTCTGCTTAGAGCCTTTGCCCATTCTTAAGTTGGGTTTTCACTTTTAGTTTAGGAAATTCATTTCATATCTTAAATTCCTCTGAAAATTTCTCCTGATGTTTTCTCTGCTACTTAAAAATTATGCCTTATTTCCATTCATCTATGTATTCAAATAAGTCCTGCATTTATTGAGGACCTAATATGTGTCAGATTTATGCTAAATCTTGAGTCTAAAGTCCCAAGGCTTAAGGAATTCATAATCTCCTGGCTTCATAAAGAGATAATTTACAATACAATGGTGTAAATGATGTTGTAAACCTCACAATGGGAGATTAAATTGGCTCAACAACAAAACCCTTTCAGGGATAAGGACAAGAAGATTTTAGGCAATGTTACAGATGAAATATAATGGAGACTAGTTTTTTTGCAGAAGGTGGAAAAAAGTCTAAGTATACAAATTATCCATCTCATCAGTCAATAGTACTACTGAAACTCTGATCACATCAAGCATGGTGTTAGCTGAGTGAGAGAAACTGGCATGGGGCAGAGTTTGCGGGGCAGAGCTCTGACCAAGACTTGTCAGCAATACAATTGATCATTCAGAAATTACAGGTTTAGAAAATATCATTGCTTTTGCAAATAATAATAAAGGCATCGATCTCAGAAGCCTCCTTGCATCTCAGCCAGATCTGCATGGTTCAAGAACAGATAAAACAACTAAAGAACACATAAAAGAAAGTCAGCATTGGACTACACAAGAAGATAAATCAAAACAGAAAACATGACTTAGCCATTTGCAGGTAAGGTTTTCACCAGTTCTCTAATGAAGAGGAGATGAAAATATCAGAATCTTCTGCATTTCATTTTTGGTTTGTTGCATGCAGACATACTTGTGTTGACTGTGTACAGGAGCTCTTTTATACTACATTTTAGCCACTTGGTAAGTTGGTTTGCTGTCTTCATGATCCCTTGCTTGAAGACAGTACTCCCATTCCAGCTAAACACGTGAATTGGTGAAACCTGCCAGGGACAGTTAAAATTCTAGTGCCCAAATAGTTTAACTGTTTCTATTTCTTTTCCATCAAGGGCTTGAGGACACTTGCATAAATGATATAATACATTAAATAGAAAAAAATAAAAATAAAAAAGATAGGGGTGCCCAGGTGGCTCGGTTGGTTAAGTATTCAACTCTTGATTTCAGCTCAGGTCTTGATCTCAGAGTTGTGAGTTCAAGCCCTGCATTGGGCTCCACGCTGGGCACGGAACATACTCAAAGTAAATAAATAAATAAATAAATAAATAAATAAATAAATAAATAAATAGGGGCACCTGCGTGGCTCAGTCAGATGAGCATCTGACTCAATTTTGGCTCAGGTCATGATCTTGGGGTCGTGAGATTGAGCCCCATGTCGAATTCCAAGCTTAGTGGGGAGTCTGCTTGAGATTCTCTGTTTCCCTCTCCCTCTCCCCTCCCCCCACTCACAAAAGCTCTCTCTCTCTCAAATAAATAAATAAATCTTTAAAAATACATAAATATGGGGGTGCCTGGGTGGCTCAGTTGGTTAAGTGTCTGCCTTCAGCTTAGGTCATGATCCCAGGGTCCTGGAATCAAGTCCCACATTGGGCTCCCTACTCAGCAGGGAGCCTGCTTCTTCCTCTCCCTCTGCCTGCCGCTCCCCCTGCTTGTGCTGTCTCTCTCTCTCTCTCTCAAATAAATGAATAAAATCTTTAAAAAATACGTAAAAACATAAATAAATAAATACAAGTAAAAAATAAAAAGATAGTCACAAATCTAACAAGTAATAAACCAGAGTATTAAATAAAATATTAATATATCCAGAAGATGTTAACAAATATTAGGGTATGGTGCTGATTGTAAAGTGTCATCTGTAAAATAATTTGTTTTTTGATAATGTTCAGAGAGTTTGAATTTTTTTGTATTTCCTTACCTTGAGTATAATATTTGCTCTGGACACCAAAGACTACTTGTGGGTTTTTTTGGTTTTTGGTTTTTGTTTTAATTTTCTTTGTCTGGAATACTATTTGAAGTATTTTTTTTTCTAGTTAAAAAAATAATACATTGTAGGAAGTCAAAATGTATCAAAAAGTATAAAGAAGAAAATAAAATTAAAAATCTCCCAGAGTCTCCACCCCTCCCAAATCAAAATCAGAAACAATGAAAATAGAAGAGGAAATTTACACTACTTCAGAGTGTGAACAAAACTTTTTGGGAACTCGGAGGACAAGGCAGGTAATGATGACCTGGGAATTGTAGAATGCTTAACCCTGCAATTATGTTGGGTTTTGAAAAAAGACCGGAAGATGCCTGGAGCTGGGGCAAGGGAAGACACAGGAGGTGGAGGGAATACTCTGTAGAAAATGATAGGGCCCCTCCTCCCTTTTCTTTTTAATTAGAAAGAAGGTAAATTCGGGGAAAGGCATGGTATGTCAGTGAACTGCAAGAGGTTTAAGTGTGTCTGGACTCCAGGGGTAAAAAAGAGAGAGAAAGTTGGAAAGATTGTGAAGACTTTTACTCATAAAGCTAAGAAATTAGGTGTCATACTATAGAACTGTCCTTAATGATGCTGAAATAGGTGAGACAATGGACAACTAGAAAAGTGATGTTGGTTACGAAACATTTTTTTAGATTTTATTTATTTATTTTTAGATTTTGTTTTTAAGTAATCTCTTCATCCTACAAAGGGCTCAAATTTACAACCCTGAGATTGAGTCACATCACTGACTGCCAGCCGGGCACCCCTGGTCATGAAACTTTTAACTAGAAAATTGTTACTTGGCCTCATCACTCCACCATATTGTCCTCTGTTTCCCCGTTTGCTATCACTAAAGCTTTGTGGTCAAGATAAAACAATCCTTATAGGGAGATGTAGGAAGGCAAGACAATGGCAAGTATTTCTTACAGATGTTCTACATAAAAACTTGGCAAAGAGAAGGCATATGAGTAATCCTTAGCTGTGAAACCATTCTAGTAATAATTTGTGTTTGGTACATTTCCCTGAAGGCTCTTATTTTTGGAAATATGAAAAGATTATTCTGTAATATTTGAAAGAGGAAAAAACACCCCTCAAGTGTGATAGCTCCACTTTTTTATTCTTTTTTTTTTTTTAAGATTTTTTTAAAATTTATTTCTTTGACAGAGATAGAGACAGCCAGCGAGAGAGGGAACACAAGCAGGGGGAGTGGGAGAGGAAGAAGCAGGCTCATAGCAGAGGAGCCTGATGTGGGGCTCGATCCCATAACTCTGGGATCACGCCCTGAGCCGAAGGCAGACGCTTAACCGCTGTGCCACCCAGGCGCCCCATATTCTGTGTTTTAAGAATAAAAGTATGTAACCTATTTCTGGATAGTAGAAGATACACACTGAGAAAATCGATTAATATAAGAATTATATAATGGAGGGGCGCCTGAGTGGCACAGCGGTTGAGTGTTTGCCTTCGGCTCAGGGCGTGATCCCGGTGTTATGGGATCGAGTCCCACATCAGGCTCCTCTGCTGTGAGCCTGCTTCTTCCTCTCCCACTCCCCCTGCTTGTGTTCCCTCTCTCGCTGGCTGTCTCTATCTCTGTCAAATAAATAAATAAAAAAATCTTAAAAAAAAAAAAAAAAAAAAAAAAAAGAATTATATAATGGAAAACAATCTCCCCCAAGAGCAATGAGTTAGCCAGTAGTAGGCGATGATGGTTCTAAAGCAAAGACTATTACAGATGCCAGAGATACTGTACGCCTCGTGCTGGATGAGATAGAGACTTGCCCGGAGAGAAGCAACCCATCATCAGCCTTGTTTTGAACTGTTACTTTATAACTGAAACTTGGATTTCTCTCCATAAAAAGTAGTGGGTGGTCGTCTCGCTTTTTGAACATTTAGACGAAGATTTTATCCTAAATTTGTTGTATGATTTGTTTTCCTAACACAAAAGAGGTTTTGAAATTGGTATTTTAGTTGAAGGGAAAAGGAATACATTTAAGTGGAAAAGATTCAAAGTTTAAAGCATGATTAGTTTTGTGTTTGGAAAATAAAAACATCACATTTTAGGTTTAAATATCTAATCAGTTTAAATAGGGAAGATTCTAGATTAAGGAAGAAAAAGTAAGTTTGGATGTGAATACTTCTGTATTCCAGGGTCCTCTAAAAAGGATGAATAAGTATTTATCTTAGATACAGTGAAGGTTGTGAGGATGCGTATTACAGTAGCTTCAGCTGCTCTTGAAATTATTTGTGTAATTTCTACAAGCAGATGGTCCAGTGCAGTTATTTGGAGGTCATTATGAAAGGCCAGATAAATATTTATCAAAAGCCAGAAAAACTAAAATGCAAGGCCGTAAGACAGCCTTGTTTTCTAACTTCAGTACATTTCAAATGCTTATGCAACAGCCTCAGCATCCAAGTGAGAAAAATGTTGATATGCTTAATAACTGGAAAAAGTATTGAAAAAGTATCAAACATTCCTAGAATGTACACTAAAAGAAATATATTCTTTTATCATTTTTTTCTAATCCTCAAGATACAAACAAGCCCATGAAAGATCAAATTTTTTCCCCCTGTTTTGTGTTCTCAGTTGGCTGGCTTTTCACTTCAGCGACTGTTGAACACATTCTGGGTTTGTAGCAGCATATGATACAGTCACTGTTCTCTGATATTATACATCTTTCTGAAGAAATATGATTTTAACACATTATAGGGCACTTGGCTGGCTCAGTTGGTAAAGAATGCAAATCTTGATCTCCGGGTCATGAATTTAAGCCTCACATTGGGCGTAGGGTTTACTTTTTTTTTTCTTTTTTAAGATTTTTATTTATTTATTTGTCAGAGAGAGAGAGAGCACGAGCAGGGGGAGTAGCAGGCAGAGGGAGAAGCAGGCTCCCTGCCAAGCAAGGAGCCCTATGTGGGGCTCGATCCCAGGGCACTGGGATCATGACCTGAGCCAAAGGCAGGCACTTAACTGACTGAACTGCCCAGGCATCCCCTAGAGTTTACTTAAAAATAAAAAAAAGATTTTAATACATTAAATAATTGTACGTGAAATAGGGGCACCTGGGTGGCTTAGTTGGTTAGGCAGCTGTCTTTTGGTTTCAGCTCAGGTTGTGATTTCATGGTCATGGGATTGAGCCCCACATAGGGTTCCATGCTCAGATTCCCTCTCCCTCCCCTTCCCACTCTGCCCCTCCTCTTGTGTGTGCAAGTTCTCTCTCTCTCAAATAAATAAAATTAAAAAAAAATAATTGTAGGGGCACCTGGTTGGCTCAGTTGGCTGAGCGTCTGCCTTCAGCTGAGGTCATGATCCCCAGGTCCTGGGATCACACTCCAAGAGTGAAGGGTTGGACTCCCTGCTCAGTGGGGAGCCTGCTTCTCCCTCTCCCCCCCACCTCCTTCCCCCCACTCGTGTTCTCTCTCTCTTTCAAATAAATAAAATCTTACAAAAATAATTGTACATGAAATAGAAATAACTTGTGCTTTTTTTAAAAAAAGATTTTATTTATTTATTTATTTGAGAGAGAGAGAGAGTATTCATACACAAGCACACAGTAGGGAGGGGCAGAGGGAGAGGAAGAGTCTTAAGCAGACTCTTTGTTGAGCACAGAGCCCAATCTCACCATACTGACATCATGACCTGAGCAGAAACCAAGAGTCAGATGCTTAACTGAAGAGTCACCCAGACCCCCCTAACTTGTGCTTTATCACTTCTTTGACAACATTAGATAACTATGTTATGCTTATCATACTGAAATAGAGAGCTTTAGAAGTTAATACTGAGGGGTGCCTGGGTGGCTCAGTCAGTTAGGCTTTGGACTCTTGATTTCTGCTCAGGTGATGATCTTGGGTTGAGAGATCAAGCCCCGCCTCGGATTCCACAGTCAGCACAGAGTCTGCTTGTCCCTCTCCCTACCCGTGCTTGCATGCACACTCTCTGTCTCTTGAAACACAAATAAAATCTTAAAAAAAGTTAATACTGATAAAGCATTCATACAATATTATACAGACAAAAAGGATTTAATAAATTTTGATTGATTAGTAACTTTCATAAGTCATAGTATTTCTGGATAAGTTGTAAAGGGTGATTCAGACCTTTCTGGAGATTACAAAGGGTAAATTATATACTTTGATCACATATTAGCATATAAGAGGAAAAATCACTTCTAAATTCTTGCTATGAAAAGTGGGAATCACACACATTAAGAAGAAAAATGAAAAAAAAAGGGAAGAAAAATGTTAAAAACAGTGATTTTTTTCCCTATAAAATTATATAACTCAGGACTCAAAATTATACAAATAGCTCCACCTATTTCATGAGTAAGTTTAAACAAAGAATCACTACATTTTCGCTAATACAAAATAATATACTGTAGAAAGCCTTTTTCTTAAATATTTGTTTTCAACTTGTGTCCTTTAGGATAGAAATGAAACCTGTCATTAAATGTAATTTTCCTAAAATAGGAAATTTGTGATACAAATGAATAACAGGGTTTTAGAGCTGAAGAGAAACAGGGATAGCTAGTTCAAACTTATTTTACAGATGAGAAACTGAGGCCTAGAGAAATGAAAATGATTTGTTCGAAGGCACAGAACTTTAGTAGTAGAATCAATAGCAGATCTAAAACCAAAGTGTTTGGGGTGCCTGGCTGGTTCAGTCTGTAGAGCGTGTGACTCTTGATCTTGGGGTTGTGAGTTTGAGCCCCATGTTGGATGTAGAGATTACTTAAAAAAACAAAAACAAAAGCCACACCTAATCGTTTCCTTTAACAATTTAGGTGATTTACTGACATAAGAAGATACTCTGTGGATATTGAATATTGCCATTCTGCATGGGTATAAAAAAAAGGTGTTCCTTGCATTGATCCAATGACTTGATCACTTGATATGGTTCTCTTACTATACGGAATTAACCAAATCCTAAAACTGTAGAACTACTCAAAAACTACATATTCAAATTCTTCCATTACCCACTTTGATTCTTTTAACCACTGTAATTTCAATAATTTTCTTTTTTTTTCCAAACAGAAGTTCTCATATTTATTACTGAGCCAACCGACTGATGCAGAAGCATGGTAACGGAGAAGAACCATTTTCCTAATCAAACATGTCTATTATTCAGGTAGTAGTATGTTTGCAGAGTGATAATGTTATGAGCAAGTGACCTTCATGCAGCATGAATATGTGTGACAACTCAATGTGATTCCTTATAGACCCAGATTAGTTCTTCTCCAATGTGTCCTCTTAGAGTTGTACCTGATTTTATTACCAGTTTTCATCTGAAACCACTGGGGAATGGGACGATACTGCTTTTGTTTCTTGGCCAGGAATTGCTTAATCGGGAAAGTCTTGTGAGAAGAGATGATAAAGGAACAGTCAGTCACACACACCGCAGTGGTGGAGAAAAGGAGAGAGCTCAAATAATTTTCTACCAGGGGCACCTGGCTGGCTCGGTAAGAGAATCATGCGAATCTTGATCTTGGGGTCATGAGTTCGCGCCTGACGTTGGGTGTAGAGATTACCTAAATAAATAAAACTTTAAAAAAATAATTTTCTTCCAATGGCCAGTCTTTGTAATTTCCTTTGTGTCTGTGTACTCTTGGTACCCATGACTAAGGTCAGGTGTTCCAGACCCTTATATTGATCCCCTTGAATCTTTGTATTATTTAGTGGTATGTTCAGTTGTTTGATTTGTTTCTGTAATTTAAAAAATATTTAGCTCTTCTCCTTCATAATTCTCATTTGTGAATCATGTCTTGGTTTTGTAAAAATGCACTGACATTATAATAGTCTTACACCGATGTTGCCTGTTATTTATGTACTTTATCTGTTGAAGTAAACACATATTATATTACCCTATATAGGTTAGATTATGCTCAATAACTATCCTGTAACTTCTGTAGCTTAACATAAAAGTTTATTTATGCTCAATAACTATCCTCAATACCTAACTTTTGTAGCTTTAAATTTTTTTCTAAAGATTTTATTTTATTTTTTAAAAGTTTTTATTTAAGTAATCTCTATATCCAAATGTGGGGCTCGAACTCACAATCCTGAGATCAAGAGTCACATGCTCTGGGGCACCTGGGTGGCACAGCGGTTAAGTGTCTGCCTTCGGCTCAGGGCGTGATCCCAGCGTTAGAGGATCGAGCCCCATATCAGGCTCCTCTGCTATGAGCCTGCTTCTTCCTCTCACTTGCCCTGCTTGTGTTCCCTCTCTCGCTGGCTGTCTCTATCTCTGTCGAATAAATAAATAAATAAATCTTTAAAAAAAAAAAGAGTCACATGCTCTACTGAGCCAGCCAGGCCCCTCTTTTTTTTTTTTTTTTTTTTTTTTAAGATTTATTTATTTATTTGAGAGCGAGAGTGTGGGGTGAAGAGAGGCAGAGGGAGGGGGGACATGGGGCTTGATCTCACAACCTTAAGATCATGACCCAAACCTAAATCAAGGGTCAGATGCTCAACTGACTGAGACATACAAGCAGCCCCCTGTCTGTCTTTCTTAATACTTTCTTAGGATACAGTCCTAGAATTTCATTGATATTCTTAGAATAATATTTGTGAAGAATTTGAGCTCATTTATCCTATTATAGCATAAATCTTTTTAAAAAAGATTTAAAAAATGTACTTATTTTAGTGAGAATGGGGAGAGAGAGAGAGAGTGAGCATGCAGGTGCAGGCAGAGGGAGGGGCAGAGGGAGATTAGAAAAATGATAGGTGCCTGGGTGGCTCAGTCGATGAAGTGTCCAGCTCTTGATTTCAGCTCAGGTCATGATTTCAGGGTTTTGAGATCTAGCCTGGCATCAGGTTTGGTACTGGGCATGGAGCCTGCTTAAGATTCTCTTTGTCCTTCTCCCTCTGCCTTTCCTCCCCTCTCAAAAAAAAAATTTTTTTTTAAAGATTTTATTTACTTATTTGCAAGAGAGAGAGCACAGCAGGGGGAGCAGCAGGCAGAGGGAGGGGGAGAAGCAGGCTCACCAAGCAGGGAGCCCGAAGCAGGGCCTGATCCCAGGATCCTGGGATCATGACCTGAGCCGAAAGCAGACGCTTAACCAACTGAGCCACCCAGGCACCCCTGAAAATTTTTTTTAATTAAAAAAATAAAAGAAAGATGTTTCCTGGAATCTTATTCATGCTTTTCAGTGACTTGCTAAGGAAATTTTTTTCATAGATAACTTCGGGTGAGCCCCTGAAATTTGTTCATATTTTGAATACATTTATATTTATATAAATGTGTATTTTACAGGATTAGAATCTGAATTTATATTTATTTATAATTTACATTATTACAATCTGAAAATAATTGGCTTTAAAATTTACACTTTTGGGGGCGGCTGGGTGGCTCAGTTGGTTAAGCACCCAACTCTTGATTTCAGCTCAGGTTGTGACCATGGGGTCATGGGATAGAGCTCCACGCTGGGCTCTGCATTCAGCAGGGAGTCTATCATTTTTCTTTTAAGTGGGCCAATATTTCATGCTCTTTTGTGGACTCATTATTAAGCTTGGGATGCCTGGGTGGCTCAGTCGCTTGAGCATCTGCCTTTGGCTCAGGTTATGATCCCAGGACCCTAGGATCGAGTCTTGCATTGGGCTCCTTGCTTAGGGTGAGCCTGCTTCCTTCTCTGACTGCCGCTGCCCCTGCTTGTGCTCTGTCTCTCTCTCAATCTCTCTCTTTCTCTGACAAATAAATAAAACCTTAAAAAAAAAGACTCATTATTAAGTTTAACTCAGTATTACTTTGACACACTGGTTTCTTTAAATAAAATATTTATATATCCCATGGATCAGACCTCATTGACTCATTGAGTCAGGTGCCCTTTCCCTTGACTTAATCTAAGTTAGTGAATGTTTGCCATATCATTTTCTGCTTTCTTAAACTTAGGTCTGAAGAACTAGTACTGTCTATGTAATAACACGACTTAAATAAATAGTGATCCTAACCTGAAAAAGGTTATCTTAGTGTAGGATGAAACATGAACATATCCTTAAAGTACCTAGCCAGAGCAAAATGACTGTGTTCATGAAGATCAGTTGTTATCCTAAGTACCCTATTCCTGGGTCAAATGGAGGATTCACAGATTCTAGGAATTCTAAGATCTCAGCACCATCCCTGTTCACCCTGTCATAAGGGCAGTGCCAAACAATTCCAATTCAGTTCATTTCAACAGTCTTTATTGAGGACCTGTTATATGCTCGTTACTGTGCTTATTGCTGCAGATAGAGTGATAAATAAGAGATCATATCTCTTTTTAATCTAGTAGGGGAGAAAACAAAACCAAGTAATCAAGATGCAGCCTGACAAGCACAATATTAGAAGCTTATAAAAGATATAGAAGTAATGCAAGGGTGCCTGGCTTGCTCAGTCCGTAGGGCCTGTGACTCTTGATGCCCGGGGTTGTGAGTTCGAGCCTCATGTTGGGCCTAGAACTTACTTTAAAAAAAAAAAAAGTAATGCAAAAAGGGGATAATTAATTCTGTTTGGCTGTGGGGTCAGGGGAATCTTCTTAGAAGTAGTGCTGTTTGAGCTGGGTGTTGTATGGTGAACAAAAATTAAGACAGAAGGGGAAAATGCATTCTTGGCAAATAAAACAGCAAGCACAAAGGCATGTGTATTTGAGGAAGTGTAACTTCTTTAGTATCACAGAGCTCTGCAAGAGCAGAGACTGGCTTTTTTGCTTATTGTATCCACAGTACCCTAGTACAGAGCCTGGAGCACAATAGAAAATAATTATTTGCTGAATAGAAGAATGAATGAGAGGGAGGCTTGTGTCATTCTAAGGAGTTTTAATTTAACCTTGTACCTGACATAGGCTTACGTTAACTGGAAGCCAGTGGACAAGGGAGTCTTGGAAATTAAGTTTGTAGGAGTCAGTCCCTAACAAAGAAGAAAAGGGAAGGTAATGAACTGAGAGCAAATAGGCAAATGATCCACACCTTTGTTATTGCCTACTAGCCTTGTATGATGTGGCATATGCCTACCTCTCTAACTTCATCTCCCATGCTCCAATAAACTGGCCTCCTTTTCTTTTTTTTCTTTCTCATTTCAATTGGAAAAAAAATATTTTTAAATTATTATTTTTTTTTAATCTGGATATAGTGGACACCCAATGTTACTTTAGTTTCAGGTAATAAAAACTGGCCGCCTTTTTATTCCTCAAATATACCAAGATTGTTCTAACCAGTTCAAGGCCTTTGCTTGTTTCCTAAATGAAAAGACTCTTCTACCAGATCTCTGCCTAGCAGAGATCACGTGATACCTCAGGGATCAAGTTGTACCTCCCCAAACAGGACTTACCTGGTAAGTCCTTTTAAGGTAGAATAGCTGTCCCTCTCATACTGTCTCTCCTTTCTAAAAGGTAATGTGGTAAACATAACCTAAGGTGATCTGCAATCATCTATACACTTATAAAATCCCTTCTTGAGAGTGGGTCGAACCTGTGATTTACTTCTAACCAACTGAATATGGAAAAGGTGATGGGATGCCACTCCTATGATTATGTAAGATTCCGTCTTAACAGACTGGAGCAAGAGAGACTTTCTCTGTTGGCTTTGACTAACTAAGCTACTAGGTTGTGAGAATACCTATGGAGAGGGCCACATGGTAAGGAACTTTAGGGGACTCTAGGAGCTGAGAGCAGCCCCTGGCACCTGAATGAGCTTACAAGGAGATTCTTCCTCAGTCAAACCTCCAGATGAGAATGCCACCTGGCCGACACCTTGATTGTAACCTTGTGAGAACCTGAGCAGAGGACCTTGCTAAATTGTGCCTGGACTCCTGATATATGGAAATTGTGAGATAATAAATATGGGTGGTTTTGAGTTGCTAAATTTTGGTAATTTGTTAAACAGTAATAGAAAATGGATACAGGTAAATATTATGAGAGGATGAGAGGAAGGAACTTGGCTGCCTTGTTCCTTGTTGTGTCATTATACCTAGAATAGTGACTGGCACATAGTTCAATACACATTTGTTGGTTTTATAAATGAACAAAAAGATGGATGGATGAATGGAGGAATTTTAACTGGATGGGGGGAGAGGACAGGACTGGATTCTAGGAACATGGCTAGTGGCCATAATGTAAGGAATATTACTTCCAGAGTTGGGCAGGGAATCTATTGAGCAGGTATATATATGGTTCAAAGACTTCTGAGAGCAGTGATTTCTGATAATCTTGCTTTAAGATTTCCTTTACTGTGTTATAGAGTTGGCGCTCAAACAATGTGGGTTTGAACTATGAGTCCACTTACACACAGATTTTTTTTGTAACTATGGTATAGTATTGTAAATATATTTTCTCTTCCTTATTATTTTCTTTTTTTAAAGATTTTATTTTATTTAAAAAAAATTTTTTTTAAAGATTTTTTAATTTCTTTATTCGACAGAGATAGAGACAGCCAGCGAGAGAGGGAACACAAGCAGGGGGGAGTGGGAGAGGAAGAAGCAGGCTCATAGAGGAAGAGCCTGACGTGGGGCTCGATCCCATAATGCCGGGATCACGCCCTGAGCCGAAGGCAGACGCTTAACCGCTGTGCCACCCAGGCGCCCCTAAAAAAAATTTTTAAAATATTTTATTATTTATTCATTTATTTGACAGAGAGAAAGAGAGCACACAAGCAGGGGGAGGAGGAGAGGGAGAAGCAGGCTTCCTGCTGAGCAGGGAGCCAGATGTGGGGCTCGATCTCAGGACCCAGAGACCATGACCTGAGCCAAAGGCAGATGCTTAACTGACTGAGCAACCCAGGTGCCCCTAAAGATTTTATTTTTTGAGTAATCTCTATACTCACAACCCAGAGATCAAAAGTCACGTGCTCTACTGACTGAGCCAGCTAAGCACACTTAGTTTTTGTTTGTACGTTTGTTTGTTTTTCTATTTTAAGTAAGCTCTATGCTCAGTGTGGGGCTCAAACTCATGATCTGGAGATCTAGAATCATAGGCTCTACCAACTGAGCAGCGAGGCACTCCATCTTCCTTGTGATTTTCTTTTCTTTTCTTTTCTTTCTTTCTTTCTTTCTTTTTTTTTAAGACTTTATTTATCTGACAGAAAGGAAGAGAACACAAGCAGGCAGAACAGCAGGCAGAGGGAAGGGAGAAGCAGGCTCCCCACTGAGCAGAGAGCCCCAACGTGGGGCTTGATCCCAGAACCCTGGGCTCATGACCCAAGCTGAAGGCAGATGCCCAACCGACTGAGCTACCCAGGCATCCCCTTGTGATTTTCTTAATAAAGTTTTCTTTTCTGTAGCTTATTTTACCACAGTAAAATAAGTATATAATACATATATCATACAAAAAATGTGTGAATTGACTGTTTATAGTATCGATAAGACTTCTAGTCAAACAGGCTATTAGTATTTAAGTTTTGTATGGAGTCAAAAGTTATATACAAAGAAAATATATATGTGTGAATTTTCAACTGCATGGAGGTTGGTGACCCTAACTCCTGCATTGATCAAGTGTCAACTATATTTTTCCTCCTCCTCCTGCTTCTTCCAAAGTCTAAGTATTAGTAAAAATTTTACCATATTTTGGGGTAGCTTGGAGAATAAATAGTGTCCTACTGTTTGGAGGAAAGCAGAGCTCAGTGTCTGGCATCAGCAAGGAAAACTCTTACATGGTATCAGTAGAGAAGTCGAGAGCAAATCAGGTAAACTTGTGGAAAATATAAGTCTTCCTCTGGGATCTTTCAATGCTTGGGGAGAAGCTGGGTTCTCTTGCTGTTAGTCACTCAGGATGGGAAGCTCAGATGATTTTATTTTGTTCTAAATGGAAGGAAAGGGAAGGGTGACTGCAGATGCTGGGCTAACTAAAATTTCAAAAGTTAGACAAAAGAAGGAAAGAAATGGGACAAAAGTTCTAGGTTCCAAAAGTAAAGCTTTATTATTATTATTTTTAAGCTTTTCTTATTTTTTTTCCTTTTTTAAAGATTTATTTATTTATTTTAGGGGGCCAGGGTGCAGAGGGAGAGAGAATCCCAAGTAGACTCTGTGCTGAGCACAGAGCCTGACAGGGGACTGGATCTCATGACCTCGAGATCATGACCTGAGCAGAACGCCCAACTGACTGTGCCACTCAGGCTCCCCTAAGCTTGTCGTATTTTAGAAAGAGAGAAATTTAAGTTTGCTTTTAGGTTCAGAGGTTATCAAAGGGGGGCTCTTATCAATCTCCAATCTCATTTTCCTTGTACTGCACAATTGGGTTTTCCCCTCTTCCAAAAGGAGACTATGCCATGTCCTATTCCTCAGTTGGGTCCTAAAGATTAAGTCCTGAAGTTTCTTTTCTTTCTTTCTTTTTTTTTTTAAAGATTTTTTATTTATTTATTTGACAGAGAGAGACAGCCAGCGAGAGAGGGAATACAGGCAGGGGGAGTGGGAGAGGAAGAAACAGGCTCCCCGCTGAGCAAAAAGCCCAATGTGGGGCTCGATCCCAGGACTCTGGGATCACATCCTGAGCCAAAGGCAGACGCTTAACAGCTGAGCCATCCAGGTGCCCCAGTCCTGAAGTTTCTAAGCAGCTTCAGTTTGTCTTTCATTATTTTGACCCTGTAGTGTGTCCCAGAGCTAACTTCTGGGCATCTGTATTATTTTTCTTCTAGAGTTAATTGTTTTTTTTTTTTTCTTTTTCTACTTTTCTTTGACAGCATCCCTTTATAATGATAAAGTTTGTTCTTAGAAGTATTCAGTATCTCTGAGCTTAGGTAACTCCTATTTGTCCTTATTCATATAACAGGGATTCTGCCTAGGTCCTTATTCCAATGCTTGTCCTAATAATTTGCTTAGTTTTCCCAGACCCCCCCTAAAACCAGGGCTTTCCTTTTACAAGTCTTCTACCTCAGAGGAAAGCTATAATCTATGAGGGGCCATAATACAGAGTGAAGATCCATCAGTCTTATAGACATTGTTGGTCCCCTTGGATTTCTGTATTGCTCCCTTCATTTCTTGATTTCTTATGCCAGAGTTTTCCCCTTATGTTAGAAGACCCTCCTATCCTACTTGGCTTTTGGTGATTAGAGTACTGGTGATTGTTTCCCCCTTGCACACGATGGTAGTATTAAGGTTGTCAAATTTTATGTTCTCCTAGTAACATGGTATAGTATTACATTTCCCTTTTCTCTTGAAGTTAGGTTTGACCATGTGACTTCTTTAGCCAATAAAATGTGGTTGGAAGTGAGGTGTATTGCTTCTGAGTGGAAGCATTTTATTAGTTAGAGCAAAAACACTGCAGCACTAGCAATTAAATTTTATGACCCTTACTGTAGCAATCTTTTCTTTTGTTTTTTAAGGAGGCTGTACACCTAACATGGGGCTTGAATTCAAGACCCCAAGATCAAGAGTTACATGTTCTACCGACTGAGCCAGCCAGGTACTCCCCTAACTATAGGAATCTTGAAAGCATGTATCTCAGTGAAGCCTCCAATAGTTTGGTGACCTCAGTGACTAGAATGAGCAGAATCCATGTAGTGGATATTGTAGTGAGCTCCACAGATCCACCCTTTAGGACTAAAGCATAACCTCTCCCAACTGCTGGAAAGTCTGGTGGCTGACAGCTTTCAGTTGGGTTCCTTTCTGAGGCTTGGTCTTGGCTAAAGAGAGTCCTCTCATCCAAGGGTCGTCTCCTTTCCCTGGGTACAGCCCATATCCAATGACAAGTTGGTGGGAGGGTATAATGATCAGGCCTCCTGTCCCAATTTAGGACAATGCTGAAGGGCCATCCCAGCTCCAGAGCTCCCTGCAGAACTGGCTGAAGCCTCAGTTGCAACTGTGTTGTAGTTCAAGTTCTCCATTTCCAGTGATTTTGTGACCCTCAGTCTCCAGAGGTTGCTCTTGAGAGCACTACCTGGTAACCTCCTAAATGCAACTCTCAGTTTCAGGGTCTGTTTCCCAATGAATCTTACTTGTAATAGGCTTCCTGATGACTTGTATCAAACATGTAACATGTGTGAGAAATAACACTTTTGTTGCTATAAGATGCTGAGATGTTTGTTACAATCTAGCCTATTCTGACTAGTGCAGATACCAAAACTTGCCTCCCCCCCCCCCATCCTTTGTTTTCACTTGAGCTTGACTTGTATTGTCTGTCTGATCTTCACGGACATATTGATGGCCCAGTTCTAGTTCTTCTCTGATGGTCTTTCTCATAGTGAGTGAACAGCCATGTCCCAACTGAGATATTACAAGGAGCAACAGAAAAGGGAAGAGGGATGCCTATCTAGTTGTCTACTAATTATTCCTACCAAGTTAGTGGCATATATATTTTTCATGTGAATTTCCTAGGATCCTTTCTTCTTTTATATATTTTACCATACATTTATAATATGTATAAGGTTACTTAATGTTTCTTAGGAAAATTTTATGCAAATAAAAATAGAATAATCAAGTACTTAATATAGTAATAAAGCTAATGAATCAAAGCTCCTTCTAATTTTTTCTTTTTAAGGGATTTTACTATATAGAAATATTTCTCTCTGCCTTAAGGGTAAAGGGTATAAAAATATTTCCACTAAAAAGAGTCTGAGAATCCTGGGTTGGTATTATCAAAACCCGTAATTATACTAGATGTTTAGTATGATAACGCAACTAGTTTAAGGAATGTGGAGGTTTATTTACATCAAGTTCAGATAAAGAGATAAAAAGGAACTTGAACACGCAAATAAAGGGTATGACTTCAGGAGTGTATCTATGAAATGTGTCTTTTAAACTGCCCTTATCCACAATGAAAGACCAGCCAAACCAGCCTTCAGATAACCCTTCTTATTAGAAGAAAGGCTAGACTTCACCTCTAAGATCGCCCTCCCACGCAAATTTTCCCCCTGGCAGCTAAGAATTAAACACAGACTTCCGATCATGGCGCCGCACACGTCACTTTCTCCCTTTTCCACCAGCAAAATCCCACCCAAGTCGACCTGATCCCTCAGGAGGTGTGCAAAGGCTGCAGGGCGGGGGTAGGGGGTAGGGGGCGGAAAGGAATTCCTTCTCCTATCCTGGTTGCTTGGGTTTTTGCAATTCAAAAAACTAACTAAACATCCTTTCCAGGAAGCTTCGGTACCAACAGGACCTTTTCATTTCTTTGGGTGCAAAGTCATTCTTTACCCTGGGGCAGCAACTCCTCACCGCAATTCTCCTTTCCCAGGTCCTAAAAAGCCCCTAAGGCCCACAGCCTTTGTGAATAAAGGCCCACCCTCGAAGTGGAAACCGCGCGGCAAAAACAGAGACGCATGTACAACGGGACAATGTATGGAATTTAAGAGAGTTTTCTTTCTGACTTCGCATCCTTTCAAATGTCCAATATTTCTGTCAGCTAAGAAGGGATACGGTAATGGGCGCTTGAGAGAAGCAGCACACCGATAAGAGCAAAAATACCGATTGAGGGTGGTCTTTCCAATTCCGGCTTTTGTTTGAGTCAGTGAGGGGAGCCCGAGGAGGCCAAGGTCTACTGTTCTGGGAAAGGGGGGTTTTTCTGGATTCTTTGGGATACGGAGAGGCAGGCTCCGGCCCCCAGAAACAACGAGGGCAGTTCCGCCCCCTCCAGGCTTTACTCCAGGAGTCCGGGAGGAGACCGCGACACCTCAGTCCGAGGCTAAATCACCGAGCTCAGAGGAGTTTGCCAAGGCTGGACAAAAGATGTGGCCGCTCTCTCTTAAACACACACACAGATCCCGAGCGTGCACGTAGGGAAGGTTTGTATGAGTGAAAGAGAAAAGCCGTTGCTGTCCACCGCGGGATGCCAGCCCCACCCTGCCCTCGGCGGCCGGGGAGACATCGCCACGCGAGGGCCGCGGAGTCCATCTCAGCCAGCCCCGGAGCGAGGGGCGGGGCCGGGCGGGGCCGCGAGCGCGCAGGCGCAGTGCGGGCTTCCTCGCGCCGCCGCCACTGCTGCCGCCGCCGCCGCCGCCCGCGCTGCACCACAGGCCCGAGACAGACAGGGCCGGGAAGAGCCAGAGACTGAGGAGGAGGCGGAGGCGGCGGCGGAGGCGGGGCGACTCCGGTGACCGGGAGCGCCGCAGACTGGCAGCTGCGGCGACTCCCCCTTTGTGTCTGGTCTGCTCGGAGCCACTGGAAGTGCTTCCCCGGCGGGGTGCGGGGTGTCTCGCCGCCTCGTCGCCCACCCCCCTCCTCAGCTAGCCACCTACCTCCGCCCTCCCGCCGCCCCCCGCCCTCGGCCCGCGACGCCCGAGCTCCGCCCGGAGCCCAGAGCTGCGGGAGAACGAGGCGGCGGCGGCGGCGGCAGCGGCTTCTTCGGGGTGGGGGGTTGTGATTCGCTCACAGGAGCCATTGACGGGAGAAGACGAGGCTTTTCTTCGTGGAATTTACCTCAGGCAAGATCGAGCGGCCGCAATAAAAAAGAGAGAAAGAGAGAGAAGCGAATCCAGGAGGGCTGGAAAGGGCAGCTCCCCGCACCTCCCCTCCGCCCGCGGTCTCGGGGAGCTCCGGGCCCTGCCTGCTGACCCTTCCCCTCCCCCGCTTCCTACTGCCCCTCAGCCCTCCGGCCGGGCCCTGGCAGAACCTCGCAGGATTGTTCGGCGAAGGCTTGAAGGCTGTGTGGGTTTGTCCATGGAGGCAGGCACCTTTTTCGATCCAGTGGAGGAACAGGGTTTGTTGTTCTCGAAATCGGAGTGAAGGAAGCACCGGAGCGAAACTTAAAAAGGAATCCTGCCCTCCCGGAGCCACGGGCGATGCGACTCGTGCCGCCGGGCGCCGCCGCCGCCCGCCCGGCTTCGCCCTTCGCGGCAGTCGGGAACTTGTTCTGATCCTCAGCTCCGCCATCGAATCCCCGCTCTCCACCCCTCTGCGCCCTGGATATGTTTTCTCCCAGACCTGGATATTTTTTTGACATCGTGAAACTACGAGGGAAATAACTGCTGGGCTTTCTTCCTGTCTCGCTGCTTCTCCACACGGACATGCCTTCAGTTTGGGTGGCCGAGGCACCCCTTCCTAGGCGAATGAACCTCTCCAGCCGCGAGGGAGAGAAATGAAGGGAATTTCTGCGGCGGAATGAAAACTGTGCAGCTAGGTCCTCTCATCTGCCATTTGTCCTTTCAAACTGCATTGTAATACCTACGGGCCGCACAAGTCAGACGAGAGCGAGGACCAGTCTCCCGGCCTTACCTCTCCGCCCGTGTTTACTTTCCGTATTTCTTTTCTCTGCTTTCCTGCTTCTCGGCTGGCCCAGGGATGACTTCTTCGCTGCAGCGGCCCCGGTGGGTGCCGTCGCTCCTGTGGACCGTCCTGCTGGTCAGCACTGCGGCCGGTGAGTATCCCCGGGCGGCGCGTAGGGCTTTGCCCCTGCGGGTGGCGGGCGAGGGAGCCCGCAGAGGCCGAGGCCTGCGCTCGCCCTTCGCGACGCGTCCAGCGATCGCTGTGTAGGGAACCGCGTCCGGTACCTGCGCGCCTTTCCCGTTCCTTCTAGGGAAATAACCCTGCATGTTTTTGTGTAGTTTCGAATCCCCGCTCCCATATCCCCCCTCCCCATCCCCCACGGGGGGGGAAAGACATATTGGGTGTGGTATCTTGACATTTTTAGCTGTGAGGTAATGCAAGGATTAAAAATAATATTTTAATCGCCAATGAACAGTGTCTATTATGAGATCTTTGGAAACAGAGCTGTAGATTTTTTTTAAACAAATAAGCGGATTTGGTTTACAGTAAAAAGAACATCAACTATAGAACACACACTTCAACCTTATTTTTAGATTTAGATCATTCTTTGGGAATCCATGTTACTTTCATTATTCCGAAATGTTACTGTATGAATTGGATAAATGTTGAGGAAGCCAGAACTTTGAGATTCTTAGTACATTGTATAATACTGTTAATTATTGTCGTAAGTATTATTTTGTTCCAAAGTATTTTGGTAATTCTATTTCCATCTTTTCAACGTAAATACACTCGTATTTTATATGCTCTTGGAATTACTATTGGGCTTAAAAGTATTTTCGGTAACTTTATATTTTAGTCATCTGGCATCTGTTGGCTTACCTGTCATTGAGACAACTTTGACCTCACATCACACGTCTAGCATATTTGAGTCCTGAAAGTTTCTTTGACATTTTACTAAGCTTAAAGGGAAATGGTAGTCATCCTTTCCTTAGGATATTTTCTTTTTAGTTCCCAGATACCTTAGAGAAAGCCTCACTTCTGTTTACAGTTATTTTTCAAGCAATCTTTGGTGATATGCTTTTAGAAATTTTTGGGAGTGAACTGTACATATAATTCTTAAGTTTGGTGTAGGATGGCCAAATAGATTATGCATTTAACAATGAGTAAAGGACAATGTAACAGCTTTCCAATTACTTTTTAAAATTTTACAGATGTGTACTTTTCACATTCAATACATTTCTCATTGCTACGCTTGACACTGAGGTTGCTTGCTTATTTCCATTTTAAAAGTATGCATTGGGAAAATTCTGAAAGAAAATTTGAAGTTTCCTTTAGTGCCTTTGATATTGGTTGATTAATGTCTATTATGTTTATGATAAATCTATGTAGTTGTATTAAAAGAATTTGAACTTCTGAATTGAATGTATTTTGAAACTGGCATTTTAATATTCTTAAACATCACAATTCCTTTTGTGATAAAAATGAACAATTTTTTCTAGGTTTCTTTATATTGTTAGCTATTTAAATTCTCTAGCTGTAAGTCTTGTGATTCCTGTAATGGAGAGAGTAAAATAAAAGGCTTTAGGCTTAAGCAGTCATTCTATGAGCAGAAATCTCAGAACATAGACTTTGCATGTTCTTTGTTACTCTTAATCTTTTTAGAATGTAGATTCTCATTTATAGTTGACAGGCTTATCATTTTGTGATCAGAACTGATAACAGTAAGGGAAAGAACGTTGATTTAAAAATACATTTAATTTGTATTTGGTAAATAAAATAGAATAATGTCCCTTAAAACGGAGGGATTGAAAGAATCACTACTTAAAGTGGTGTTAGTCGTCTTTTTTTTTCTTTAGTATTACATAGTACCAGATGCCAAAATTTGTGAAGCTGGATTTCAGAATTATAACGATAATAATACTAGCTAGTGTTTATTGAGTGCTTGCTCTGTGCCAGCAACTATTCTAATAGATTTACATATATTTTCTCATTTGATCCTCATGACAATTCTGTACTCCAGGTTTAATCATGTTCTTTTTACAGAGAGGGCAAGTGAAGTACAGAGAATTTAAATAACTCACCACAGAGTAAATTGTGGAGCCAGGATTATAGCCTTCATCCTACCTTATCATTAATGATAACAACAGCTCCCTCTAATTGGGAACATAAGATAGAGTAGTGCCTTCACTAGATCAGCCTTTGAGAAGAAGTAGGGACACTTGACAGGATCTTCATTCAGCACTGGTTATTGCAGATGTCATGGTTCTAAATGTGTAAAACTTTCCCTAATATTGGAGTGGCTAGTACAGTTTCATTAGGTGCAAGGTGACTAGAGAGAGCCTGTGTGAACTTGGGATACGTAGATAAAGTGATGTAATCAGACAGGTGCAAATAGTGTTGCTGATAGGAAAAAAATACTGGAAGACTGGCTGATATCACATCCCTGTTTGGGGGCATGGATAAATCCTTTATTTCTTTTGAATCCCTCTTTCCCACTTACATTATCTAGTTCTTGGATTCCTTAATCCTAAGAACATTTTGTATGCAAAAAATGAGAATTTATAAAAAATGTAAAGTGTTTGGTTTAAAAATTAATTCTTAATTTTAATAAAAGTATATAATACAATGCAATACTTACCACAGAATCAGCTTCTGTTAAAAATTTTTTTGGAAAAAAGTTGTTATTCTTTATTTAGGTTGTAATGGCTACAGATAACATATGTAACCTTATATCCCACGCTACTGTGTGCAAGCCCTTGAGCAGGCTCAGCTACCCTTTCCTCCAGTGTTCCTGTCCTCCTCCTTGTCCTTTTTGCCAGCCTTGGGGGCCTGGGAGGCCAGGGAGCCCATGACATTTAAAATAGCCTTTTTGTTGGGATTCACTCCTGGAAGTTCTCCAGAGCATCTGAAGGAACTCGGGATTCCGCATCCCATCATAATCCTTCTCCTTCTTGGCTGGCTCAGATGTCTCTAATGGCTGGACTGACATCAATGTCAGTTGAATCTTCCTGCATTTGAAATAATTCACTTGATTAGGCTGGATCCTTTCCTTTCCTTTCCTTTCCTTTTCCTTTTCCTTTTCCTTTTCCTTTTCCTTTTCCTTTTCCTCTTCCTTTCCTCTTCCTTTCCTCTTCTTTTCTTTTCTTTCAACTCTGGGGCTTGAACTCAGAACCTTGAGGTTAAGAGTTGCATGCTCTACTGACTGAGCCAGCCAGGTGCGCCTCACTTGATTAGATTTCAGTTTTACATCTCTTTAGGTGCACACACATTGTCTAAAGGAAAATTCATCTATTTAGTTAGGGTTCTTGAGCACTGAAGTTAATAAATATTGTTGGGGAACTGGAAATTTAGTAATCTTTATTTTTGTATTAATGTGGGCTCTGCAACAGGGTCACCTGTGGGTTTTTTATTTTTTTTTTCAATTTTTATTTATTTATTTATTTAACAGAGAGAGGGAGAGAAGCACAAGCAGGGGGAGCAGCAGGCAGAGGGAGAGGGAGAAGCAGGCTCCCCACTGAGCAGAGAGCCCCTTGCAGGTTTCCATCCCAGGACTGTGGGATTATGACCCGAGGTGAAGGCAGATGTTTAACCGACTGAGCCACCCGGGCCCCTGGTGTGTGTGTGTGTGTGTGTGTGTGTGTGTGTGTTTAATATTGATTTATTTATTTGAGAGAGCACGAGCAGGAGGGACAAATGGAGAGGTAGAGAGAGTCTTAAGCAGACTCCGTGCTGAGCGCAGACCCAGATGCAGGGCTCCATCTCATGACCATGAGATCACAACCTGAGTCAAAACCAGGAGTCAGACACTCAACTGACTGCACCACCCAGGTGCTCCATCACCTGTGGTTTTTGATAAAATGTGTATCTCTGTCACTATAGTCTAGATGTACTGAAATGATCTCTCTGGGACCTACATTTTTTTAAAACTTAAACCTGAAAGATTCTCCCTTAGGCAAGTTTGAGGACCACTGATTTATATAATCAGTCTTGATTGTTTGGATTTTTAAAATATTGTGATTCAGTCAGCTTTTGCTGCATAATATAGCTCATAACCACAAAATCATAGTGACATACAACAATAAGCATTTATTCTGCTCCATTTGTCTCATTCTTTGGCCCAAGCTGGAGGGAAGGGTAACATCTCACTGGGGGAAGCTTGTCTCATGGCAATGGCAATGGCAGAAGTACAAGAGGACATTTTCAGATTCCACCAGCCATTTTCAGATTCTTGTTGCTCTGACATCCCATTTGGCCAAGACCAAAGACAAGGAGTAGTGAAGTACACTCTGGCTATAATGAGGCTGTGGTAATATATGGACGTGTGATACTATTGGTGGGAAATGAAGAATTGGGATCTTCAGTCTACCACATATGATCAGGAAGATGGTCCAGGAGCTTTTCTTACCACTTGAACAGGGCCAAACTCTTAATTAGGCTTTTGTATAATAATTATACCAACTTTGATCTCTACAAAAGCCTATCCTGGCATGTGGGGTGATGCAGTCATAGTGGTGTTGGTGTATACGAAATGTGGGGACAGATTTATTTCACACGAGGACAATAGCTTTCCTTCATTAAAGACCAACTTTTTTTTTTTTTTTTAAGATTTTATTTATTTATTTGACAGAGATAGAGACAGCCAGCGAGAGAGGGAACAAGCAGGGGGAGTGGAAGAGGGAGAAGCAGGCTCATAGCGGAGGATCCTGACCTGGGGCTCGATCCCATAACGCTGGGATCATGCCCTGAGCCGAAGGCAGACGCTTAACCGCTGTGCCACCCAGGCGCCCCTAAAGAGCAACTTTTCTTAACATAGAAAGAGAAGAAATTGAATATTGATTTCTGATGAGTAAATTCTAACTATAAAAGGTACAGAATGAAGCCAGTGTAAATTAGTTAATATTATAAATGGCCATACACTTATTTTGTCACTTACTCATTTATTGCCTTTCTTTTGAATATCAGTTTTATGTATTTGCTTTGTCCTCCTAACTGATAGTTCCTTCTTGAGGACATGGTTCATACCTTAAACTGTTTTTTAATCTATCATATTGCATGCAGATAGAAGAAGGTGTTTAAGAAATACTAAATGAATGAATAATAAAAAGGAATTCGAGCCAGGAAGTATTCTAAGATTTCTTACTTACTCAAATGATCTATTAGTAATTTGTTCTTTGTTTCCATTCCTTCAACTATAAAGTAGTTTAAGTGGTGTAGTAAGGAGACTCCTGTCTTGAATTAATGAGACCTGAACTCTCTGTGATTCTGGGCAAACAAATTACTCAACATAGTTTTCTCTGTTATAATATTATGGGATTGGACTAGATTATGTTTGAAATGCAGATTCATGGGAACCACCCTAGACCCACTGGTGAGTTTGGGAGTTTGCATTTTGTTTTATTTTATTTTAAGATTTATTTTTATTTATTTTAGAGAGAGAGAATGGACATGCATGAGCGGGGAGGGGGGCAGAGGGAGAGGGAGAGAATCTCAAGCAGACTCCCCACTGAGCAGGGAGCCTGATGTGGGGCTCCATCCCAGGACCCTGGAATCATGACCTGAGCTGAACGCAGATGCTTAACTGCCTGAGCCACCCAGGCATCCTGAGACTTGTTGATGAAATATTTATAAAAGAAATAGTGCTAAACTGAATTAGACTAGGTAACATTGATTTGGTTTTAGTTACAAATTAATATCCCATGGAACATTCCAGGTGGATAAATAGCATATATTAAATTTCTATCTACTAAAGAAGAATTATATTCTGATTTGATTGATATCTGCTAGAAAAAAAATAAATATGAATTCATGAATTTTGGCCATCTTGCATAGTACTTATACCCCTTCACCTATTTCACCCATTCCGCACCCACCTCCCCTTTGGTAATCATCTGTTTGTTCTTTATAGTTAAGAGTCTGTTTTTTGGTTTATCTCTTCTTTCTTTTTTTTTTTTTTTGTTTCTTAAATTCCACATATATGTGAAATCATATGGTATTTGTCTTTTTCTAGCTTACTTCATTTAGCATTGTACTCTCTAAATACATCCCTGTTGTTGCAAATTGTGAGATTTCATTCATACGCACACACACACACGTGTACATATACATACCACATCTTTTTTTTTTTTTTTAAGATTTTATTTATTTATTTGACAGAGATTGAGACAGCCAGCAAGAGAGGGAACACAAGCAGGGGGAGTGGGAGAGGAAGAAGCAGGCTCACAGCAGAGGAGCCTGATGTGGGGCTCGATCCCACAACGCCAGGATCACACCCTGAGCCGAAGGCAGACGCTTAACCGCTGTGCCACCCAGGCGCCTCACCACATCTTCTTTAGCCAGTCATCTATGGATGAATACTTGGGCTGTGTCCATATCTTAGCTATTGTAAATAATGCTGAGATAAACATAGGGGTGCATGTATCTTTTTAAATTAGGGTTTTTGTATTATTTGGGTAAATACCCAGTAGTGGGATTACTAGATCATATGGTAATTCCATTTTTATTTTATTTTTTAAGATTTATTTATTTATTTTAGAGAGAGGGTGCATGCGTGAGTGAGTGCATGGGGGGAGGGGCAGAGTAAAAGGGAGAGAGAAACTTCAGCAGACCTGCACTGTGTGTGGAACCCAATGTGGGGCTCCATCTTACAATCTTGAGATCACAACCTGAGCTGAAACCAAGAGTCTGAGGCTCAACCGACTGCACCACCCAGGTGCCCCTATTTTTAAATTTTTTGAGGAACCTCCATACTGTTTTCCATAATGGCTGCACCAGTTTGCATTCCCACCAACAGTGCAAGAGGGTTCCTTTTTCTCCACATCCTTGGCAACACCAGTTTCTTGTGTTTTTGATTTTAGCCATTCTGAGTAGTTTTAATTTGTATTTTCTTGATGATGAGTGATGTTGAGCATCTTTCCATGTGTCTGTTGGTTATCTGTATTTCTTCTTTGAAGAATGTTTGTTAATGTCTTCTGCCCATTTTTAGTTGGATTATTTGGGTTTTTTTGGTGTTGAGTTGTATAATCTCTCTTTTTTTTAAAGATTTTATTTTATTTATTTGAGAAAGAGAGAGCAAGATAAGGGGGGAGGAACAGTAGAAGAGGGAGAAGCAGACTCCCCACTGAGCAGGGAGCCCAACTTGGGACCTAGTCCCAGGACCCTGGGATCATGACTTGAGCCAAAGGCAGACACTTAACCAGCTGAGCCACCCAGGTGCCCCTGTATAAGCTCTTTATATATTTTGGATACTAACCCTTTATTGGGTATGTCATTTGTAAATATCTTCCCCTATTCAATAGGCTGTCTTCCAGTTTTCTTAATTGTTTCCTTCGCTGTTCAGAAGCTTTTTATTTTGTTGAAGTCCCAGTAGTTTATTTTTGCTTTTGTTTTCCTTGCCTCAGGAGACATATCTAGAAAAATGTTTCTATGGCTGATGTCAAAGGAGTTACTGCCTGTGTTCTCTTCAAGGATTTTTATGGTTTCAGGTCTCACATTTATGTCTTTAATCCATTTGGAGTTTATTTTTGTGAATGGTGTAAGAAATTATTTTAATTTTAAGGTAAAAAATGTCAAGGTCAGTTTCAGTGTGCCCTTTGACCCAGTTATCATACATTCTGAATCAGTCAGATCTAAGTAATGCCATTTTAACTTCTAGTTAGTAAATCTTGTAAAACAGCTTTACTGAGATATAGTTCCCATATCATATAGTTTACCCATTTAAAGAATACAATTCATTATTTTGGTGTATTATTAACTTTAAAAAATTATGGTAAAATGTATATAGCATATATTTGGCATTTTAACCATTTTCAAGTATACGATTCAGTGGCATTAATAACATTCACAATGTGGTGCAACACACATTGATGTGTGTCACCAAAACATTTTCATCACCCAAACAGAAATTTAACCATCAAACAATAACTCCCATTTTCCCCCTTCTCCCAGCCCCCGGGTAATCTCTATTCTATTTTCTGTCTGTGAATTTGCCTACTCTAGATACTTCATGTAAGTGGAATCATATAATATTTGTCCTTTTGTTACTGGCTCATTTTGCTTAGCATAATGTTTTAGAGTTTATCTATGTTGTAGCATGTGTCAAAATTTCATTGCTTTTTAGTACTGAATAATATTCCATTGTATATATATGCCATATTTTGTTTATCCATTCATCTGTTGATGGACACTTGAATTTTCACCTTTTGGCTGCAGTGAACGTTGGTGTACAGTATCTGTTCCAGTCCCTGCTTTAAATTCTTTTGGGTATATACCCAGGAGTGCAGTTACTGAATCATCTGGTAATTCTGTGTTTAGTTTTTTTTTTGAAGAACCACTAAACTATTTTCCACAGCGGCTGTACCATTTCACATTCCCAATAGTAATGTACAGGTGTTCCAGTTTCTCTACATCCTTGCCATCACTCATTGCTTTCTGTTTTGTTTTTGTAAAATATTATTTGTTATAGCCATCATAATGAGCGTAAAGTGGTATCTTATTATGGTTTTGATTTGGTTATTTGATTTTCCTTGTGATAAATGATGTTGAATATCTTTTCATGTGCTTATTGAACATTTGTATAACTTCTTTAAGGAAATGTCTATTCAAGTCCTTTTTCTTCTTTTGAATTTGCTTTTATGGAGATACAATTGATATGTAACATTGTATAAGTTTAAGGTATACAGCATATTGATTTGATACATTTCTATATTGCAATAAGATTGCCACCATGGTATTAGCTAATACCTCTGTTACATCATGTAATTATCATTATTGTGTGTGTGGTGGGAACAATTAAGATCTAGTCTCTTAGCAACTTTGAAATTTATAATACAGTATTGTATATAATCATTGTGCATTATATACAGGATTTATTCATCTCCTGGCTGTAAGTTTGTACCCTTAAACATTCGTCTATTTTTTAATTGGATTGTCTTTTTATTGTTGAATGATCGGAGTTCTTTATATATTGTGAATATTAATTCTGTATCAGACAGATGACTTCCAAATGTTACGGATTGAATGTTTGTGTCCCCTCAAATTTCATGTTGAAATCATAACCTCCAAGGTGATGGTATTAGAAGGTGAGGCCTTTGGGAGTTGATTAGGTAATGAAAGTAGAGCCCTCATTAATGGGATTAGTGCTCTTATGAAAGAGACCCCAGAGAAATCCCTTCCTCTTACCACTTTTGTGAGGTTACAATAAGAAGATGGCTATCTAAGAAATGGATTCTCACCAGTTACTGAATCTGCTGGCACCATGATCTTAGACTTCCCAGACTCCAGAGCTGTAAGAAATAAATGTTTGTTGTTTAAAAGACACCCAGTCCCTGGTATATTGTTAGGGCACCATTGTTTACTCTTATTCTCTAGGTTTCTGTCTTTTATCTTTCCTTTTTTAACTGTTTTAATAATGTTCTTTGATGTACAAAATTTTTAATTTTGATGAAGTCCCATTTATCTATTTTGTTGTTGTTGTTTTTACACATGCTCTCGTATCTAAGAATCCATTGCCAAACCCAAGACTGTGAAGATATATTCCTATTTTTCTTCTAAGAGCTTTCTGGTTTTAGCTCTTAATGTCATTGATTCATTTTTTTAAAAGATTTTATTTATTTATTAGAGACAGCATGAGTGGGGCAGGGTGGGGGGAGATGCAGAGGGACAGTGAGAAGCAGACTCCCCACTGAGCAGGAATCCCGATGCAGGGCTTGATCCCTGGACTCCGGACTCCAGGATCATGATCTAAACTGAAGGCATACTCTTAACTGACTAAGCCACCCAGGCACCCTTGTCATTGATCGATTTTGAGTTAATTTTTATATGTGGTGTGAGACAGAGATCGAACTTAATTCTTTTGCATGTGGAAATCCAGTTGTGCCAGTACCATTTGTTGAAGAGACTGTTCTTTCCCCATTGAATGAAATTGCCACTCTTTAAAAAAAATCAGTTGGCTACAGATGTATAGATTTATTTCTGGATTTCCAATTCAGTTCTATTGGTCAGTCCTTGGACCTTTACTTTCCTCTGTGTATACCTACTCCTTTGGTGATCTCATCCATTCTTATGGCTTTAAAAGTAGCACATAGAGGTTAACAAGTTTCAAATTTATTTCCATCCCAAACGTCTTTTCTTGAAATCCTGTTCCAGGTAGCCAACTGTGTATTCAGCATCTCCACTTAGATGTTTGATAGTTATCTCACATTTAATGTGTCCCTGAGCTGCTTCTATAGGCCTTTTCCCCCCGTAGTCTTTCCCAACTCAGCAAATGTCTGTCATTCAAATTGTTCAGGCCAAAAATTGAAGATATCCTTGTCTCTTCTTTTTCTTTTTTCACACTCGCATCCAATCTGTTAGCAAAAACTGTTGGCCGCACCTTCAAAATATATCTAGAGTCTGACCACTTCTTACCACCTCTGTGGGTACCACGTTAATTTAGAAGCCACAATCTTTTCTTGCTTGTAATTTTTCAGTAGGCTCTCTTTTCTCTAACATGGTCACTTTGACTATAGTTGCTTTTCTTTTTCTTTTTTTTAAGATTTTATTTATTTGACAGAGACAGCGAGAGAGGGAACACAAGCAAGGGGAGTGGGAGAGGGAGAAGCAGGCTTCCTGCTGAGCAGGGAGCCTGATGCGGGGCTCAATCCCAGGACCCTGGGATCACGACCTGAGCTGAAGGCAGATGCTTAACGACTGAGCCATCCAGGTGCCCCTCTAGGGCCACCTTTAAAGCATAAGTAAGATTATGACATTTCTGTGCTTAAAACACTTCAAAGCCTCTGCATATCATTCAGAATAACCCTCAACTTTTATTGTGTTTTTAACTTTATGTAGAATTAAACATTTAGAAATCAAATGTTTTAGAAGAGGTTACATTTGAGATACTTTATTCTGTATAATTTGACAATGGGTGCATATAGTAAGTGAGTCTGTATATTGGAGGAATAAAAGAGGAGACAAATGAACATTTCTTGAACCTTTAACATATCTACTAAATGCCTTATATGTTTACCATATGATCTCATTATCTTTTATTTTTTTTTATTTTTATTTATTTATTTATTTTAAAGATTTTATTTATTTGACAAAGATACAGCCAGCGAAAGAGGGAACACAAGCAGGGGGAGTGGGAGAGGAAGAAGCAGGCTCATAGCGGAGGAGCCTGACGTGGGGCTCGATCCCATAACGCCGGGATCACGCCCTGAGTCGAAGGCAGACGCTTAACCACTGTGCCACTCAGGCGCCCCTCATTATCTTTTAAACAGACTACTCGGTACTATTATTTTTCCTTATTTTACAGATGAGTAAACAGATAGGAGACTGGGGTTCAAGCTCAGACCTCTATAACTCCAAAGTAGAGCATTCATGTAGTATATACAGTGTTAGCTTGAAGGTATAAAATACTTGGAATAGTATTTTAGGCATCTGAAAAAATTATTGGCGTTTTAATCATTCAGGAATAATTTTCCAGACTGAACTATGTCTTGGTTATAGTCTCTTATTTTGCAGTAAATGACAACAGATGTTTTAAGTTTTGGTTTTGTGTGTAGCATTCAAATGTTAATGGGTAATAAAGATTTAAAAAAAAATTTATTTGACAGACAGAGAACACAAGCAGGGGGAGGGGCAAGGCAGGTAGAGGGAGATGGAGAAGCAGGCTTCCCGCTGAGCAAGGAGCCCGATGTGGGGCTCGATCCCAGGACCCTGGGATCATGACCTGAGCCGAAGGCAGCCACTTAAATGACTGAGCCACCCAGGCGCCCTGTTGGTAGATAATAAACATTTTCTTTTCTTTTTTTAAAGATTTTATTTATTTATTTGACAGAGAGAGAGGAATGCACACAAGCAGGGGTAGCAGCAGAAGGCGAGAGAGAAGCAGGCTTTCTGCTGAGCCAGGAGCCCAGCGCGGGGCTCAATCCCAGGATTCTGGGATCATGACCTGAGCCAGAGGCAGATGCTTAATTGCGTGAGCCACCCAGGCACCCCGGATAATAAACATTTTCATTAAAGATTCAAAGCTTCAGCTTTGGAAAGGAGCACCAGTTAGATCAAGAATGATGATGACATAGTTGAGGATAAGTTTTTAAGGTTTCCATCTGTTGTTAGTGATTAGAATCCCTAGGGGCCAGTCTAGTGTGAAGAGTAGCCTTTAAATTTAGTTAGTACTCAAAGGGCCATATTGTGGTGACATGAAAGACAGGATTAAAAACAGTCAAATGATAATGAGATGAATATTATTCATGTTACGTATTGAAACAAAGTTTTTTTTGTGAGAGATAACTTTTCTGGGATATTTATTTTTTGTTTGGCTAAACCAATGTGTTAGCTTGATGAAATGCTGTTAAGAATGCTAATCTATAAATTTAGTTTAGTTTTTAGCACCAACTATTATCCAGCTCTTCTGTAAGAATCATTGTTTTGTCCATTTACTTAGGTTTATGAGAAATTCAGTTTTACTGATCCTTGCTAAGTCCCTCTTCTGAGAGCAAGAAAGTAGTCATACATTTATACTAAACTCAAATTTGTACACTAAGCAGCTAATAGACTTTATAGTAATGATATAAATTAATGGAAATAGGTTAAATTCATTATCCGAAAATAGATTAAATTCTACTTATTTGCAATTAAAAGCCAGTGTGTTGAAGCATGGTTTTTGGAGGCATATCACTTGGATAGGCAAGTTATTCTAAAACAGCAGTGGTTGTTTCTTGCTCATACTGTATGTCCATTGAAGACTGGCAGGGGTATTCTCATCATTCAGGAATCTGGTTTAATGGATTGCCACCATCTTGAACGTTGATGGTTGCAGTGCCAGAGGTAAAAGAAAGTATAAGAAGATCTTTCATGGCAGTTATATGCTCTGTCACATCACTTCCACTTAAAACCCACTATTTAGTTTCCCCTAACCTCTAGAAACTGTGATTTTTCCGAGTATCTAGAAAAGGAATTTGGGAAACAGGACCAATGATGACCGTAGGAAGTAATAAGATAAACTTTTGTTGGCTTTGCTTTATATTTTTAGACGTGTTTTGGCTTTCAGGTTTTTGACTTTATTTCTTTTAAAAATCTGTTCTTTAGAATCCCAAAGTTGTAGTAGATCATTGTAAAATGATTTTATATGAAAATGAAGTATAGAAAATAAAAAATCCATTCCCTCTTTACTTTTTCTCTAATTTCATTTCCTAGCTTTAACCAGTGTTAATAGTTTGGTGGATAATATTTCATACTTTTTTGTATGCACTGTAAATAAACATCTGTATAAATTAGAGTTTGTTTTTTAAATAAAGTTAGAATCATTATATATATCATGCACAAATTTTTGTTATTAATCATGTAGGATAGTCCTAGAAGTAAGATCATTTGATCAGAGTGTGCACATTTAAAATTTTGATATCTAAATTTTCCCCCCAAAAGATTGTACCACTTTCCATTTCCACCACTAGTATATCAGAATTTTCATTTTCTTTCTCCCTTTAATTTTTAAAGGTATTTTCTTTTTTTAAGATTTTATTTTTAAGTAATTTCTGCACCCAGCATGGGTCTCAAACCATGATGCTCGTCGATTGAACCAGCCAGGTTCAATTCTCATTTTCTTATACCTCTTCCAAATGCTGTATAATACCTTTTCAGTTTTTGCCAAAGCAAAAGAATTGTATTGTGTTTCAGTTTGCAGTGCTTTGTTTGTGAAGCTGAGCTTCTTTTCATATGGTTATTGGCCAGTTATGTTTTTCTGAATTACCTGTTTATATATCAGATTAATTTTTTCCAGTGATTTGTTTTTCTTGTGGATTTGAAGGTGATATTTATATATATGATTTTATGTGATTAGGATTGTTTATTTTTCCTTTATGACGTCTAGATTTTGTGTTATCTTAGAAGACCTTTTACCATATCCACAATTACCAAAAATTCTTATAAGTAGGTAGGTCTGTAGGGTCCCCCCCCATGTTTAGGTAATTTAATCCACCTGAAACTGTTCTTGGTGTTGTACATATACTAACTCATAATAATGGTATGAGATAGATATTATTATTATCTTCATTTGCAGATGAGGACTTTTAGGCACAGAGAAATTAAGAAACTTGCTCAAGGCAGCATAGCTAATAGAGCTGGAATATAGACATAGACAGCCTGTGCTCTTAATAGCTGTGCTCTACTACTTAGTATATAGCCAAGTTATCTCTTAGTCCCTGAATTCCATCTGAATTCACGGAATTGTCTTTTTTTTTTTTTAAGATTTATTTATTTATTTTAGAGAGCGAAAGAGTGCCCGTGCGTGCATGTGTGCGTGTGAGTGGGGGGGAGGAGCAAAGGGAGAGAATCTTTATGCAGACTCCCTGCTGAGCATGGAGCCACACATGGGGCTTGATCTCAACACCCATGGGATTATGACTTGAGCTGAAACCAAGAGTTGAATGCTTAACTGACTGAGCCACCCAGCCACCCCTCACTGAATTATCTTTTAATGACTAAATTGTCTTTTAATTACTGAATTTCACTGAAAAGCATCATTTGGGACAGTTAATTTGAAATACATAAAATATACTTCTGCTAACATGTCATAGATTTTTTGCTTGTCATGGTAAATAGGTGACTAATATCAATTGCTTAAAATGCCTGAGCATGGGAACCCAGACATTTTTAGCTCTCAGTTAGAACCTTACCTATTATTTTAATTAAAAAGTTTCTAGGGGCGCCTGGGTGGCACAGCGGTNGATATTGGTTGTTTGGGTTTCTAGCTTATAAAAATTGAGGGAGTATCAAATAAATAGATGACTAATACGAATGGCTTAAAATGCTTGAGCATGTAGATTCATTTAATGTATGTAGAACAACTTTGAGTTAGAACCTGTTCTCTGCAGTTGGTATATGGAAATACATTAGCATTATCTGGAACGCTTTTGTCATCCTAGTTGTCCATTCTAGTGGTTCTATTTCACAGAATGTGTATAGAGGTAGGAAAGAATAGTGGTAGCAAAAGGTAAAGGGGCAGAGTTGGGGGAAGTCTTAGGGAGGAGGAAGTAAAAGTTTACTTTTACTTAAGTAAAAATTTACTTAATTTCCTCTTCTATTGTCTCTCAGTCTCCACCTAAACTGTCTCAGCTTGGTCTGGCGTTGTTGCCCTTGCCTTTCTTTGATCTTTGTACTCGTGTGGGCTCCAAAGAAGCATACCATTCTTGGATTGTGTAAGCTCCTGTAGAGTTTGTGAATTCAGACATTTTTAAACAGTAGCTTTGATATTGTAAGGTTTGGGAGCTATTACTTAAAGCAAAGAATTATATTTGAAAAGAGAACTCTGAATAATTCAACAAATGATAATATCAGAGGTAAGTTAATACGGTTAGGAGTACTAAAATTATTGTAGGTTGCATTTATCATACTGTTGCTTAGGTGAGCTGATTCCTGAAATCTTTTCAGCCCGTTTTATTTAGGTCACTAATTAGAGAATTTGTTGTTTGAAAGGTGGCATCTAGTTAAGGTGTTTGGAGAGAGATTCCTGTGAGATTCAACTGAGTCATGGCCTCAGTAATTATCTTGAGAATTGTATTGGAGGAGCAGTGATTTCTGCAACTAATGAATTATTGTTTAAAGAAACCTGTTGTATAAAAGATTTTCCAAAAAATATGTTACATTAGTAAAGTAATACTTAAATACAGAGAACTGTATTAGGTGCTACTGAGAATAACAGAGAAAGAGAAATAGCTGTTTTTTAATAACTAACATCCCTCTTTATAAATATCTACTGTGTGTCCAGTGCAGTGTTTTTACAGATATTTTTCTCTAGTCAAAATAGCCGCAGGGCACTTGGGTGGCTCAGTCAGTTGAGCATGTGTCTTCGGCTCAGGTCATAATCTCGGGGTCCTGGGATCGAGCCCTGCATTGGGCTCCCTGCTCAGTGGGGAGTCTGCTTCTCCCTCTCCTCCCCCCCCCACCGCCCATGCTCTTTCTCTCAAATAAATAAATATATCTAAAAAAAAAAGTTAAAAAAAAATTTTTTTAAATGTTTAAAAAAATAGCTGAAAGGTAGGAATTTTTCCTATTTTAGAGTTAGGGAAACAGACTAACAGATTAAGTAGTTATATAGTATAGGGTGTATACTTCTAATAATTACAGATTATTAAATTATTTATTGAGTGCCTCTTTTTGACTGGCATTATGCTAAGTTTTTTACTTTATTTCATATAATTCCGATATCAGCTTTGTGGTATAGGTATTATTTTTTCATAGATAAGGAAACTTAGGTGCACAGAAGTTAAATAAATCACCTAAAATCATACACATTGCAAGTGGCAGAACTGGAATTCAGGCCAAGGACTTGGTTTCTGAAAGTCTCTACTCGCTCTCTTTTTTAAAGAATTTTATTTATTTAGTCAGAGAGACAGAGAGGGAACACAAGCAGGGGGAGAGGCAAGCAGAGGGGGAAGTAGGCTCCCCGCTGAGCAAGAAGCCTGATGCAGGACTTGATCTCAGGATCCTGGGGTCATGACTTGAGCCAAAGGCAGCCACTTAACCAATTGAGCCAGCTAGGCGTCCCTGAAAGTCTCTACTCTTAAGCATATTTTCTCTCAAGATGTTTTTATGCTGTAAAAGAGAATCAGTCACATTAAGGCGACTTTCAACTTTGTAATTCCATGAATTGTTCCCCTAAAGTAATAAAGTTACGAAAAATCAACATCTTCACTCAGTCGTATGATAAGAATATTTGATTCATTAGCAGAGAGACTGTTACTGCTTGATCTATCAATTCTGTTTCTAAGTTAGCATGTATTCATTGAATATGTATATCTTAACTGTTCTAGGGTCTAGAATAGTATGAATTGTGGTCTCAATATTTGACATACTTACCCTATTGTAGGATAGGAGCACAGAATGGTGTATGCTCAACTGCTGATTGGGTTTAAAAAATCTAAATTTGAGGGGCGCCTGGGTGGCACAGCGGTTAAGCGTCTGCCTTCGGCTCAGGGCGTGATCCCGGCGTTACGGGATCGAGCCCCACATCAGGCTCCTCTGCTATGAGCCTGCTTCTTCCTCTCCCACTCCCCCTGCTTGTGTTCCCTCTCTCGCTGGCTGTCTCTACCTCTGTCAAATAAATAAATAAAATCTTAAAAAAAAAAAAAAGATAATTAAAAAAAAATCTAAATTTGAAATAAGATACACAGAATGCGTACAGGCAGTGATTTTTAAAAAGGTGCTAATAGTTTGGGCAATGGATAAGTCATTGTGACTGGACAGGAGTGTAATAGAGTTCACAATTCCCTTGAGGTTGGGCTAAGGGAATTGTTCTGATTATGGACTATTCCCTAGAAGAGCAGCCAGGTGGCCAAGGCATAGTGACCAAATGTGTAGTAAACATAGGTGTGAGCCAACCCTAAGAAGCCAGGGACAGAGGCTGAGAGGCCTAGTCAAGTGGGCTAGGCTGTACAAAAATAGAGAAGGGGAAAATTCAGCAGCCTGAATAATCCTTTGTCATACCTATGGCCACTGAGTTTTAATTCTGACTGACAGTCATCCAACTGAATCCCTGGATGAGCTGGGTGGTGATGAAGGCTGAAGCTATTTGATGTGTATTTATTCTGCTTTATTTAGGATTGGCTCAGCTGCTGTACTCAGCTCTGATTGAGAGATCTGGCTAATGGCATCATCCTTTGTGAAGAAAGAGTTGCGAGGGGAGTATAATTGACTAAGGAGGTAGCAATAAAAGTAACAGTCCAGAATAGAGATATGCATGTAAGAGCTCACTGATACTATTTAGCATTGCATTTATAGCTACATTTGTCCCACTACATTTATTCTTGACAGTGGAGAGTTTTGGGGATATCTAGTCACATCTATTTTATTTGACTACAAAATTTAAATCAGATAAGAGGAAACACTTGAACTGAAAAACAAATAATAAAAGGAAGCAGGGCATGTCAAAAAGAGATGCAGGAAAAGAAACCCTATTTTAGTTTTTCGGTAATATACATATTAAATGGTTCATCATAGAAATTGACTGCTTGAATTTTGGGGGTTTTACAGATGCCACTACAATATATTTCCTTTGATATGAGTGCTTATAGTTTTCTTTAGCAAGAAACTTTTTAATGATATCTTACATCTAGTATACTAAGGTTGGGAGCAAGGTCACTAAGTAACTTATCCCCTAAAAGAATGCCATGTTTCACTAAACCTAAGAATTTTTTAAGTCTATAATCTCATTTAAACAGATCACAGTAGTAAGAGAAAATGAGTCTGTGGTTTCAGTGTTTTATGACTACGTTTTGTTTTTTTTTTCTTAAAGACTTTATTTGAGAGGTACACAAGTGGGGTGAGGGGCAGAGGGAGAATCAGGCTCTCCGCTGAGCAGACAGCCCGATGCGGGGCTCGATCCCAGCCCCTGGGATCATGACCAGAGCCAAAGGCAGATGCTTAACTGACTGAGCCACCCAGGTGCCCCTATGATTACATTTCTATGGAGAAGAGTATAGATAATTTAAATTGAAAATGCCTCTTCTTATTGTCATCTTAGAGATTTTCTTTTGCAATGTTTTTGGGGAAATTTCTCATTCAGGTCTTTTCTAATTACATATGAAAAAAACTGGCTATTAAAAAAAGGGCTGTATGTGCAGCAAATTATATGCTGTAATGCACCTAATGTTGCCAAGTACACTTAATGAAGGAGGCAAGGAGGCCTTTTAGCCATCCCAGGGTGACAACTCATTCTAGTGCTTTTCTATAGGGAAGTAGTTAAAGTAAGCGTGAAGACATTGTAAGTTTAAGGACAAGAAGGCAAGTTTGTAGCACCCATGAAATTAATTGAGATAAAACACTCGCCTGCTGATTTTTTAAATATTCTTTTCTTTTCTATTTGAACACTGTTTAATGTAAGGATATTTGAGCACAATAGTAGGAACACTTACATTCTATAGTCTAGCTTTTACATGTTGTATTTATGAAGATTCAGTTAGGTTAAAAGAATGTCATAGTGTCTTATAGCTATGAACAAGGTGTCTGGATCCCTGCCTCAAATGGCACTTACATACTTGTTGAGAGATCAGATCATAAGTAAGTAGTAAATACATAAATGCACAAGATAATTAGAGATTATGATATATGCCACAGGACTATATTAGAGGGTAAATGGGGAAGGCCACTTTAATTAAGGGGTCAGTGAGGGCTTCTTTACAAGGTGACGTGTGAAGAATTGAAATGAGCTTGATACGTGAATAATTGCAGGAAGAGCATTTCAGGTAGAGGAACAGAAAGTACAAAGGCTGGGAGGTGGGACAGAGGTTGGTATTTTCTAAGATTAGAAAGGAGACTGGTGTGGCTGAAGTGTAGTGAGCTAGGGAGAGAGATGCATGACTAAAGTTTAGATAGGTGGGCAGGAGCTGAATCATGTGAGGCCTTTTAGGCAATGGTATAAAGATGAAGAGTTTGAGTTTTATTCTGAGATAGTGGAAAATGCTGTTGAGAGATTTTAAGCAGGGTAATTTCATGATCTTATTTTCATTTTTCAAAGATCAATTTTGCTTATAGATAGGAAAGGGTAAGAGAGGAGCTATAGGGGAAACAAGGAGTCTGGTTAGGCAGTTGTAGTAGTCAAGATGGACAAGGGTGGTGGCAGGTTGGGTTTTGCCCTCTAGTACTGTCAGGTAACGTGGTATCATTACACATCTACTTCTGTGATATACTGTTTTTTAAATATCAAGGAATTATTTCTTGGATATGGAATGTATAGTTTAGTTAGTTTTAAAAACTGTTTCCCTCAAATGTTTATTTTAGAGATCTACATTAAATAAAGTTTTCAGTAAGTACTCTACAAATATGTGTTAGTGTTATCTGTACTTTTTTATTTGTTGGAAGAATGTAAACATGGAAAGTATTTTGCCTCAAGTAATAATTCAAAGAATAAGGATAGAGTCCATCCCCCTGGATTCCCTTTATGACGCAGAGAATACAGACTACGAGGATAATTCCTAGTCATACGGCCCTTTGTAGATGAGGACTTTCCTATTTGTCCTGTTCTTAAAAGGCTTATTATTGCAGTGCTTGAAGACTTGGGTCATGTCTCATTTGTATTCTTATTTAAAGTACAGGTGATCTTTTTTCCCACAAAAGCAGTGTTCAGTATATCACTTTGAGATTTTTGTTGTTTTTTGGTGACAGTCTTCTTTTCCCTCCATATCACGAGGAAGTCCTCATTCATTTATCCCTAGTAGTTTTTTGCCTGTGCAACTTTTTCTCATCCTTAGTTACTTTAAAATAATATTGGAGGCTGCTAGTTGTCATACTTGGCCTCTAGAATAAAGTTGACGTGACTGTAGTCTCTAATGTAAGCTCTACACTCAATGTGGTGCTCTAGAATAAAATTGGCGTGACTGCAATCTTTACTGTAAGCTCTGCACCCAATGTGGGGCTTAAATTTATGACCCTAAGATTAAGAATTACACATGCTCTGCTGGCTGAGCTAGCTGGTTCCCTCCCCCTCCCCACCGCCATCTTCTGATTAGATCTCCAATTATGAGCAATAACAGTTTCACCAGTGAAGGGTTTTTTTTTTTTTTTAAGACTTTATTTATTTATTTGAGATAGAGCAAGAGAGCAAGAGCACAAGCAGTGGGAAAGGGGCGGAGGGAGAGGGAGAAGCAGACTCCCTGCTGAGCAGGGAGCCTGATGCCAGGCTTGATCCCAAGACCCCGAGATTATGACCTGAGCCGAAGGCAGACGTTTGACTAAGCCACCCAGGTGCCCCATAGTTTACTGTTTTAATTTGTGGATACTTAAACATTCACAAGCTATGTAGTATTAGTGTTTCTGTTTTCTTCTATTATTTAAAAATTTAAAAACTAGCAGAGAGTATACATCTAAAGAAAGATATTCAGTTTTCCTTTTTAGTCTCTCAGAAGCTTTTCTACTTTGCAATTTCCCAATATATTAAAATTCTTTTCTTAATTGTTTTCTCTACGGGAAGATTTCCTATCCTTTAAAAAATTATCTTGAATTGGGGTGCCTGGCTGGCTTAATCAGTAGAGCATGTGACTCTTGATCTCAGGGTTGTGGTTAAAGCTCCATGTTGGGTGTAGAGATTACTTAAAAATAAAATCTTTAAACAAATTATCTTCAGTTAAGGGAATTATTTTAAATTAGTACTTTTTTTGGGGGGGAACAGCAGCATTATTCATTTCTCAGATCTTTAATTTTGAAAAATAAGGGTTATTTTACATATTAAAGGTTATAGACTCAGAAAGAAAGACAATTAAGTCCAAACAAATTGGAGTTTAGCTTTTAAGAACCAAATTCTATCCATATTTGATTTTTTAAGGTATATGGTTAATTGTATAAACTCTAAGTACATAGCATGATGAATTTTCACAGAGTAGTTTTCACAGTGTAAAAATGTGAATATAGCCAACACCCTATACATTAACTTTGGGAGCACTATTGCACTTTTTTTTTATGTCACCATCTTGACTTATAATACTGTAGCTTAGTATTGAATATAGGCTGAATGTTAATTATTATTATTATTTGTAATCTGTACCCCCAACATGGGGCTAAAACTCATGACCCTGAGATCAAATAGTCTAATAATTAAAATTCTATGTGAATTTGTCTTTTTTTTAAAATTTTATTTATTTAAGTAATCTCTGTACCCAAAGTGAGGCTCAAACTCATGACCCTGAGATCAAAAGTCACATGCTCTTCCAACTGAGCCAGCCAGGTGCCCTGTGAATTTGTCTTAATAGGGAAAAACACTTGCCTTTTCTCCTTAATTTTAGGATAATATTTAAAAAATATATTTATTTGTTTATTTATTTTAGAGAAAGAGAGAGAGAGAGCATGCACACACACGCTGGGAGGGGAAGGGCCAGAGGCAAGGGGAGAGAAATCCTGAAGCAGACTCCCTGCTGAACGTGGTCCCTGACATAGGGCTTGATCCCAGGACCCCGAGATAATGACCTGAGCTGAAATCAAGAGTTGGTCACTTAAACGACTGAGCCATCAAGGTGCCCCTTGGGATAATTTTGACTACCTATCCAACTTTTTTTTCCTGATAACTTCTTTTTCCTTATTTTTCTCTTAGTCCTGCAATGACTGTGGTTATTACTGTGTCTGTTTAAGGTTGAACATATCACTTGGCCTTCCTCTTGGGAACGAGGGACATAAATTCCAATTGTACAGAAGTTTTACCAAAAGAAAACTAAACGGTCAGAATCAACTCTTTGATGTTTTTGAAGGTATGAAGCAAAGCATGAGGGTTAGTAGATAATATCAGAACCAAGTAAATAGAAGGGAAAAAGCCTATTTCTTAAATTTCCCATACATTCAACATTACTAGAGATACATGTTTGGGAGACTTTAGAAGCAAATGAAAGAAATATTTATATTGAAAGAAAATCTCATAGTTGTAATACAAAATATATTCAAATTTGGGGATTTCTTGAGTTTCTTTGGAATATCAAGGTAATTTGTGTATCAGATTCATTTATTTCTGTTGTGGTCTCTCTGAAACTTAAAAAGTATTTTAGTTCAAGTATTATTTTCTTATTTGCTCCAAACTGAATCTTGTGTAGGAATTAACAGTTCTGGATATAATACATAAGTAGAAAGAAAGAAAAATAACAATTAGTTTATGCTCCTTTTTTTCAAAGAATGGATGATATACTACATAACTTCATTGTGTAAAACTGAAGCCAATTGAAATTGCACTCTATACCCATTAAACAAGTACCTCATTTAAGTGGAATTATGTAGTATTTGTCTTTTTGTGCCTGACTTATTTCATCTAGTGTAATGTCCTCAAGGTTCATCCATGTTGTAGCATGTCAGAATTTTCTTCCATTTTTAATTATTATTTTAAAAATATTTATTTATTTTATTTATTTATAGAGAGCACATGCGTGAGGGAGTGCATGAGGGGGAGAGGGAGAAAGAGAGTCTCAAGCAGACTCCCTGCTGAGCACGGAGCCCAATGTGGGGCTCCATCTCACAACTCTGAGATCATGAGCTGAGCCAAAATCAAGAGCCAAATGCCCAACCAACTGAGCTACCCATGCACCCAGAATTTTCTTCCCTTTAAAGGTGTTCAGCATTTTTTTGACCTTTAAAATAATATATAAAACAGAGTCCTTAGTCTGCCATCTACCCTCCACATATTCCAGAAAAGTAGTAGTTTATCTATGTCTTTCTTCAGGAAGTTCTAGAAGCTCCATTTAGGAACTTTTGGCCTGATGACATTAAATGCTTGTCCATTTGATTCAGTAACTACTAGTGGTGAGATGCTTCCAGACAATTTGACTAGTTTGACTTTTGACTTGACTTCAAATTTGAAGATATATCATACACCATGCTCTTACTGTATGCTCGGTACTTGTATGGGGAGATGTACAGAGTCCAGTACAAGATGCAGGCTCTTTCCAAATTCTAAACAAAAAGGTTTGCAGTTATAATCATTTGCTATATCCTTGTTATTTTAAGATTATTTTATTTTATATTATATTATATTTATTTTATTATTTATTTTATCAGAGAGCGCCCAAGCAGGGGGTACAGCAGGCAGAGGGAGAAGCAGACTCCTTGCAGAGCAAGGAGCCCAGTGTAGTACTCGATCCCAGGACCTTGGGATCATGACCTGAGCTGAAGACAGATACTTAACAAACTGAGCCACCCAGGCGACCCTATCCTTGCTATTTTAAACTGTCTTTTGCAACTTGCTGTTTGTATAACTAAACTTCCATGTTCAGTAAAAGCTGTTGCATTTCCAGTTGCCTCCAGGCTGATCTCTTTTTATTTTGCTCATAATTTCTATAATACATAACTGTTGCAGAGTTTAAAATGTTGCTTGAAACTATCCATAAGTATCCTGCACCCTCAACAGTCAAAATCTTGCATATGCTCTTACTCTTAGCCTACCATGAACTAGTTCTTTGGAACCTTGCTGATATGGAGCTTTCTGGATTAATGAGCCTCACTGTATTGGTGAAGGGGGCTACACTTCTGGGTCTATTTATTAGTGAAGTTGTGGGCAATAACATTTTTCATTTCTTTCTTCTTTTTTTTTTAAGATTTATTTATTTATTTATTTGACAGAGATAGAGACAGCCAGCGAGAGAGGGAACACAAGCAGGGGGAGTGGGAGAGGAAGAAGCAGGCTCACAGGGAGGAGCCTGATGTGGGGCTCGATCCCATAACGCCAGGATCACGCCCTGAGCCAAGGGCAGACGCTTAACCGCTGTGCCACCCAGGCGCCCCAACATTTTTCATTTCTTAAAAGATTTTATTTAGGGGCGCCTGGGTGGCACAGCGGTTAAGCGTCTGCCCTCGGCTCAGGGCGTGATCCTGGCGTTATGGGATCGAGCCCCACATCAGGCCTCCCTGTGAGCCTGCTTCTTCCTCTCCCACTCCCCCTGCTTGTGTTCCCTCTCTCGCTGGCTGTCTCTATCTCTGTCAAATAAATAAATAAAATCTTTAAAAAAAAAAAAAAGATTTTATTTATCTATCAGAGAGAGAGAGCACACAAGCAGGGGGACTGGCAGGCAGAGGGAGAAGCAGGCTCTCCACTGAGCAAGGAGCCTGATGTGGAACTTGATCTCAGGACCCTGGGATCATGATCTGAGCCAAAGGCAGATGCTTAACTGACTGAGGCACCCAGGCTACCCGGCAATAGCTCTTAATTTTTTTTTTTTTGAAATTATTTCAGATTTATAAAACATTGCAAGAATAAAAGAATTCCTTGTATGGGGTGGAAGAAATCCTAGCTGTGTCAAATGTTAATTATTTTACTACATTTGCCTTATCATTTTCTTTGTATGTTAATACTGTCTTTTTTAGAAACATTTGGGAATAAATTGCAGACATGATGCCCGTTTACCCCTAAATGTGTCAATGTATTTCCTAAAAAACAAGACATTTTCTTATGTAATCACAATCCAATTCTTAAGATTAGGAAATTAACATTGATATAATACCATTTTCTAATTTGGAAGCCTTCAGATATCATTAATTATTCTAATAATGTTCTTTATAGCCAAAGGGAAAAAAATTCTGGTCTGGTCCAATTCAGGATCATGAATTACATTTAGATGTTAGTTTATTTATTTATTTTTTAAAATTTTATTTATTTGAGAGCGAGCACTAGGAGGAGGGAGGGTCAGAGGGAGAGGGAGAAGCAGATTCCCTGTTGAGCAGGGAGCCCGATGCAGGGCTCGATCCCAGGACCCCAAGATCATGACCTGAGCTGAAGGCAGACGCTTAACCTGCTGCGCCATCCAGGCACCCCAGTTGTTAAGTTTATTTATACTTTTTAAATCCGTGACAATTCCTTAGTTTTTATCTTTTATGACCTTGACATTTTTGAAGAGTACAGATCAGTTATTTTGTAGAATGCCCCTCGGTGTGAATTTATCTGATGTTTCCTCATGATTAGAGTCAAGTAATGGATTTTTAGCTGAAATATCAGAGAAGTAATGTTGGGTTCTTGTCAGTGTATCATATCAGGGAGACATGACATCAGTTTGCTTCATTACTGTTGATGTTAACTTTTATCGGTTGATTAATATGGTATAAATATGGTGCCAGATAAAATTGCTGTTTTTCCCTTTGTAATTAAAATGTAACTTGTGAAGAGATATTTGAGACTATATGAATATTCTGTTTCTCATCAGACTAATCTCAGCATTCATTGATGATTCTTGCCAAATGGTGATTTTTTTTCAAAACCTAGTATTTCTATTACATTTATTAATTGTCATTCTACCATAAGGAAGAACTTCCTTTCTCCCCATTTATTTTATTTTTTTGTTTATGTCAGTGTGAACTGGTTTTTATTTTATTCAATAGGCTTAGTTATGCTTTTTTTTTTTTTTTTTTAAGATTTTATTTTTCCGGGGGCTACCTGGCTGGCTTATTCGGTGGAGCATGCAGCTCTTAATCTCAGGGTTATGGATTTGAGCGTATCCCAATGTGGGGCTTGAACCCACAACCCCGAGATCAAGAGCTGCACGTTCTACTTACTGAGCCAGCTAAGTACCCCTCATTACGCATTTCTGAAGTGGGAGAGGAGAGCTGCTTTTTAGGTTCTTATTAAGTGTATGTGATATACACTTAACTCTGTTAAGCTCCCAGTTTTTAAAGCGTTATAAGGGTGCCTGGGAGTCTCAGTCAGTTGAGGGTGGGACTCTTGGTTTTGGCTCAGGTCCTGATCTCAGGGTCGTGGGATCTAACCCTACGTGGGGCTCTGTTCTCAGAGGGGAGTCTGCTTAGGATTCTCTCCCTCTCCCTCTGCCCCTCCGCCTGCTCATGTGTGCTCTCTCTCTCTTAAAAATAAAATAAATAAATAAAAATCTCTAAAGTGTTATAATGATTAGATGCAACTGAAGATGTGAACATGTGAAAATAACTGAACCATAATAACTAATAAGTTATTTTAGGTTTATAATCTCTTATGAAATTTTGAAATTTAGACCTGAGTATCAAAAGTGTTATGTTAGCTTGCAGCTTACTCATTTGGTAGCAAATTGAAATGAACTAATATAAAATTATTTACAGTTTTTATCTAAGTGTGAATATTCATACTTCTTGCTGAAGAAGTAGTAATAGATTTAATTCTTGGGAGCTCCCCCATACTCTGCTGGGAATGTTGTGTAATACATGGCATATGCACATGATACTTTGCTAAAATCTAGAAAAATTAAGAATTTAAAACACATTTTGGTATAAGGGTTTCATATAAAGGCTAGAAGACCTATAGTACTATATACAGGTTCTATTTATTTTTAAGTATATTTTGAAATTAAAAACTCTTACTTTGGTAAAATTGACACTAACAGTTATAATGCTATTAACCATGACTATCGCAAAATTGAGAATAGTTCTGTCAGCATTTGCTTAACAGAGGAGGAGGAGAAATACTAGCACTTTCTTTGCTATCAGGTACTTTCTTTTGCTATTGTAAATGAAATTAGGGAGATCAAATTCCCGTGAGATTTTTTTTTTTCCCTTTTCATTCTGTTACTGCTGAACCCACATCTCTTCCAAATGTATATCTTTCTACTCTGCTCACTTAGGCAGGTTCAGAGGATACTTTAATGCAGCTATAGAATATAGAATACCCTGCATTTCCTCAACTGCCCAGTGGCTTTGGGTAATGTTATATATATATGTATATATATATACATATATATAATGTTATATATATGTAGTATTCTTTGTTGTTGTTTTTTAAGGATTTTATGTATTTGTCAGAGAGAGAGAGAGAGAGAGATACAGAGCACAAGCAGAGAGAGAGGCAGGCAGAGAGAGAAGCAGACTCCCTGCTGAGCAGGGAGCCTGATGCGGGACTTGATCCCAGGACCCTAGGATCATGACCTGAGCTGAAGGTAGCCACTTAACCAACTGAGCCACCCAGGCGTCCCTATGTAGTATTCTTTGTAGAATTAGATTCAAATGGAATGATACAAAGACAGATTTTAACTATGCCTCGATTAAAAAGTAAGTTCTTTTTTTTTTCTTTTAAAGATTTTATTTATTTATTTGAGAGAGAGTGAGAGAGAGCACATGAGCAGTGGGGAGGAGTAAAGGGAGAGGGAGAAGCAGACTTCCCACTGAGGAGGGAGCCTGATGCGGGACTCTATCCCAGGACCCCGGGATCATGACTGAACCGAAGGCAGACACTTAACTGACTGAGCCACCCAGGTGCCCCAAAAGTAAGTTCTTTTTAGAGTACCACAAAGTGGTCTTAACATTTTAGTAGAATATAATAATTATAGCACTCACTTCTGTCTTTTCATGTTTAATGAACATAATGGTTATACTGTATCTAATGAGAATTTTAAAATTTGTTTTTATTCCTACATGGTGATTTTCATAACAAATGATACTTATGCTCAGGTCACAACATAAATTAGCTAAATAGTGCTTAGTTTTAAGGTTTTTAACTTGATATAAAAAAGATTTTTAACTTTATCATTAGAGATTCTCTTAATTTTTACTTTAGCTACTAATTGAGAGAACTTTTTTGTTACTTCACATTATTTATTTGTTACTAAGTATAGTTGACATACAAATTGGGTGGAACTTAACTTTTGATTAGTTTTTTGTGTTCTTTTATTCATGTAAATCAATTTAAATTTTTTCTTATTCAATTCTACTTTTACGATCTAGTTCTAATACTTAATTTTGAACTCTCCTAAATTATGCTTGATTTAGATAAAATAGTTTTAAACTAGTAACCTAATAAAATACAACTTGTTTAAAATAATACACGTACATAACCAAAAAAATTCAGATTATATGTAAGAGTGTACAATGAAATGAACATTTATAACATTCTTATTATCTAAGCCAGGCAAAGGTTGGCAGCTTTCTTTCACTTAGATGTCACTCAGCCTACTGAGTATACAAATGTCTTTTGTTTGCTTGCCACCCAACTCAGCAGTAGTGAGTGAGGGGGAACTGGTGATCATTGCCAGAAGTACTTCACATCTCATGTCACCCTTTATGTAATCATAAAGTTAGATGACATGTGGTGGCAATACCTGAGAGGAACATGATTCTAAAAGTCAATTAAAGTTTTGTTTTTATCAGTTGTGGGTGTTTTTACACTACAGTGGGTGCAAATTTTTCTGGTAGCTGATACAAACAATTACAGTGTATTAAGAACTTTGCTGAAGCACTCCAGGGGAAGAGCATTCTGAAATGAGAATAGATAAAAGTGATTTTGTTTTGTTAATGGGCTTTGGAGCCATCTTTTAGTAAGGCCACATTTATTTCAAGTTTTGCATGCCAACTTAAATGGCTTCATTTCCTATATAAGTTTCTAATCCTTAATATGTATTATATATATACATGGTGTTTTCTTTGGTGTAAGTCAGATGATAAATCTTCATTATGTGATATTTTAAGTTGATATAAATGAGTAGTATTTTTAGAGTCTTATTTTTAAAGCAAAAAGGTGAGCCAAAATGTTAACCTTTAACACACATAGTGTATAAAAACTTGTTGAAGTGCCAGATGAAGGGATGTAGTAGCAACCATGTAGTCTCAACATGTTAATTAATCCAGCTTCTTTTTTTTTTTTTTTTAAAGATTTTATTTATTTATTTGACAGAGACAGCCAGCGAGAGAGGGAACACAAGCAGGGGGAGCGGGAGAGGAAGAAGCAGATTCCCAGCAGAGGAGCCTGATGTGGGGCTCAATCCCAGAACGCTGGGATCATGCCCTGAGCCGAAGGCAGACACTTAACGACTGTGCCACCCAGGCGCCCCAATTAATCCAGCTTCTTAACACATAAATATAATTTAGTTTTTGTTCCTGAGTGATTTCAAGACTATCTGCATTTTCCTTTCAGAGTTGTTCTGTAATTATGACATAGTAAAATGTTGGAAATCACAATGGTTGCTTAAAATGAACATGCAGCAAAAAGGATTTGAAAGTGCGTTTTGTAAAGAGCTCTATTGTTAGCACAATTTTGCCTGTGGTTCCTGTCTTTTAGGGGAAATTGTAATGCCTAAAAGTTGCCAGGACTTCATTAAGCTAATGTTGGATCATAGCCAGACATTTAGTTGGTCAAGACCCCAGCCTTCTCTGAGACCCAAGAGGTGCGGGAAAAGGAGTAAGGTTGGAGTGGGAGGTGGAATAGACTTTTTTACATAGTGATTTATGTATTTATTGTGTCAGAGGATTTAGCAGACTTTTGGAATTAATTTGCCTTAAAGCCTTCTAAACCTTTTTCTACAGTAGCATTCCTAGTATTGGCCCTTCCATCTTTTCAGTTAAGCAGAAACAATATTGATAACAAGACTTGAATTTTTTCTTGTATAGTTTTGAACAAAGCAATACTTATTTTTTTTTTAAAGATTTTATTTATTTGAGAGAGAGAATGAGTGAGAGAGAGAGCACAAACCAGGGGGAGAGGCAGAGGTAGAAACTGACTCCCTGCTGAGCAGGGAGCCTGATGCGGGGCTGGATCCCAGGACCTGAGCTGAAGGCAGATGCTTAACCAACTGAGCCACCCAGGCTCCCTGGCAATACTTATTTTTAAAACTTAAATTAGAAATGTCACTAGAATGACACCTGCATAAAGTTATGTTCAACTCATTTTAAGAAAGCAAGATTATAACAGTATCATCCTATTTGTTCAGATTCTTTAGATTTTATTTATTTTTTAAAAGATTTTATTTATTTGTTAGAGAACGAGTGGGGTGAGGGGAAGAGGGAAAGGGAGAAGTGAACTCCCCACTGAGTGCAGAGCCTGTTGTGTGGCTTGATCGTAGGACCCCAAGATCATGACCTGAGCCAGAGTCACTTAACTGAGTCACCTAGGCGCCCCTTGATTCTTTAGATTTTATAGTTTTGTTTTAATTTTTATTTATTTAATTATTTAAAGATTTTATCAATTTATTTGACAGAGAGAGCACGCGCAAGCAGGGAGAGCTGCAGGCAGAGGGAGAAGCAGGCTTCCCATTGAGCATGGAGCCTAACGCAGGACTCCATCCCAGGACGCTGGGATCATGACCTGAGCCAAAGGCAGACTCTTCTCTTCTCTTCTCTTCTCTTCTCTTCTCTTCTCTTCTCTTCTCTTCTCTTCTCTTCTCTTTTCTTTCCTTTCCTTTTCTTTTCTTTTTTAATTTTTATTTACTTGAGGCAGGGGGAGAGAGCAAGCAAGAGCACAAGAACAGGGGAAGGGAGGGGCGCCTGGGTGGCACAGCGGTTGAGCGTCTGCCTTCGGCTCAGGGCGTGATCCCGGCGTTCTGGGATCGAGCCCCACATCAGGCTCCTCCGCTGGGAGCCTGCTTCTTCCTCTCCCACTCCCCCTGCTTGTGTTCCGTCTCTCGCTGGCTGTCTCTATCTCTGTCAAATAAATAAATAAAATCTTTAAAAAAAAAAAAAAAGAACAGGGGAAGGGAGAAGCAGACTCCCCACTGAGCAGGGAGCCTTATGTGGGACTGGATACCAGGACCCTAGGATCATGACCTGAGCTGAATGCAGACATTTAACTGATTGGGCTACCCAGGCACTCCAGTAGTTTTTTTTTTTTTTTTTTTTTATTAAAGATTTTGTTTTTAAGTAATCTCTACCAAATGTGGGGCTCGAACTCAAAACCCCAAGGTCAAGAGTCATCTGCTTCACCAACTGAGCCAGCCAGGTGCCCCTAAAAAGAGTTTTGAACCTGCTGTTCATTTCACTTACTCTCTATATACGTGGATACATACTTGCTAAAGAGCGGGATATTAAGGGTCTTTACTTTCTGTTTTTTACATTTCTGTAGTACTTGAATTTTTTATGCCACTTCTATAGGTCTTAAAATTAGTGATTAGAAATACAGTTTAAAACCTAATAAAATGACTTATTTATTATTTATTTATTTATTTTAAAATTTTTAAAAAAAGATTTTATTTATTTATTTAACAGAGAGAGAGACAGCCAGCGATAGAGGGAACACAGGGAGGGGGAGTGGGAGAGGAAGAAGCAGGCTCCCAGCAGAGGAGCCCGATGTGGGGCTCGATCCCAGGACCCCGGGATCATGCCCTGAGCCAAAGGCAGAAGCTTAACGACTGAGCCACCCAGGAGCCCCTAAAATGACTTATTTAAAACCACTTCAGAGATCAAATTTTGTCTTTCACCAGATTTATGAATTTGTAAGTGACTATCCAGTAGAGATGATCACTGTTTATTTAACAGATGAATAATCAATGAACAACAGATATTGGTGATATCGTGGCAAACTAGATAAATATATTCCTTTTCATAGTTCAAAGGATCAAGAATTTTAATTTTCTTAAAAAAGTATTTGTGCATGTAAGACTATTACACTTAAATGCATGTATTAGAAAACACTTGAACTTTCTGATTTTTAACATCTTTAAAAGTAGTTATGAATAATTTAAGTAAAGTAGACATTGAAAAAAAGATGGCATTCTTTCTGGTGTTTTCATATATATAATAGATTTACTCCACTAATGTTCCTTCAGTGGACCAGAAAAAAAAGAGAGAGTATGTAGATGAGCACTTGAACAAGAGAGGAAGAGATTTCATTAAAGTGATATCTGTATTTAGTACTGATTTATTTATTTTTTAAAAAGATTTTATTTGAGAGAGAGAGAGAGAGAGAGAGAAAGTGCATGAGCAGGGTGGAGGGGCAGAGGGAGAAGGAGAAGCAGACTTCCCACTGAGCAGGGAGTCCAATATGGGGCTTGATCCCAGGACTCTGGGATCATGACCCAAGCTAAAGGCAGCTGCTTAACCAGCTGAGCCTCCCAGGCCCCCCAGTACTGATTTTTGTATCAGTTTGGTGGCTCTCAAAATGTGGTTCTAGAACACTTGGGGAGTCCCTCTGACCCTATCAGAGGATTGTGAGGTCAAACATATTTTCATAATAGTTGTAAGATGTTTTTTGCATTTCTCACTGAGTTGGTACTTGCACTGATGGTGCAAAAGCAGTAGTGGGTAAAACTTCTGGCTCTTAGCACAATTCAAGTTGGGTGGTACCAAACTGTACTAGTTTTCATTGTGATCTTCACTAAGAACTTGCTGTTAAAAAAAGTTTCATGGTGCCTGGGTGGCTCTGTATTGGACTCTTGATTTCAGCTGAGGTCATGATCTCAGGGTTGTAAGATTGAGCCCTGAGTTAGGCTCCTTGCTCAGCTGTGAGTCTGCTTCTCTCCCTCTCCCTCTGCCCCTCCTCCTGCTCACGCATGCATGTGCTCTCTCTCTCAAATAAATAAATAAATCTTTTCTTTTTTTTAAAAACAGTTTCATTTAAGACTATCCTTAGCTGAAGTAGTAAAAATTATTAATTTTATTAACTCTAATCTTTTAATTGTCTTTTTAAATATTTTGTGTGACAAAATGAGAAGTATAAGTATTTCTACTGCATACCAAAGTATGATGATTGTCTTTAGCAAAAGTACTTGTGTAGTTGAATTGATAACAGAACCAGCTGCCTTTTCATGGAGCACCATTTTAACTTTAAAGAACAATTGACAAATGAACTATGGTTATTGAGATTTTGGCAGACACTTTCTTGAAAATGAGTGATCTTGTCATTTCAAGAAAATCAGCTGATAGAACTTATTGCTAGTAATAAACTTTGAGCTTTCAAAGTGAAAAATAGAATTTTGGAAAACTTACATTCTTTATCAGGAGGTTGATATTTAAAGACTTCTCTAATGAGACCAGTGGTGGTGTTAACAAATGTGCTTTTTTTTTTTTTTTTTTTTGGTCATATGTCAACCTTTGAAAGAACTATATAAATCAGTGAACCAGTATTTTCCAAGTGGACAATGTGTGTTGTTATAAAATTCTGCATAAGTAGAAGATCCTTTTAAAGGGCAAGATAGATCAATGGATCTTATAGCAGTATAAAAAGTTCACCAATATGTTTTCTGATTCTACTTTAACTGTTAAGAAATTGTTACTTGTTGAGTTTTGGTATAGTATCAAAACAGAGAGGCTGGCCCTCACGTTGGGGATAGAGATTACTTAAAAAAAATAAATTAAGAAAATAGAGAGTATCCACAAGTCTCTGAAAAGCTATTAAAATACTCCTCCCTTTTCCAACTCCATATCAGTATGAAGCTGGATTTTCTTCCATTCAACAAAAATACCATATCAAAACAGATTGAATGCAGAAACAGATATGAGAATCTAGTTGTCTTCTGTTAAGCCAAATATTAAGGAAGGTTTTGAGAATGAAAAACAGTGCCAATCTTCTCAATAAATTTTTAAAATTTTGGAAATGGAGTTGTTATTTTAAATAAATAAATAAAAATATTTTAAATATTAAAAGTAATGAATTAATTTAAATTGCAAATATTGTAATGTTGATAAGATATGACCCATAATACAATAGTTCTTTGGGGTCCTCAGGTTCTGAGACCCAAAATTTTGAGAACCAAATTAAGCTTTTTGTGCTGAGGTTAGATAAAGGGGATTGCCTTATTAAAGGTTTTGAACTACTTAAATGTAAAATTCTGCTTGAAAAGAACTTTGAATGGTTATGGATTGTTCTAGTGCCCATGTGGTTATAATTTGACATGATTAGATTGAATGGCTCAGGAGAACATTTTACAGTCTTGGTTTGTTTTCCATCTCCTTTTAGCATACCCAGCTTAAGATAAAACAGCTCCTGGATATCTGAAAACTCTTAAAAATTCATAGTATTTATAATTTTATGCCAAGACGGGGGGGTTATATTTTTTTATAGTTTGCCAAGTTGCGTGGATAAAGTCCTTGATTATGGAAATGAACAAAACTGCCTTTGCTCTCAGGAGGTTTACCGTTTTGCAGAAAAGCCTGACATGTAACCAATTATAATGTAGATGGATGAATGATGAGAACTGGGATCCAGGTCTTCTTGAAGGTAATGATCTTATCAGTTAAAAATTATGGGAAGCCTAGAACTTTATAAGCCCTTAATCCAGTGATCTTTTGCTTATGCCAGTGATGCTTACCTTTTTATTAAAATTCATGTATTCCTATAAGAATCTGATGAAATCTATGTACCCTTTCTCAACACTACATGACTCACATATGTGTACTCACATACACAGTCATGTAAGCAGACATTCATTCAAAGTGGTAAACAATGTAAGAGTTCATGATTCGTCTTTTGGAGTCTATTCACAGATTTCTTTTTTTTTTTAAAGATTTTATTTATTTGAGAGAGAGATAGAGAAGGAGAGAGAGCACAAGTGGGGGGAGGGGCAGAGGGAGAGGAAGAGGCAGAGGGAGAAGCATACTCCCCGCTGAACAGGGACTCGATCCCAGGACCCTGAGATCATGACCTGAGTCAAAGGCAGATGTTTAACCGACTGAGCACCCAGGCACCCCATATTCACAGATTTCTATTTAAAACTCTATTATGGGTTAAATTCTGACACCCACAGACTTATATGTTGAAGTCCTAACCCCTTTACCTCAGAATGTTACCTTATTTGGAAATAGGTCCATGCAAGTGTAATTAATTAGTAAGATGAAATCATAGTAAAGTGAGCCCCTAATCCAATAGGACTGGTGTCCTTATAAAAAGGGGAAATTTGAACATAGACGTGCACACAGGGAGAGCACCATGTGAAGATGAAGGTAGCGATCTATAGCCAAGGAATGCTAGATTGCCAGGCAATCACCAGAAGCTAAGAGAGACATGGAACAGATTTTCCCTTTCGTAGTGTTTAGAAAGAACCAACTCTCTTGACATCTTGATCTCAGATTTTTAGCTTCCAGAACTGAGAGACAATAAATTTCTGTTGCTTAAGCCACCCAATTTGTGGGACTTTCAGCATTCCTAGCAAACTAATGGAGACCTCCTCCTGGCCTGGGTTGTAGTTTTCACCCTGCCTTTTGAATATTGACCTGGGGTAGTTTTCATATGCTATCTTATACTGTATTTCCTTGATACTTTTCCAATATCAGAAAATTCAAAACATTTTGTTTATGAAAGATTCAAAGTAGAATATTAAAATAGTGATTTAATTTGGTTTAACAAACCTGTAAACTGTTTTCAATTAATTCACTGTAATGCATTGAGCAAGTAAGGGTGTTAGAACCAAAAGGTCTGAATTTGCATTCCTACTATGTGAACTTGGTAAGTTATGTAACTTTTCTAGACATCAATTTTATTCTTTTAAAATAAGTAGTTGAGGGGCGCCTGGGTGGCTCAGTCATCAAGCGTCTGCCTTTGGCTCAGGGCGTGATCCCAGGTTCCTGGGATCGAGCCGCGCATCGGGCTCTCTGCTCAGCAGGAAGCCTGCTTCTTCCTCTACCACATCCCCTGCTTGTGTTCCCTCTCTCGCTGGCTGTCTCTCTCTCTCTCAAAAAAAAAAAAAGAAAAAAGAAAAAATCTTAAAAAAACAAAAATAAAAATAAAAATAAAATAAGTAGTTGAGTCCAGGGACCTTCTCTGTTTCTCAGAGGCCCCCCATCTTCACCCCAGGTAGTCTTTCCCTGTCCCAGGCTTGTGATGGGAGAAGGGAACTTTGTTGGGAATAAACTTCACTCCGTGGAAAATAAAATAAGTAGTTGAATTCAAAGACCCTTTCTAACTGTAAAAGGTACTGACTCCTATCGGACTTGATATATTATTTGAGTAGTATTTTAACTTGGGAATTGACCTGATATGCTTTAATGTTTGTTTTTACATGGCTAGGCACATATTTCATAGAACTGCTTATGGGAATATATTTCATAGAACTTGACTTTTGGTCAGAATTTTTACTGTAAAATAGTACTAATTAAGTAGAAAAAGACTGTTATGATTCGAGCTGTGTCAAAGGCTGTCGCCTTCCTTGCCTATCTTTTATCATGTCACACTATGTCTGTATACTTACTGAACTCCATTTAAACAAGAGTTCCCAGATTTTTCTTATTATGACGTAAACTGGACACTAATGAAGTTTTGTTTTCCTGAAGCCTGAAGAGAAAACCAGATACAGTAGTTAGTACTGTTTAGCTGTTCTGTCATTTCCTCTGCTATCATGTTTTATTCATTCATTAGAAGTCCAGACATGGAAGGGTTGAGTGTTGGCAGGGTACTACATAATTGTGAGACCTAGGGCATAATGAAAATGTGGGCCCTTTTGTTAAAAAAGCAGGAAAAAAGTGCTGTTAAAGATACTAAAATATAGGCAGCTCTTCCTGTCCGCAGGTCCTGCCCCCATGCTTTAATAAAACCACCTTTTTTGCATCAGAAGAAAAAAAGATACTAAAATATACAGTTTTTCCCTTTCTTTTGCAGTCTTTTTTTTGACTTGTCATAGGGTATTTTTATTTATCATTTAATATCATTCTAATTAAAGAATAATTAAAAATTTAAACCATTGGCTTGACTTTTACCATTCATTTTTATATTGTGCAGTGCCCATCTAAAATGCAAATATAGAGGTGCCTGGCTGGCTCAGTCAGAAGACCATGCAACTCTTGATCTTGGGATTGTGGGTTCGAGCCTTATGTTGGATATAAAGATTACTTAAATAAATAAAAACTTCTAAAAAAATAAAATGCAAATATAAGAATATCAACTCATTTGTGCAATCACTGAAATTACACAGTCATATTTTGTAGCTCTATTTGTATGTGTAGTTTGTTTTAGAACAGTAGAAACACTGTATAAAGCTAACTCAGCTGTTTTTATTTTTCTTCTTAATTCATGCATATTCTTCCAATATTCTACCTTTGGCTTACTGATGAATAAGGAAGGACTGAGAGGAAAAGGAATTATCTTTACCTTTCTGTGTCATCGAATTCAGTATAAGTGGTTGTCTAAGATGGGCAAGTAAAAGGAGTAAGAAAAGATAAGATAGGGTTTTTTGGTTGTTCATGTTTCATATTGCCTTCTGGGTTCCAAGTAAGTTGTGACCTCTTGGGGCTGTAAGCATCCTTCTCCCCACATGAGAATTAACATGATTTTCTTTGTACTCTGTGGCTGGGGAAGAGACTGTTATTTTTCTCAGGATCCTTGCTAGTCCTTTTGTAGATCATGTCGGAATGATCTCACGTTGTGACCAGTGAGTTAAGGAAATTGATTATATGCTATTAACCATTTGTACAGAATTAAGTTATTGAATAGGAATTTAAGAACCAGGCCAGAACAGGAATCTAACTGTTCTGTTTTCTGGGACATGAATGTTGTTTCATGAGTGTGGAATACTTTTAGCAAATCAAAATTGCTCTCTATGTACACCTAACTAATCTATTATGGTTGGACCCTGGTTCTAAGGGGAAACTATACTAAGTTGAGCATCAATGAATAAATAAACCTTTGTGCCAGAAATTGGCAAACTTTTTGGGTTGTGGTGTCATTCCATCTTCGAGTTAGGCACGTGTGAGAAGTTGTGACTTGGTTAATTTTCATGTATCACTCTCTCACTACTGTGCCCTGGCAGAGATGGCAAGAATAGTCTAATAAACTTGAAACTGTGGTGATGCTGTAATCAATATTAGTAGTGGCTGGAGTCTGGGTTATTATACCTCAGCAGTCTGTTCAGGCATTGTTCTCCATGCTTATATTTGTTCTGTCCACTTGGGGCATCTTGTTGGTTGTTATAAATATTGGTGAATCTAGTTCAGGTACTTCTCCTTAATAATGTATGCACATTGTATTCTACATAAATATTATGCCCTGGAGTTGTGCAACTAGTGTTTTTTTTTTTTTTTTGTTTGTTTTTTTTAAGTAGGCTTTATGCTCATCGTTTGGCTCGAACTCACGACCCCAAGATCCAGTTGCATGCTCTACTGACTACACTGGCCAGTTTTTTTTCAAGAGGTCCTTTTAACTTGGAATTTAATAAAGAAAACATAGAAGGTCGATTGAGAAAAATTAAATCTACTTATTGTATAAAAATAATGTACAACTCTTTAATATAACCACATGTGGGGTGATGAGTTAAACGCGAAGATACACTGGCTTGGACTTGATGTTCAGAAGTTTATGGGTTATCTTATATAAACCGTTTGTGAAGTGCTTTTTAAAAATTTTGCAGTTTGGGGGCACCTGGGTAGCTCAGTTGGTTAAGCATCTACCTTCAGCTCAGGTCATAATCCGGTGTCCTGGGTTCCCCTGTCTGGCTCCCCACTCAGTGGGGAGTCTGCTTCTCCCTATGCCTCTCCCCTCCTCCTGCTTGTGTGTGCACAAAACTGCAGGTTTTTTTTTTTAAGATTTTGTTTATTTATTTTAGGGAGAGCATGCAAACGAACAGGGTGAGGAGCATAGGGGTAGAGAGGAAGGGGGTAAGAATCCCAAGCAGACTCCACACTAAGCACGGAGCCCCACATGGGCTTGACTTCATGACCCCGAGATGGTGACCTGAGCCGAAACCAAGAGTCGGATGCTTAACTGACTGAGTCACCCAGGTGTCCCTAAAAACTTTGCACTTTTACATGGCAGAATAATTTCATATGCTCGTTTCCTCATAGAAACCAGATATCTATGGTTGCTACGTAGCTCTATCAAATATCCACCCATATGCACCAGTAGGTTAAATTGCTTCTTGTAAAAAAAATTGGTCTTGACAAATTTTTGCTGTAAGCTTTTCATTATCATCAGATGTTGATTGTACTGGCACAATAGTATATAAAATCTAGGGAGGAAATAAATGAATGTGAACCATAGCAGAGTTAATGGGTCTTCCTCAAAACTCTCATTTAGAGATTAATGTATGTAAAGCACTTAGCACTATGTCCGGCACAGAGGATGCTTCCAACAAGTGTTTTTAAAATAAATATAAATTTAGATTCTTATAAGCATTAGTATTAATTATAGTAAGGATTTTCAGTCACTGTAATCAGTCTTCTATCTTTGAGATTTGAAAGAAGCAGGAAATAGGGCGTAGGACCTACAAGGAAACAGGAAGTCTACCCATATTTTTATTTCACATTCCACTTGAACTATCTTAGAAACACAGGGTAAAGCATCAAACAATGGTTTTATAAGTTTTTTTTTTCCTTTTTATCTGTCTCTTTATCTACTTTGTATTATATTTTCATTTTAGTATACTGGGAATGGAGTGTCCTATGTCTGGACATGTCTGGAATGTCTTGAATGGATTCATTAATATGGAACATTGTGAATGTTTCTTTGTCAAGGAGATAATGAGTTTTCTTCCCATTCCCGTTCATGGGTCAAAGAAACTAAAATACTCTTCTTAAGTGTTCATTAAAACAGGTATGTGATTCCAAAAATAAATAAATCATTCAGATCGAACAGAATATGGGAAGAACTCAATAAGGTATATAAATAATAACAAATGAACCTAATCGTATTATAAATGAATAATATGCTGAAGGGGTGAAGAAGAAAAGAATTAGCCTAAGTTACTTTGAAAAACCGTAAAAGACAAAAAAACTATACACAATATTGTACTCTAATTAGTACATTTCTTTCTCATAGAGTCATGGCTTAGTATTTCTGAATTGTTTTTAGCAATTCTACTTTAAATGTATACTAATAAGTATACTAATAAGTAAAAATATTGTGGGTAATGACAGCTAGGCTCTTAACTCTCCATGGAGAGGGCCTGGTAGTAATGATGCTACAGAAGCAATCTGTTGCCCCAATCTTAGTTTCTAAATAACACTCTCCAATGAAAGGAACTCTGAAGTGATTGACTCCAGGACTGGAACTGGGAAATCAAGAAGAATTTGGGACATTTAATGGTACCAGGAGGTAGTCAAAAAATGATGACGGGTATGTTGGAAAGATACAGCCTGCTTGAAGTCATTTCTGGTGTCTGAAGCTGGGGCAAAATAATAATAGTATTGGATCAGAATTCATAGAGTAAAATAAATATCTGTGAGTCTATACTAACATAAATAAGGGAGAAGGGACAGCTTTTTAAATTATATTTATTTTTTCAATTAATAAACTTTATATTTTAGAGCAGTTTGTTTCACAGCACCATTGAGGGATAGCTCTTTTTTTTACAGTAGAATTCCAGTTAATGAATGGAGAACAAGTGAGGAAATAAAAAACCATCCCTAGGCAAATACCAAACAGGTTCTTGTTGCAGGCAAGAACCAATCATTGGATGTTAAAATTAGTGGGTGAGAGTATGGTGAGAAAAAGGTTATTTGCACAGTCTCAAAGTATCTTCCCCACAAGATATTTTTTAATTACAAAGAGACACCTTAATTACAGTGGAGAAACCTGGAGACACCACCCTCACAGGCACATTAACGTCTCATATTCTTCCTGATAAGCTATATTGGGAAGGACACGCATCACCTCTATGGTATTCTTGCCAGAAAAGATTAATCTCAATTTAATCATGAGAAAAGAGTGGCAAACCCAAATTGAGGAACATTTTATAAAATAACTTACTATTTCTTTAAAAATGTCTCAAGGTCATGGAAAAAAACCATCTATTGGAGGAGACTAAGGAAACATGACAGGTTTTGGGATTTGGATTGAATCCTGGACCAGAAAAGGATGTTGGTGGGAAAATTAAAGAAATTTGAATAAGGTCTGTAGATTAGTTAATTGTTTTGTATTTTATCGATGTTAATTTTCTGGTTTCCATGATTGTACTCTGGTTGTGTAAGATGTTAATACTAGGGGAAACTGGGTTAAGGTTATACAAAAAGTGTACTGTTTTGGCAGATTTTCTGTAGGTTTAAAATATTTTTAAAATAAAATGTTGAAATGACAGGTATGTGTCCCTTATAATTCTAAAAATTTTTAAGGTGGTAGAAGGAGTTCTTGAGGTAATAAAATGATGAAGTCACCAAAACTTAAGACTAAATTTCAGTTAATTTTGCTTTAAAATTATTATGAGAGGTACACTTCCCTTTGCCTAAGTATTTTGTCCATGTAATCAATATCTTAAAATTTTTTGCACCGTAAGAATTAGGAATTAGGGGTGCCCGGGTGGCTCAGTCAGTTAGGTGTTTGCCTTTGGCTCAGGTCATGATCTCAGGTTCCTGGGATGGAGCCCCGTGTTGGGCTCCCTGCTCAATGGAGAATCTGCTTCTCCTTCTCCCTTTGCCCTCCCCATATGCTCTCTCTCTCTCAAATAAATAAAACCTTAAAAAAAAAAAGAAATAGGAATTCAAATTTTTTAATCTAAAACAAGGAACTCCCGGGGCACTTGGCTGGCTGGGTTAGTAGAGCATATGACTCTCATTCTCAGGGTTGTAGGTTCAAGCCCTATGTTGGGTGTAGAAATTACTTAAAATCTTAAACACACAAACAAATAAATTAAAAACAGAACAAAAAGGAACTCCTTGACCTGAGAAAAATCTTAGATATAGAAAGATAATTCCACGGGTGCCTAGCTGGGTCAGTCTGTGGAGCATGTGACTCTTGATCTTGGAGTTGTGGGTCTGAACCCCACATTGTGTGTAGAGACTACTTAAAAATAAAATCTTAGGGGTGCCTTGGTGGCGCAGTCGTTAAGCGTCTGCCTTTGGCTCAGGGCGTGATCCCAGTGTTCTGGGATTGAGCCCCACATCAGGCTTCTCCGCTAGGAGCCTGCTTCTTCCTCTCCAACTCCCCCTGCTTGCATTCCCTCTCTCGCTGGCTGTCTGTCTCTGTCAAGTAAATAAATAAAATCTTTAAAATAAATAAATAAAATCTTTAAAAAAAAGAAAGATAATTCCAGTTTTGGATTGAGTCTTTACATTTGAGTCAAAAACTAAAACAAAACCCTCTGTCCAAAATCATTGTGGATCCAGGGGTATTTTTAACCCAGAAAGAAGGGGCACTGTGTTTGAGTAGAAAAAGGAAATAGTTGAGAAGGAAAATGTCTGACTGTTTGAGTCCCATACATGAAAGAGATTAGTGCCCAGGATCTGTATGGGTAGAATGGTTTCAGGTTGTGGGGAAAAAGTGAGAGTCTTTAACTTGTAAAGATTACAGGATGATAAGGTGGAGTCAGTTAAACTCTTAAGAGCTTTTTTCGGGGGGGGGAGTTTTAATATAGGAGAGGGAGAAGAGAGAGCAAGCTATAAGGACTTTCTGTGGGATGTGTTTATCAGGATGGAAAGGGTCAGCTTAGAGAAGCTGAATATACATTTCTGTATTCTCTGAAAATAAAAAAAGCTAGTCAAGAAATTTCTAGGGGAGTTGTCTGTGTCAGAAATTTTTGAAATGGAAGTTTTGACTTTTGAGCTTGAATAGACTTGGTTCTATGTGAATCCTCAAATCTTTTTCAGCCCTTTAGTCAGAAAACATAAACAATGAAATCAGGAAATTAGATATAATAAAACTCTACATGGGTGAACATGACAGGTGTTTTTGTGCAGTCTCTGTGTCATTTTAGGATGGCTGAAATAAAAGCTTCCTAAAAAACGTGCTTTGGGGGGCACCTGGGTGGCTCAGTCGTTGGGCGTCTGCCTTCGGCTCAGGGCGTGATCCCTGAGTTCTAAGATGGAGCCGCGCATCAGGCTCCTCCGCTGGGAGCCTGCTTCTTCCTCTTCCAGTCCCCCTGCTTGTGTTCCCTCTCTCGCTGGCTGTCTCTCTCTGTCAAATAAATAAATAAAATCTTAAAAAAAACCCCCACAAAAAACATGCTTTGGTATGGTATCTGCATAGAAGGAGAGTACGCTTCCCAATATAGTTAAGATTTTAAAAGATTCCTTTTTTAGTGCTAAGTCTCATAAATCTTTGTGTCCCAAATGTTATTGCTATAATAGTTTCTAAAACTATTAAGTGCAGGAATCATTATAAATACTGAATTTTACTTCAGTTTACTTCATTTTCTGGTTTTATATATTTTTTACATAGGTTTATTTTTAGTTCCACTTGAAATCTTAGATTGAGGTTCAGACCATCACAAACATAGAATTATCTTGTAGGGAAGAAAAAAATCTTTTCTTTCTACCCTTCTAGGTTCTGGACTGGGGCTCTCTGACAAAAGATAGATTAATAAAGAGAAAAGCATGCAAATTTGTTTAATGTAAGTTTTACATGACTTGGGAGCCTTCATAAGGAAATGAAGACCCAGAGAAGTAGATAAGCCTGAGTATCTTTACACTAGGTTTCTTAAAGAGTGGAAAGTCATGGAAAAATATAAAACAAAAGGATATGAGCTAAAGGTAATAATAAATTGGGAGAAACAATGCCCATTTGTTTGGATCCTGTTTGTGGTTGGTAACTTAGAACTACTCTTCACTTTGGAGTATGGATCCAAAGATAGGTCATTAGAGTACAGCTATTATTTCATAATATATGTATTATTAACTTAGTATTATATGTGGTAAAATTGCCCTGTGTCGGCACCTTTCTTTCTAATACCTTTGGCTCCAGCTTTAAAGAATTGAATTTTGTTGGAGCTTGCCTAGGTATGCAAATGATAGTTTCTGAATATTCTGTGTAGTGGGCCAACATATTAATGTTACTTAAGTGTCTGTGGAAATGGACTACAACATATTTCAGGCTCCCCCGTTACCTACTAACCTCATTTTGAAATGGCTAATTTGTAACAGTGCTGTTGTCCTACGGCTTTGTGCCAAATGGAATGAGTATTCTTCCCTTTAACCCAGAATGTGTCCTGAGTTTTTACTATTTTATTTGAAGTCGTTTAAAAATATATATATATTATATCCTGGAGAACTTTGCCAAGATCAAAGATTATCACTTTGAATTTTAGTAGTATTTTATAGTGTTCAGAATGTTCTCACATGTATTTTCTCATTTGCTAGAGTTTATATCGATATTTTTCCTATCGTGGGAATAGTAGCCCAATCTATCATCACTTATAAGTTATGCTCTGTTATACTTTTAAGATATAACTTATATTTGGTACCTATAATTCTCAATAAAAATACAGGCAAAAATGATTAGTTTTGTGAATTTTATAGTCAGGTGATAATAACTCTTGAAAACTAGAGTTTATATAATCATTAGCCACACTATTAAGAATTTTTTTTCTGCAAACTTATTTTCTTGTTTATACTTATGGTGCAACCAGTGTCTTCAGTAATTATTATTTAATTGGTGGTTCTGAAGTTATGTAATTGAAGCAGGAAGAGGAAATTTTTTTTTGCATGTGTACTGTGTGCTGTGTTTGCATATGTGTGTATATGTACATACACACAGTTGATCATTATTCATGGATTCATATTTGCAAGTTCACCTACTCATTAAAATTTGTAACCCCAAAATTGATACTCATGGCACTTTTGAGTATTTGGTCATTTGTGGACATATGCAGAGCTGTGAAGAATTTGTGTCATCTGATACCCATGTTCCCAATTTAGGTCGAACAAGGCGGTGCTCTGCCTTCTTTTTTCACTTCTCATATTATGAACAAGTGTCCTTTCCACGGTCTGTTTAGTGCCACATTTTTCTTTTTGTGCTTTTTTTGGTGATTTCACTGCTTAAAATGGCCCACAAACATAGTGCTGAACTATTGTTTGGTGTTTTTATCTTTCTTTCTTTTTTTTAAAATGATTTTATTAAATCATTAAAGAGACAAGACAAAGAGCAAGAAAGAGAGCGCAGGTGTGCACACAAGCAGGGGGGAGCAGCAGGCAGAGGGAGAGGGAGAGAAGCAGCTTTTCTGCCAAGCAGGGAGCCCGATGCAGGGCTTTATCCTAGGACCCTGAGATCTTGACCTGAGCCGAAGGCAGACACTTAATTGACTGAGCCACCCAGGAGCCCCTGTTGTCTGGTGTTTCTAAATGCAAGAAGGCTTTTCTCCTTATGGATAAAATATCTATGTTAGATAAGCTTCATTCAGGCATGAGTTATAATGCTGTTGGCTATGAGTCCAATGTTAATGAGTCAACAATATATATTAAATAAGGTGTCTTTAAACAGAGAAACACATAAAACAATGTTATATATTGATTGGTTGATGAAAAGATGACCAGAGGCTATAGGAACTTAACTCTGTTTCTCCTAGATGTTCAGTATTGGTTAATTCATTGTTTACAATGACTTTATAGAAAATATAAGAATCAACTGAAAAAAAAATTAGTTGTGTATGATACCTATTTACATATTGTATATTAAACATATTATTGCTATTAATGTTTATTATTAATTATATATGTGTTATATATATCCCTCTTTTATCTAATCCTACAAAAACATCCATACCCTTATAGATAAGGAGAAGAAAGGTAGACACAATTAAGTGAGTGATTTGTCCAATATAATTACCAAAATTCAAGGTCTGGCTCCAAAGTCTACTTTTTTAGATTTTTTCTATCTGCTCTACCTAGGAAATATAAAAGCACATATAAATATATCATGGCATTCACTTAGATTGCAGGAAGAGTAAATTTCCCCCTCATATCTATTTGAAAATTAAATTGTTTTCATTTTAAAATTCAACATTATGTACTTTTTTAACAATTAAAAAATTTATTTAGTGATTGAGTTAGGATAACTTTTTGTGATAGTTTTGTTGATTGTTTTTGGATTTATGTTTAAGTACAGTCTTAAGTGGAAAATGTGAAACAGAGTTTTAGTTTCCTTGAGTAAGATCCTATATGCTTAGAATGTCTAATGTTTCTAGAAGAAAACAGTATCCTGTCGATTCTTAAGCTTTCACTACTTTTTTTTTCTCCAAAAAGCATGATGACAAATTAGAAAAAAACTTCATTTACAAAATAAAGGTACAGGGCACCTGACTGGCTCAGTTGGTAGAGCATGTGACTTGATCTTTTGGTTGTAAGTTTGAGCCCCACATTGGGGGTAGAGATTACTTAAAAATAAAATCTTAAAAAAAATACATATATCCAAAGAAATATTGAGCAATTACAAAATTGAGTTTGAAGGGAATATCTTTACTAAATAGGATAGCACAATTAATGAAATTAATTTATACACAGAAACTCAGTGAATTTTGTCGCTTTGCCTTACACATCCAGACTCCTTTCAAATATTGCTTCAAATTAAAGCTCGGTTTAAGTTGGAGGATGAAACCTGCTAACATTCCTGAATATGCATTTGTTACCCTACACATCCTGCCTGGGGTATGAAAACATCTGTGGAAGGGTGAAGAGTTTTTAAAGCAATGCTTAGTAATCGTGTTTTATATATGAGGTTCTGAAGTTTAGGAGAAAAAAAATTATCACACTTCATTTGAAAAAAAGAGAGTTGCATTTTTCTTTTAAAACCAGGCAGTGATGTATTTGCGGACCTACAGTTACCTATCACTGAAGGTTTTCCACCCCCAGAATCTTCAGTCTGTATAACTAGTACTCCTGTCATTTTCTATAGTATTTGGTAGCAAAGCTATCCCTGTTTAACGTGTTTTTAAACAGGTTTTTCATTATTTAGGATGGAGAAGTGCTTAGAGGAGAGGAATTTTAGGAACTTGGAGATAATTGAGTAGCATCAGAGTTTAGCAATAGATAAGGACCCCCCCCCAAAAAAGATAGTTCCACTAAGATTCATAGATATTAGGAAAATGGGGGTGGGTGTAATGATTTTTTTTTTTTTTTGGCACATGGAGTGGGGCAAGGAGTAGAATGCAAGAATTTGAAAGGTGAGTGTACACTAAATAACATGTACTGTTATTTTAAAGTTCATTAAATGTTTTTCTTAAGCTCACTTCAAAAAGCAGAAAATAATTTCAAAAGAAACTTCTGAATGACAGCTGCTATTTATCATATTCTGTAACTAATTTGAACTACTCATTACAAGAGTTCTTCAAGTTGCCATTTCCTGTATCTGATCCTCAATGACGTTTGTGTATTGTGTTAAAAAGGAAAATTCGGGGTGCCTGGGTAGCTCGGTCAATTAAGCGTCTGCCTTCGGCTCAGGACATGATTCTGGGGTCCTGGGATCGAGTCCTGCATTGGGCTCCTTGCTCTGCAGGGAGTCTGCTTCTCCCTTTCCCTCTGCCTGCTGCTCCCCCTGCTTGTGCACTCTCTCTCTGTGTCAAATAAATAAATAAAATTAAAACAAAATAAAAAAAATTCAGCTGAGTGAATTTGAAGATCTGATTGGCTTCATATTGATCAGGAGCATCCCATCTAACCAACAGCAAGGAGCTCTGGAGAAATGAACAAAATGGGAGACTTTAATAGGCGTAAGGGGACAGAGACAAAGAGCAGATTACTTCTTGTTTGAGGGACAGAAGAAGTCTGTCAGGTAGATTACCTCACTAGTGCTGATCAGGAAATTCCAGATTTACAGGTTTAACATTACATTCTTGGCAGAAGTTGAAACTGCACTTAGGTTATATATTAGGTTTTGATTTGCTGATGTAGGGCTTGGCACAAGTGACTCCATTTTGGTCCTGGATGTGTGTGTGTGTGTGTGTGTGTGTGTGTGTGTGTGTGTGTGTATGTGTCTTTTTTTGGGGTTTATTTATTTTTTAGTAATCTTTACATCCAGTGTGGCTCTTGAACTCATGACCCTGAGATCAAGAGTCCCATGTTCTACCAACTGAGCCAGCCAGGTGCCCCTGTCTCTCTCTATTTTTTTTATTTTTATTTTATTTGTTTATTTTTAAGTAGGCCCCATGCCCAGCGTGGAGTCCAGTGCAGGGCTTGAACTCATGACTCTGAAAGCAAGACCTGAGCTGAGATCAAGAGTCAGATGCTTAACCAACTGAGCCACCCAGGTGCCCCTGTCTCTCTCTTTTTAACAGTTGCTATTGTTAAAATTATTATAATCATAAAGATAAGGAGCTAGATATTAGCAGGAAAGTAGAAACAAAGATAAGAAGAAGAGATGATGACTTAGGGACTGTTAATAAAAGTGTTTCTGACTTTGTGATTTGATATGTGACCTCTATTCCAAAATCAGCATTAACAGATGTAATTTTTTTTTTTTTTAAGATTTTATTTATTTGACAGAGATAGAGACAGCCAGCGAGAGAGGGAACACAAGCAGGGGGAGTGGGAGAGGAAGAAGCAGGCTCACAGCGGAGGAGCCTGATGTGGGGCTCGATCCCATAACGCCGGGATCACGCCCTGAGCCAGAGGTAGACGCTTAACCGCTGTGCCACCCAGGCGCCCCTAACAGATGTAATATTAAAAGATAACATACCTAAGCTGAGAAACAAGTTTAACATCCTCTAAGAATAGAAGTGCGAAATGTCGTGTATAACCAAATCATAGGGACAGAAGTTGGCAATGATGAGCACAAACTAGGTTCTTGTAAGGTTAACGGGGTACAAAAATGACCATGTGAGAAGATCAGAACCGGGGTTCCAGCTTGAAACCAGGGGTTCTTTCTTCTTGAAAGGAAGCAAAACAAACAACCCCCCCCCAAAAAAAAAAACAACCCAAACCAACCAACCCAGCTTCTTGCTTCTTGGGCCTAGGATTTGTTTCATAAATTGTGGATGTAAGGAATATGAGAATGAAGACAGTAATTCTTATGACCAGGAACTTAGCCAGGGTCACTGGATCTGTGCCAGGATCTGCAACATCCCCCAAATCTTTGCAGGGTTGAAGTTGCAAAATGCCATTATAGGAACTAGTTCTGTGCTAAGGGAAACACCTGACAATGTGCTGGAGAGGAGGTAGTGATTGGGGAATTGGGTGAGAGAGCACACAAAAATTCTGTGCCTGAAAAGTTAAATTTCAGAACATAAGGAAAAAAAAAATCTAATACTGAGGAAGGTCATTAGAAAGGAACCAGAAGTTAAAAAAAAAAAAAAAAAAAAGAAACGATCCAAAAGTGACACCTATACTTCTATGTGGGGGAAAAAATCTGTATGTGTAAAACTTAAAGAAAATATAAATTTATAACTTTGGTTTAGGAAAGGATTTCTTTTAAAACATCAAAGAATAAAGGGAAATTTAATTATAGTAAAGTTTAAAATTCTGTGTAACAGGAGATACTGCAAAGTGAAAAAAGGAGCTACAGATTGAGAAAGATATTTGTAACATACATAATCAATTTAAGGATTATCATCTAAAATATGAAAAAACACCTGTAAACAAACTAACAGGTTAAAGGGAAAGTGGGAAATGATTTGAATAGGCAATTCACAAAATAGGCAACCTGGATGGTTAATAAACATCTGAACAGATGCATCATTAATCAAGGAAATGCCAAAAAGAGGATTAAAAAAATTCTGGAGGGTATGACATTAGCAATTAAGTGAATTAGCACATCACTTAGGTTCTGAGTTATCAAGATGAGCAGATCTTGTCTGCCACCTGTAGGACATGGAACAAGATAAGAAATAAACCTTTATTTTTTGTTTTTTCTTTTGTTGTTTAAAGCCACTGAGATTTTGGGATTATTAGTGCACATAATCTAGTTTATTTTGACTGATAACAGAGTAAGTAAATGGCTTTGGGACTAAGATGAAAGGGACTTTTTAAAATATATATCCTTGTGCACCTTTAAATCATTACGTATGTGTATTACTTAAAAAAGTAAAATTATTCTGGTTACTGCATACCGACTGAATTATGAGAGGATGTAGAGAAACTAGTAGGAGGCTATCAGTGTTGTTCAGGCAAGAGATGATGACAGCCAGAACCAGGATAGGTGCATTGGATAGAGATTAATATCTGTTTTATAGATGAAGTGTAGAGATATTTTGGAGGTAAAATTCACCGTATTTGGTAATTAATTGGATTTTATTATTTCTGCAATAGAATTTTTATGGTGACCATGCAGTACTTTTCTAGGCCAAAATAAAGTTACTAAGTAAAAAATAATGAGGCCTATAACAAGGTTTCATTGTCCTCTGAGCCTTAAAACTTTTTCATTCCTATATTATTTCTCTGAGGTAGTTTGATTTTTTCACTTCACTTGTGTCTTTATTTCCATTCTTTTTAAAAAATTTATTATTATTTTTAAAGATTTTATTTATTTACTTGAGAGAGAGAGAGAGCACAAGCCAGAGAAAGAGACAGAGGCAGGGAGCCTGATATGAGGCTCCATCCCAGGACCCTGAGATCATGGTCTGAGCTGAAGGCAGACAAATGTCTGACTGAGCTACCCAGGCACCCCTCTAAATAAGAACTTTATTATGCCTCCATTGCATTATTATGAGAAACACCATTTATTGCATCACCCACCTCCTATCTATTCATACTACAGTTCTTCCACATTTTGAGGAATCTAATCTTCCCTAAATGCTATTGCAGTGTCATTTTTTACATGCTCCAAGAACTACAGCAGTCTCCTATCTACAGACCAAAATTTATAGGACAGAGGAACATTCTACTTTATTAACCTTACCTTTTCCTGTTACTCCTTCTCTAAGACACAGACACACACACACGCAGACACACTCATTCTCTGTACTTCATCAGAACTTAATGATTCATAGTTCCTATGCCTGTGGTTCTGTTCATATTGTTCTTGAATGCCTTTGTACCTCTCAACATCTTACTTGGTCTTTTTGGGTACATCATAAATCCTCCATCTTTCCTCATGCCTCTAGCTAGAAGTTTTTGTGTGTACCTCTAGCATCTTATTTATTTCTGTCCTGGAACTTTCCTTCCAAAATGTTTCTTCCTTTGTTTTCCTGGCTAAGTTGTTGACACCAGTATTTACCCTATTGCCTAGGCCACAAATACAGAGTGATCTTTGGTTCTCGATTATTCTTTTAACTTCCATGCCTATTTCCACCAGAGCATCCAACTAGACACCAAGGTAATTCTATCATTTCTAAGGAAAACAACATTATCTAGAAATAACTATAGCATACGTAGCATACAAAAATTATTTTCTTAACTCTTACAATAAGCCTTGAGTGATCTTTCTTATTCCCATTATATAGGTGAGGGAACTAAAGTTCAAAGAGGCTAAGTAACTTGTACACGGTTAAATGTTAAATTTTTTTGTGTGACTTCAAGGCCTGCGCTAGATTTGGCCCCACAAATATTTCTCTAATCTGTTCCCTTTTCCTTATTTCTCTCTGTTCCTGCCTTTATAATTTTTCTCTCTTGGTTTATTGCATTAGCTTTCTAACTGGTACAATGCCTCTCTTCTCTCCCTCTCCCGATCTCTTTTTCATACGCTGCCAGAGTACTTTTCTAAAATACAAATCTTCATTTTATTCTACTGCTTAAAATTCTTCAGTGGTTCCCTGTGGCTCACAAAATGAAGTTCAGACTCCTTATCATGGCACATCCATCATCTGGTTCCTGCTTACATTTTCAGCATCATTTCCTACTACTCTCCCTTTCCTACTCTGCATTCCAGCATCACAGAACTGTTTATTGCTACTGGAACTTAACATGTTCTAAGCTTTTTGCTTTTGAATTTTCCCCTTGCTTGAAATTCTCTCCTGGCCTGCCTTGTAAATCCTTACTTATGTATCACAGTTTGGCTCAACCTACATTTCTGTGATGTGGACATTTAAAAATAATTCCTTGACATTCTCTAGAGGGATAAAGCAGTGTTAGGCTTATCTACGTCCTTTTATTTTGTTTCTAGTAGAGCATTTACCACATTGTATTTTGTTTTTCTCACTTATTAAACAAGGGATCCTTGACAGTAGAATTTACTTTTCTCTAGTTTTTTTCAAACTCATGACCCCAAGCTCAAGAGTCACATGCTCTACCAACTGAGCTAGCCAGGTGCCCCATGGGTAGGATTTTCTTCTGGAATTTAGAATGAGTATCTTTTTAATTCTAGTCCTTAGTCTAATGTCTGGTTTAGTAGGTATTTGTATTAATCTGCATGAGATACCATAACAAAGTACCGTAGACCTGGTGGTTTAAATAACAGAAATTTATTTTCTCTTAGTTCTGAAGAATAGAAGTCCAAGACAGTGTCTCAGGATGGTTGAGTTCTAGTAAGGGCTCTCTTCCTGACTTGCAGACAGCCACCTTCCTGACTTGCAGACAGCACCGTGTGCCCCCATGGGATTTCCTTGTTATGTGCATGTGGAGAGAGGAATCTCTCTCTTTTTTTTTTTTATAAGGCCACCAATGCTATTGGATTAGAACCCTATGACCTCATTTATTATTTTTTTTATGACTTCATTTAAATTAATTATCTCCTTAAAAGCCGTATCTCCAAATGCAATCACATTGGGGAGGTTACACTTAATTTGGGGGGATACAGTGAATTTGGGAAGGTACACTTCAGTTCATAGCAGTATTCAGTATTTGTTGAAAGAATTGTTAAATTCTTATGATTCGCTGTTTATAGTCTTTGCCATTAGATTATACATTTCTTTTTTTTAAGTAGGCTCCACACCCAATGTGGGGTTTTAACTCACAATCCTGAGATCAAGAGTCATATGCTGGGGGCGCCTGGGTGGCACAGCGGTTAAGAGTCTGCTTTCGGCTCAGGGCGTGATCCCGGCGTTATGGGATCGAGCCCCACGTCAGGCTCCTCCGCTATGAGCCTGCTTTTTCCTCCCACTGCCCCCTGCTTGTGTTCCCTCTCTCGCTGTCTGTCTCTATCTCTGTCGAATAAATAAATAAAATCTTTAAAAAAAAAAAAAAAGAGTCATATGCTGTATCAACTGAGCCAGCCAGGTGCCCCTAGATTATGTATTTCTTGAGAGTAGGGAATGTTTCCTGTTTTCGTATTTCTCAGACTTTGAATATATGGATTTTTAAGAGTTGTTAAATGAGTTAAGGTAATTGCATTATAGAATGAGATTGTTGATGTGTTATTTAAGTCAGATAGATGCCTGTGCAGGGTTTCTGGCTTATGAATTGTGACTTTTTGTCTACTGCAGGTCTCGTATTCTTTGTCTTCATATTTCAAGCAACCATTATTACCAGTTTCCTACATATTTTTCCTTATGTATGCTATTTATATGTATTATATATACTTGTAACTATAGGGTTTTTGTCTTTAAAGATAATAAATTATATAAAATAACTAGCATGATGTAACACGGTATAGATTTTAAGTCACAAATCTTAGTTTCCTTCCCCTTCCTTTCAGGAAGAGATGGTTTCTTAAAGATTCCTTTAGGATTCCTTTAGGATTTGCTGTCATTTTATAGTGTAAAATACTTCTAATTTTCAGATCACAAAGATTTCCCCATATTCACACATATAAGTATAAAAGTAATATTTAACATCAGTTAATGAATTATTTCTTACCAGTTACTTGAGATTAGTCTGGACCATCATGTTTCATTCCGTTAGCACAGGGGTACTTAACAGGAGTGATTTTTTTTTATCCTGGACATTTGGCAATGTTTGGAGATGTTTTTGGTTGTTAACAACCAGGGGATGTGACTGGGATTTACTTGATAGAAGCCGGAGATGCTGCCAAACATCCTACAGTGCACAGGACAGCACAATTATCTGGCCTCAAATGCCAGTAGTGCTCAGATTGGAAAATAGTAATTAGCATAAATAATAATGAATTGAGTATAAGTCATGGCCTCTTTCATTCTTTCTGTAATTATAGTCTATGTTCACTCTTCACTTTATGATTTTCTATCATGCATTTTTTTGTTAAATTTATTCCTAATAATTTTATTCTTTTTGATGCTATTATAAATGGAATTTTTTAAAAGATTTTATTTATTTCAGAGTAAACGTGGGGGGAGGAAGAGAGGGACAGAATTTTTAAGTAGACTCCCCGCTGAGCATGGAGCCTGATAACGGGGCTTGGTCCCACGACCCATGAGATCATGACTTGAGCACTTTTGGATTGTTCATTGCTAGCGTATACAAATACACTGGATTTTTGTCTATTGATCTTGTATTCTGCAACCTTGCTGAACTCATTTATTAGTTCTAATAGTTCATCCATGTTATAGCATGTATCAAAAGCCCTCCCTCCCTCCCCTCCCTTCCCTCTCTCCTTTCTTTTCTCTTTTCTTCTCTTTCTCTTGGCAAAAACACAAAACATAAAATTCACCCACCCAACACTTTGCAAGTGTGCAAGCAGATGCAAATTGTTGTGCAGCCACCTTTCTACTTTCCATTTCTGTGAATTTGACCACTTTAGATACCTCATATTAAGTGGAATGGTGTTTGCCAGGGGCTAGGTGGAGGGGTGCAGAGGTGGTGTTTACTGGGTTTAGAGTTTCAGTCATGAAGGATAGGAGGGTCTGGAGATCTGTTGTATACTTGCAATAAGGATGCCAACCTATTGCATTAGGGCCCCACCCTAATAGTCTTTTTGTGACTGCTTTATTTCTCTTAACATGATTTCCTCAAGGCTCATCCATGTTATAGTATATGACAGTATTTCCTTCTTTTTTAAGGCTGAATAATATTTCATAGTATGTATATACCACATACCACATTTTCTTTATCCATTCATGTATTGATGAACATTTAGGTTGCTCTGCCTCTTGGCAACTATTAATAATGCTGCAGTGAATATAGGTGCTATGGACTGAATTGTGTTCCCCCAAATTCATTTGTTGAAGCCCTATGCTCCTAAGTGACTGTATTTGAAGATAAGGCCAGTATGGAGGTGATATTGGTTAGGTTGGGGCCCTAATCCAGTATATTGGCGTCCTTATAAGAAGAAGAAGAGATACCAGCACACACTAGTGTTTGCTCTCTCTCTCTCTTTTTCTCTTTCTCTCTTCCTTGTGTGGGTGTGATGAGAAGATGGCTGTCTCAAGCCAGGAAGAGTTGTCACTGGAGAAGTGAATTGGCTGGAACCTTGGGTTTAGACTTCCAGCATCCAGAACTGTGAGAAAAAAGTTTCTATTGTAATTTAAGGACTTAAAAAAAAGAGAAAGATTTATTTATTTATTTATTTATTTATTTATTTATTTTAGAGAAAAAGGGAAGTCAAGCAAGGGGAGGGGCAGAGGGAGAGGAGGGAGAGAAAGAATCCTCAAGTAGAATCCCCACTGAGTGCGGAGCCTGGCACAGGGCTTGACATGGGGCTCAATCCCACAATCCTGAGATCATGACCTGAGCTGAAACCAAGAGCTGGTTGCCCAATCAACCACCCAGGCACCCCAAAGCTTCTCTTGTTTAAGTCACTGAGTCTGTGGTATTTTGTTACAGCAGCCTTAGCTGACTTAAATAATGGGTGGGCAGATATCTCTTTGAGATTCTATTTTCAATTCCTTTGGAAGTACATTCAGAAGTGAGATTGGTGGATCATATGGTAGTTCAATTTTAAATTTTTTGAGGAACCTCCATATTGTTTTCCATAGCATTTGTTCCATTTTACATTCCCACTAACAGTGCCCAGGAGTGCCAGTTTTTCCAAATCCTTAGTAACACTTCTTAATGTCTTTTTTTTTTTATAGTGGCCATTTTAATGGGTGTGAGGTGATATCTTGTGGTTTTGATTTGCATTTCCCTCATGATTAGTGATGTTGAGCATCTTTTCAAGTGCTTATTGGCCATTCATATATCTTCTTTTGAGGAATGTCTATATTCTAATCCATTTTCCATTTTTAAATTGGTTGTGGGTTTTTTGTTTTTTGGTTTTTTTTTTTTTTGGCTTTGTGCATGTATGTGTCTGCACTTGAGTTGTAGGAGTTCTTTACATATTATGGATATTGATCCCTTATCAGATATATGATTTGCAAATATTTTCTCCCATTACTTAGGTTGCCTTTTTACTCTTGATAGTTTCTTTTGCTGGGCAGAAGTTTTGAAGTTTGATATAGCCCCATTTGTCTGTATTTGCTTTTGTTGCCTATACTTTTTATATCATATGCATGAAATCATTGACAAGTCAGATGTCATGAAGTTTTCTGCCTATGTTTGATTCTAGGATATTTATGGTTTCAGGACTTATATTTATTTATTTATTTATTATTTTTTTTTTTTAAAGATTTTATTTATTTATTTGACAGAGATAGAGACAGCCAGCGAGAGAGGGAACACAAGCAGGGGGAGTGGGAGAGGAAGAAGCAGGCTCATATCAGAGGAGCCCGATGTGGGGCTCGATCCCAGAACGCCGGGATCACGCCCTGAGCCGAAGGCAGACGCTTAACCGCTGTGCCACCCAGGCGCCCCTCAGGACTTATATTTAGGTCTTTTCTTCATTTTGAGTTAGTTTTTGTGTATGGTGTAAGGTAAGGAAGGGTCCAACTTCTTTCCATGCATTTGAGTATCCAGCTTTCCTAGCACCGTTTATTGAAGAGATTGTTCTTTTTTTTTAATTTTTAAGAATTTTTTGTATTTGTTAGAGGGTAAGAGAGAGCACAAGTGGGGAGGGAGAGGGTCAGAGGGAGAGGGAGAAGCAGACTCCCCACTGAGGAGGGTGCCGACAAAGGGCTCCATCCCAGGACCTGGAGATCATAACCTGAGCCAAAGGCTTAACCGACTAAGCCACGCAAGCACGCCGAGAGAGAGAATCTTAGGCAGGCTCTGTGCTCAGCATGGAGCCTAACACGGAGCTTGATCTCAAGGACCCTGAGATCATGAGTCGGGTGTTTAACTGGCTGAGCCACCTAGGTGCCCCTGTAGCGTTGTAATGTTTTGTAATCAGGAAGTTTGAGGCTTCCAGCTTTATTGTTCTTTTTTTTTTTTTTAAAGATTTTATTTATTTATTTGACAGAGACAGAGACAGCCAGCGAGAGGGGGAACACAAGCAGGGGGAGTGGGAGAGGAAGAAACAGGCTCATAGCGAAGGAGCCTGATGTGGGGCTCGATCCCATAACGCCGGGATCACGCCCTGAGCTGAAGGCAGACGCTTAACCGCTGTGCCACCCAGGCGCCCCCCAGCTTTATTGTTCTTTCACAGGATTGTTTTGGCTCTTCAGGGCCCTTTGAGATTCCATATGACTACTTTTTTTTAATGCAAAAATTGTATGGCCATATCACATTTTATCAGTGCGTTCATTAGTTGATAAAAATTTGAGTGGTTTCCAATTTTTTTTCTCTCTTATGACTAATGCTGCTTTGAACATTAGTGTACAAGTTTTTATGTGGATATATTTTCTCAGTTCTCTTAGGTACATATCTAGAAGAGTAATTGTTGGGTCATGTGGTAATTCTATGTTTAACATTTTGAGGATCTGCCAGACTGTTTCTCAAAGTGGTTGTACCATTTTATATTCCCACCAGCAATATATGAGGGTTCCAGTTTCTCTACATCCTTGCCAACATTTTTATTGCTTATAGCAATCCTAGTGGATGCTATTGTAATTTCCTGGATATATCACATAAAAAGGTTTTTTAGGATTGGTACAAGAAAGAAAATGACGGGGTGCCTGGGTGGCTCAGTTGGTGAAGTGGCTGTCTTCTGCTTGGGTCCTGATCTCAGGGTCCTGGGATTGAGCCCCCCATCAGGCTCCTTGCTCGGTGGGGAGCCTGCTTCTCCCTCTCTCCCTGCCTGCTGCTCCCCCTGCTTGTGCTCTCTCTGTGTCAAATAAATAAATAAGATGTTTTAAAAAGAAAAGAAAAAAGAAAGAAAGAACATGTCTTTTTGTTTACTTATATTTCTGAACAGGCTATTTCTATTGGTACATCTCTGCCCACTATCTGAGAAGATACATTGCATTGTAATACTCTTAGAGCAGGATTTTTCTACCTTGGCACTGTTGACATCTTGTGCTGGATAATTCTGTGTGTGTGTGCGTGGGGGAAGCATATGTGCATTGTAAAATTTTTAGCAGCATTCCTGGCCTCTATCCACAGATGCCAGTATTACCACCACCTGCAGTTGTGACAACTAAAATTGTCTCCAAACATTGCCAAATGTCCTCTGGGGGGTAAAATTACCCCTGATTGAGGACTTTACTGTCTTAGAGAAAGAAATACAATCATATCCTTTTTGTCAGTCTAGATTTTGCTATTTTGCTATTTTTGTCATTCACAGGAATGTTTAACTTTGCTCAGCAAAATTTTACAAAATTTTAATTTTTCAAGTAGGAAAACTGAGTGCTTTAAGATCTTGCTAAATAATTCCCAGGGGAGTTTTTCCTCACTGAGTTTGAACTTAGATTCATAGAATAGAGATAAAGTTTTTTGTTTTATTTTTATTTTTTTTTTATAAAGCTTACTTTTGAAATAAAGTGTTTTGGGTGCATATGCTTTTGAAGAAATTTTAAGAATTATATAACCCAAGATGTTGAGTTAGACGGAACCTTAAAGAAAGTTCAACATATTTTTTTGACTTTTAGATTGAAACCTAGAAAAATTATGTAATTTGTTTCAAGTAACCTTGTAATCTGATTGGTGACAGGAATAGGACCAAAACACAGAGGGGAGGTGGGTGGAGGGGATGGTTTAAATAGGTGATGGGAATTAAGAAGCACACTTGTGATGAGCACTGAGTGTTGTATAGAAGTGTTGTATCGCTATATTGTACACCTGAAACTTATATTACACTGTTAATGAATTTAAATAAAAACTTAAAAAAAGGAGATGTATGGTGTTTTCTTTTGGCGGGGGAGAGGTTTTTTGTTTTTGTTTTTTAAGTGGTAAATGTAGGTTTATTTAATATGTGGGGATGGAAAGATTAGTTTGCTTTTGGGTAAAAGTTACCTGACAGTCTCATTTCATGTCACACAAGTAAGTGACAGGTGGATTATAGTGATAAACAGAAAAAAAAAAAAAAGTTAAAAAGCCAGGCAATGAGAAAATAGAGTAAAATAGAAGTCAACATTTTAGGGCAGTGAATATATTCTGTATGATACTGAAATGATAGACACGTTTCATTATATATCTCTTGAAACCCATAGAGTATACAACACCAAGAATGAACTGTAGACTTTGGGTGATTATGATATGTCAATGAAGTTTCATCATTTGTAACAAATGTACTTCTTGGGGCACCTGGGTGGCTCAGTTGGTTAAGCATCTGACTTTTGATTACAGCTTTGGTCATGATCTCAGAGTCGTGAGATTGAGCGCTGTGTTGGGATCCACTCTGGGCATGGAGCCTACTTAAGATTCTCTCTCTCCTTCTGCCCCTCATCCCTACTTGAATTGTAAACAAACAGACCGACAAACGTACCTCTCCACTGGAGGATACTGATAATGAGGGAGGCTACGCATGTGTGAGGCCTGATGTATACAGGAAATACCTGTACCTTCTCAATTTTGGTGTCAGCCTGAAACTGCTCTAAAAAACAAATAGTCTTTAAAAAATAAAAGGAGGAACTAATCAAATAAAAAAAATAGAAGTGAATACTTAACCATATCTCTAGAAAGAAGAGGCCTTTATTTAGTGTGATGGGAAAATAAACTAAGAGATGATCTTGATAGATTAATAATATAGAAGTTGGACCCTTTGCTTTTTAACAAACCAAAATTTCTGTCTTCCATTATATCCTTAGAAAGACTTGCTCTTTTGATTCCCAGGTCAGCACTTTCTCCAGTGTGTACCATGTTTTACTGAAGTAATAAGTTCTCCCCACTCAATTTAATTTGGCCTATTCTTTCTGAAATCGATTATATTATAAAAGACATAGTTGTGTATATAAGTAAGTAGTTTGTTATGAATTTACATAAGAATGAACAGCTGGGTAAAGTGAAAGCCTAGCACTTTCTTTTAAGAATTTATATTCTTAGATATTTGGGAGCAGATGCATATACTTGTATGTCCATGTGCATATACGTATTATTGTAATGACATTTGATCAAATGGTACGTATGTTTTACCTAGGACTTTGGAGATAATTTTAGTTTGTTTTGGTGGGTAGTGTATAGTAGGTTCTGGCTGGGTTGTCAGCTTGGTGTTTTGTTTTTGTTTTTTTCTGTGCGGCATTGTTGAACTTTAATTTACATAAAATAGCATTTGCCCTCTAAAGTATTCAGCTTGTTAAGTTTTTTTTTTTTCTTTTAAGATTTTATTTATTTGAGAGAGAGAGCAAGCACAAGCAGGGGAGGTGGGGGAAGGGGCAGAGGGAGAGGGAGGAGCAGACTTCTGCTGATGCAGGGCTTGATCCCAGGACTCTGAGATCATGACCTGAGCCAAAGGCAGACGCTTAACCAACTGAACCACCCAGGCACCCCTCAGCTTGTTAAGTTTTGGCAAATGAATATGGTTGTGTAACCACCACCACAATCATTAAGAACATTTTCATCCTTAGAATTATTCCTCTTGCCTGTTCACCATTGCTTCCTACTTTCGCCCCTTGCTCCACACTACCATCAGTGTCTGTCTCTGTAATTTTCTATCTCTATAATTTTATTTTTTGTATTTCATATATGTAAAGTTGATTTATTAATTAGTGTAATAAATTAATATAGAACTAAGTGTTCACTCAGAAGTATGTCTTACACTTTTTCATCTTTAAAAACAAAAAATGGGGGTGGGTGGGTGGCTCAGCGGTTATGCGTCTGACTCTTGATTTCAGCTCAGGTCATGATCTCAGGGTGGTGAGATCGATCCCCTTGTCTGGCTCTGTGCTGGGCATAGAGCCTGCTTGGGATTCTCTCTCCCTCTCCCTCTGTCCCTCCCCTTCTCTCTCTCTCTCTCTCTAAAATAAAAAAAATAAAAAATAAAAAAATAAATGACTTTCAGTTTTGTGGTAAATTAGGCATTTTTGTGTATGTGTATTTGTGTATTTGTATTTTGTATTTGTATATATGCAGTTATATAATGTATAGTCTTTTATGTCTGACTTATTTCATTAGCATATGATTTTTAGATTCACCACTGTTATTACATGTATCTGGAATTCATTCCTTTCTATTGCTGAGTAGTATTCTTTAGGCTATTGTGAATAATACTGTTAAGAATGAATATCTTGTATACTAGTCTTTGTGAGAACACATGTTTCCATTTTGTGGAGTACTTAGAAGGGAAATCGCTAAGTAGCATGATAAGTATGTGTTTACTTTTATAAGAAACTGCCCAACTTTTCCAAAGTGGCTGTACTGTTTAGCATTTTCAACGGCAACGTACAAGAGTTCTGATTGCCTCATATGCTTGCCTGGGTTGCTTTTTTGGTTTGTTTATATAAATAGTTATATCATGGTTTTTAAAGACTTTAGTAAATGTGTTTTGTACGTGAGACTCTTTTGGGTAGAAATATTTTTGTGGAGGTTGCCAGAGTTTTTTTTAAGAGCACTAGACATGTGATCAACTTTGGATCAAACAGTCCACTCTTTTATTCACTCTTTTTTACCCTTGGAATTAACTCTCCATTTAGAAGTGTATCTTAAGTTTCTTATCTTTAAAAAAACTGAACCAAATAACTTTATTAATGAATTAGACTTTTGTTTAAAAAATAGTTAATATGTGACATCCTTCCTACATTTCATCAACATATACTTCAGGATAGTGCCTCAGTCCTTCTATTTTTACTTATTTATTTTTTAAAGTTTTTATTTATTTATTTATTTATTTTTCATAATCTGTATGCCCAACATGGGGCTCAAACTCACAACCCTGAGATCAGGAGTCCCATGCTCTTTTGAGTGAGGCAGCCAGGTGCCCCTTGGTCCCTTTTTAAAATTTTTTTGTTTTGTTTTTTAAAGATTTTATTTTATTTTATTTTATTTTTTAATTTTTTTTTTTAAAGATTTTATTTATTCGACAGAGATAGAGACAGCCAGCGAGAGAGGGAACACAAGCAGGGGGAGTGAGAGGAAGAAGCAGGCTCATAGCAGAGGAGCCTGATGTGGGGCTCGATCCCGCAATGCCGGGACCACGCCCTGAGCCGGAAGCAGACGCTCAACCGCTGTGCCACCCAGGCGCCCCTAAAGATTTTATTTTTTTATTTTAGAGAGAGAGCATGTGTGTGTGCATGTGAACAGGGGAAGGGGCAGAGCTAGACTCAGAGAATCCCAGGCAGATTCTGTGCTGAGCATAGAGTCCAACTTGGGGCCAGATCCCAGGACCCATGAGATCATGACCTGAGCTGAAATCACAAGTCCTATGCTTTAACCAACTGAGTCACCTAGGTGCCCCCCGCTCCAGTCTTTTTTTTTTTTTTTTTAAAGATTTTTTTATTTATTTGACAGAGATAGAGACAGCCAGCTAGAGAGGGAACACAAGCAGGGGGAGTGGGAGAGGAAGAAGCAGGCTCACAGCAGAAGAGCCTGATGTGGGGCTCGATCCCAGAACGCCAGGATCACGCCCTGAGCTGAAGGCAGACGCTTAACCGCTGTGCCACCCAGGCGCCCCCCCCCGCTCCAGTCTTTTTATTATAGATATCCTTCAAGATATACAAATATAATTTTATATAAACAACTTAAAACTTGAAAATTAATAAACTGGGTGCCTGGGTGGCTCGGTTGTTTAAGTGTCTGCCTTCAGCTCAGGTCATGATCCCAGGGTCCTGGAATCGAGTGCCACATCGGGCTCCCTGCTCTGCAGGGAGCCTGCTTCTCCCTCTGCCCCTCCCCCCACTTGTGTTCTCTCTCACTCTGCTGTCTCTCTCTCCCTCTGAAATAAACTCTATTTTTTTTTAAGATTTTATTTATTTACTTGTTAGAGGATAAGAAAGCACAAGCGTAGGGAACAGCAGGGAGAGGGAGAAGCAGGCTCCCCGCTGAGCAAGGAGCCTGATGTGGGACTTGATCCTGGGACCCTGGAATCTTGACCTGAGCCAAAGGCAGTCGCTTAACCAACTGAGCCACCCAGGCATCCCAAATAAATAAATCTTAAAAAAAAAAAAAAGAAAATTAATATACTACTGAGCATTCCATATAATTAAATATGCATAATAACTTTTAATTTCTAGACTTTTATATTTGCTTCTGTTTTTACTAGTTGATGGTCTGTCTTATACCATAGTGATGGGCCTTTTAGGCCTTCAGTTTTGATATTGTTTTAGTTGCATATAATAGTGTACTAACTATACCAAGTCATAATCTCACCACATTTTGGAATATATCCTTCTAGACCTTTTACACACACATACACACACACACACACACACACACTCTCTCTCTCTCTCTCTCTCTCTCATACATAAATGAACAAAAATGAAATTATGTTGTACCGGTGTTTAGTATGGTCTTTTCCATTTACAAATATATTGTAGTTATTTTTCTCTATGTCAGCAAATCAAATCTAAACAACTTTTCATGACTGCATAGTATTTTATTTTGGATATACTATGATTTTGATAGCCTAAATATTTATCAAAGAGAACTGATGATTTCCAATTTTTACTATTACAAATGATGTTCCAATAAGTACACTTATACATATTTACATATCTATTCTTTATTTCTTTAGTATGAAAATTTGAAAGAGAATTTGGGGGCCTAAGGGCATCTACATTAAAAATTTTTATGTAATGGGACACCTGGCTGGCTCAGTTGGGTGAAGCATGTGACTCTTCATCTCGGGGTTGCATATTCGAGCCCCGTATTGGGTGTGAAGATTACTTAAAAATAAAATCTTAAAAAAAATGTGTGTAAAACATCAAGTTGCTCTCCAGGAAAGCTGGGGCAAATTATGTGAATAAAGAATATTTTTAGGATATTCTAAAATTTACTCTTCTTTTAAGAATAGCTACGGAGAGTGACCACTGATTGCAACATGGGACGAAAAACTGCCATCCAAAGTGTTTTTATGAAATTCTTAATGTGTTTGTTTGCATTTTTATGACTTGTTTATTTTTATCACTAGAATATAAGGACCTTGAGGGTAGGGGCACTGTCTATTATCTTATGTTTGTATACTATATTTTATTCTCATCATACTTCCAGATTTAGAATAATGCCTGGCATAGAACAGGTACTTAATAAGTATTTGACTGAATCATTGAGTGATTGTTTCGTAGGCCCTAGGATATATAAACCTCTTGGATGTTTGGGCCTGGCTTATCTCTTTTTTTATGGTTTACTGTTACTGTGAATTAGGGGAGAACAATGTATTTCATTGCTGTTTGAATGTGCTTGGATTACCTAACAGATTTTGTCAGATCGGAGTTGGTGAGTGTATTCGTGTATGTTTTTTGTTTTTTCTTAAAATATTTTATTTATTTATTTGGAAGGGAGAGAGAGAGAGAGAGGGAGCAAGTGCATGAGCTGGGAGTTGGGAGAAGTAGACTCCTCGCTGAGCAGGGAGCCTGACACAGGGTTCAATCCCAGGACCCTGAGATCAAGACCTGAAGGCAGATGCTTAACTGACTGAGCTACCCAGGCACCCCTATTTTTGTGTGTTTTAGTTAGCCTTTTAATTTAAAAAAAAAAAGAATTTTTTTCTATAAACCTGACTTTATTTCAAAATGCCACAGGCCACAACAGTCGTTAATACTTGTGGGTTGTTTGTGACTCCGTTTCCTTGACGCGTTTACATACGAAGGAGAAACTGTTTCAGCGGCTCTGGGAGGAGGAGTCTGTTGATCTTATGATGCTTCTGGGTCCCAAAGCACTTCTGCATTCTTTTTTTTTCTTTTTTTTTAAGATTTTATTTATTTGACAGAGAGAAAGCGCAAGCAGGAGGAGAAGGAGAGGGAGAGGGGGAAGCAGACTCCCCACTGAGCAGGGAGCCTGATGCAGGACTTGATCCCAGGACCCTGGGATCATGACCTGAGCTGAAGGCAGATGCTTAACCGACTGAGCTACCCAGGCGCCTCCGCACTTCTGGATTCTAAGGTGGTGGAGCTGTAGCAAAGAAGGGGGCCCTGCCTCCTGCTAGAGCCTAGTTAGCCTTTTTTTAAAAAAAAGATTATTTGTTTTAGAGGGAGTAGGTGGAGCAGAGAGAGAGGGAGAGAGAGAATCTCAAGCAGACTCCCTGCTAAATGCATAGCCCCATGTGGGGCTCATGACCCTGAGATCTTGACCTGAGCTGAAATCAAGAGTTGGGTGCTCAACAGACCGGCCACCCAGGTGCCTCTTAATCAGTCTTTGATTGCCTTTCTCTTAGGCATCTCTGCAGAAAAGGAGTTAACATAGTAGGCTTGCTTTTAGAGGGGTCTGCTTATAGGTTGGCCCTTGGCTGGCATATGAGAAATTGGATTTTGGGAGTGTTCCTACCCTTTCATAACTGATAAGAGTTATTTATTATACCTAAACGTTTGAACAAATAATATGGTTTGTACTGAATACCTCCTTTTCTTCTCGGAGTCTGGCATTTTGGTGTATGCTCTGATTAGTTTGTGCTAGGTGGAGGGTGCCTACATGACAAGCCCCCCAATAAAAACTTTGGACACTGAATCTCTAATAAGCTTCCTTAGTTAGATAACATTTCACATATTTGTCATATTTCACTGCTGGAGAAATTAAGTGTCTCATGTATGACTCCATGGGGAAGAGACTCTTGGAAGCTTGTACCTGGTTTTCTTCAAATCTCGCCTCGCCTATAACTTTTTCCTTTGTTGATTTTGGTTTGTATTTTTTGGCTGTAATAAATTATAGCTGTGAGTAGGAGTCTTATCAGTCTTCTCAGTGAATCACTGAACCCATCTTAAAGATGCACCTTATGGAGATTGTAATCTTCCCACTCTGCTCTCTCTTGCACATTGTGGGGAATGTTCAGCAGAATGACAGTTTAATGTTTTAATCTGGCTACAAAAATATGTAAATTAAGGTATAATTATTTAATTTTTGAAAGGATTAGAATAATAAGGGACTTATTTATTATAATTGATTTATTATAATCCAGTTTTAGAAATTTAAGTTTATACCTGATTTTATAAGGACATTTCTGTTAGGTTAAGCCACTTTTTTCCTGGTATATTTCTTAATAGAATTGTAGTGATACTCTGAAATCCTAATTGTGTTTGTCCTGAGAAATTTGTGTTCTAGGAAAGGGATATTGTTGCTTCAGCTATTTTCTTATTTGCCTCTGTTACTGCAAGGTTCTTGTGTTGTTTATTTTAGATAGTTCATTTTGACACTTAGATAAACAAAAGCCAAACACACAAACATACCCAGAATTAGTCCCTGAACTTTGTTCCAGGGTAAAGATAAGGCATTTAGACTTCTCCAGTACAGATAAATAATGTCACAGCTACTGAAAAATGGGTGTTATGTGATTCTTGGATTGTTTAGATGGACAGTGAAAGTCTTTAAAAAATCTTGCCGACAAAGCTAAAGGGAAAATTTATATTCATCCACAGGACCTACTTTTAAAAGGATTATAGATTTGACTCAATAAAACATCTCTGTATATCAGTTGTTCACAACATGCAAAAAAAAATTTCTCCTTGTTGAGCTTTATACTGTGTTTCTGCTTTTTAAAAAATGGACTTAGTTGAGATATAAACTGCATATGTTTAAACTGTACAATTCAATGAATTTTTGTTATTGTATATACTTATGAAACCCCCCCCCACAATCAACACATTTTCATCATCTCCTCAAAGATTCTGTGTGCCCCTCTGTAGTGTGTTTTTCCCTCTGCCAATAGCACAAGGCAGCCACTGATCTGCTTTAGATTACTCTGTATTTTCTAGGATTTCATATAAATGGAATTTTCATATTAATGAAATTCTGTGATATATTCTCATGTGTAGTGTTTTTCACAGTGATCCATTTTCACAGTGTTACTGAGATTCATCCATATTGTTGCATGTATCAATAGTTTATTCCTTTTACTGCTTAGTAGTATTACGTGATTATATTACATATTTTTGGTCCATTCACCAAGTTTTGGACTTGAATTGCTTCCATTTTAGGGGCTATTATAAATAAAGCTACTATTGTACTTGTTTTTGCATGGACATTTTCATTTTGCTGGTAAGCCCTACCTTTTGTTCATTTGAAAACAGTTCTAGTAATACTTCTTGTCCTTGGCAAAAAATAGGGGAAGGAAACACATCAATTATTTACTTATTCAGTAAACATATATTGAATGCCAGGCATAATGCCATATGCTAAAGACACAGTAGTGTACAAGAACTCAGATCCTGCTGTCACAGAGTTTACAATTTGTTGAATTAAGCCAGGTGCATTACAATAGTAAGTGTGGAGATTTTGTGAAGAATGGAATGCTATAGAGCATATAATATGGGTTCCCCCATCACTGGTCTGGGGTGATTAGAGAAAGATTCTTTGAAGAAGAGTTAAGATGAGTAGGAGTTAAGTAAATGATGCATTCTAGGTAGAGGGAATAGAATTCATGAAGACTCTCAGGTGAGAAAGAATGGTACTCTGTGGCTTCTGTTGGGATGAAGGTAGAGGAATTTGCAGTTGCTAAATCATGCAGGTCCTTATACACCATATTAAGCATTTTGGAAATGAAAATCAAGCAAAGAAGCAACATGGTCCAGTTGTGGATCTCAGCTCAATTTATACTGTGGTCAGGTTTTTTGAATAAGTACTTTATAGTCTCTTCATTTCCAAAAATTCTACTTTTTATCTTTAATTCTGTTGGTTACTTGTAATCATAAGTTTTGGTAAGGAACGCTATTAATTTTAAGTTTTGGTAAAGAGTGCTATCAGGAAGATGAGCAGAACATTGGAATAAAACTGAGACCACTCCTCATTTTTATTTTCTTATCTATTTCTGATGAAGTAAAATTTAAATACCAAGATACTAGTGAAATTCTAATGTTTTAAACTTCCATTTATCTAAGAAAAGGCTATTTGCTGGAAATAAATCTTGCAAGAGACCTGATGTATAATGCTTGGCTACAGTCTGATGACCTATTGTAACCTAGTAACATGTTAAGATGTTAAGAACTCTTTTCTAGTACTTTCTCTGAGGCTAGGAAAATGAAATCTTTTTGGAGAAGCAGGGTTGTTGTGACAGTTTACAATTGTACTTTAAAGAATAAAAGAAAAACGAGTATAATCTCAAGGTATTTTTGTTTATGTGTAGTGCCTGATATATTTATATAAACTACTAGAGTTGCACCATCTAATATATCCACTAAACTATATTAGTCAACTTGAGCTGTCATAACAAAATACCCTAGATTGAAACAACAGGAATTTATTTCTCACAGTTCTGGAGGCCAGGAAGTCCAAGTTCAAGGTGCTGGCTCATTCAGTTCCCAAGTAAGCTTTCTCTTCCTGGTTTGCAGATGGCTATCTTCTGACTGTGTTCTCACATGGTGGAGAGGGATGGGGGAGAGACAGGAAGCAAGCTGTCTGGTTTTTCTTTTTCTAAGGGCACTAATCCCATTATGAAGGTCTTTCAACTAAACCTAATTACATCCCAAAGGCTCTATCTCTAAATACCATCACATTAGAGGTCAGGGCTTCAACATGAATTTTGAGGGAAATAAGTCCATAGCAGTGTGTGTTTAAATTTATATTTAAATTAATTGAAGTAAATAGGGTGCCTGGGTGGCCTCGTTGGTTAAGCATTGACCCTTGATTTTGGCTCAGGTCCTGATCTCAGGGTGGAGAGATTGAGCTGAGTGTCAGGCTCTGTACTCAGTGCAGTCTGCTTGTTACCTTCCCTCTGCTCCTCCCCCTGCTCACTCTCTCTCTCTCTCAAATAAATGAATAAAATCTTTGAAAAAAATTAATTGGAAGTTAAATAATAAAAAAAATTCAGTTCCTAGTTGCATTAGCCATATTTCAGGTGCTTAATAGCCATATATAACTAGTGGCAATTTTATTGGACAGTACAGATTATAGAATATTTCTGTCTTTGCAAAAAATTATACTGCAGAGAGTGTCTGGAAGGTTTTCAAGATCATTATGTATCATAAGAAAGATGTTAGTCCTATTTTGGGTAAGAGGCAAAGCTCTCATTGCTTCTAACTTGGAGCCCGCTATTCTCAGTGAACATCTATATAATGAACTCTTTTAGAAAGTAGTTTTTTGTTTGGGTACAATGATTAGTTTCATTTTAAAGTTTTTTTTTTTTTTAAACCCTACTGCTTGCTGTGTTATCATCATAGTGTATTCTTTTATATAATTTTTACTTTAAAGTAGTTTTGGTAATTGTTTCAGATCTTAACAGAAAAATTGTTTCTATATGTATGGCACTTTTCAAAGCTCTTTCTTTATCTCTGCAAGCCATAGTGAACCTGAGTTTGGCTACAGCATATAGTGTAGGGAATTTTACATGTGGCTGTCTCCTAGTATGTGCAGAGTAGTATGAACTCTTCTTTCTAATAATGATTAATATATAAGTTGATTGGCATTCTTCCTTTTCTCCTCCCCTCCTTTTCTTCCTTCCTTTCTGTCTTTATTTTTTTAATGTGCTGTATACCAATCTGTTAATTTTAGAGGGGGATATACCTTTCTACTAACCCTATACCACTGTCTGCCAAATTGCCCCAATTTTCAAAATAGATTTATCATCTGTGTGTCTACACTAGTGTTATTAGCAACTGATCCAAAATAATAAATGACATTTTTAAAGTTTTTATTTATTCATTTATTTAAGTAATCTGTACACCCAACATGGGGCTTGAACTCATGACGCCGAGATCAAGAGTCACATGCTCTTCCAAACAAGCCAGCTGGGTGCCCCAAAATGAGGAATGAGATTAAACTTCATGTTGTAAGATTTTGAGCTAGAACAATAGCCTGTATGTGTTTGGGTTTTGTATATTGTGGTGGTCACATTCAGTTCAGTTATTTATGCTTCAGACAATGAAGGGTTTTTTGTTCATTGCTACATTCCCAGTATCTGACAATTTTTGTCACTGTGTAGGTGCTCTAAAATTATTCATTGAACAAACGTTGAACCAATGAGAATTGTCTTATAAATATTTTACCATCTCGTATGGCATCTAGCATAGTTCTGTGTATGGATTGGTCACTGAGTCAGTTCTTATTTATTAATATGTGCTCCCTATAAGTATTATACTGAGACATCTATTTCAAGATGATTTCAAAAATAGATTTCATCTATTTTTCATAAGTGAAGATCTGATTTTAGAATAGCAGAGAATATCTGAAAAAATTAGCCATTTATAAACTATCAAATAATAAAATTCTGTAATAAAGTCCCATGTAATAGATCTTGATGTTGGCTCTGTAATAGGAATCTGTATTAGTATGACTCATTTACATGGATATGAGTTAACAGTTTCTTATGACAATCATTTGTTTCTGGTGATTTCTTCGGCAATATGTATCTATAATGATTTCTTTTTAGAATAAAAGAGGAAAGAAAAATAATAAAATGATATATCAGTTTATTTTTAGAAAGCTATCATTTCTTTTTTTTAAAGATTTATTAATTTGAGAGAGAGAGAGAGAGAGAGATCATGTGCAAGTGGGGGGAAGGGCAGAGAGAGAGAATCTTAAGCAGACTCCCCGCTGAGCCCAACTCTTAGGATCCATGAGATCATGACCTGAGCTGAAACCAAGAGTTAGACATTTAACTGACTGAGCCACCCAGGTGTGCCCCATGGTTCGTTCGTTTGTTCCTCCGTTCCTTTCTTTTTCAATTATTACAGATAAGCCGTTGAGCTCTTTGGAAACATGGTAATTCTCCTCAGTCAGACTTTCATCCCCACCCCCCATCAAACAACAGACAGACTTCTACTCAAAGAATAACAACAGAAATACCATAGATTACAAAGGGGTGCCTGGCTGGCTAGTCAGTAAAGCATGCAACTCTTAATCTCAGGGTTGTGAGTTCAAGCACCATGTTGGGCATGGAGTCTACTTAAAATGAAAAAATAACATAGGTTATAAAGTTTCATTTTTTTAAAGTAAATGATTGGACATCTTCAGTTTAAATGGCATGATAACTTATGGCCAGTTCATATGATGATACTTTTTTTGCTGAAAACATTGATTTAGCACATCTATATAAAATTGATTTTTTAAAAATTTGAATGCTTCATTTCCTTGTTTTCTTTGTCAGTGCCTTGTGTTAGAATTTGGTTCTGCCCTATTGTTTCAAACTTTCCGAGTTTAACAGATATTCAAAGTAGATGCCAGCCAAGAGGTAATCATTTCTTTCATTGTCACATTTCTCTTTTATTTTATTTTACTTTTTAAAATTTTATTTATTTATTTGACAGAGAGAGAGACAGCGAGAGAGGGAACAGAAGCAGGGGGAGTGGGAGAGGAAGAAGCAGGCGTCCCGCCAAGCAGGGAGCCCAATGCGGGGCTTGATCCCAGAACCCTGGGATCATGACCTGAGCCGAAGGCAGACGCTTAACGACTGAGCCACCCAGGCGCCCCACATTTCTCTTTATTTTAAAAAGTTGCCTTTGTTTTATTTGACATGTGAATTTTTTACATTCTTTAAACCAATTTTCTTATTTATTTTGTTCTTCAGTATGTATCTGCCTATAAGTAAACTGTTATTTATAACTACAATTTTCATGTCTGCCAAATCTCTCCAGTGTATAAATTGGTTATCACTAAGTTCTAAAAAGCTTTTGTTGAGTTGTTTGAAAAATCTGTTTTCTGTAATCGTGTACAGTTTCTAGAGTTTTACATTAATTGCCCTAACTTCTGTGTTATATTTTGAAGATGGAAAAAGTGTGTAGGCTGTTCTCAAAATGTTGGACTGAGAAAGTAAGATGTCCTGTTGCCAAAAATAAGGTTATTTTCATACTGTCTCTGCTAGAATTCTTGCTTTTTTTCTTTAAACATTTCCCTTTAAGTGAACTCTCTTCCTTTGCTTTGTAAAGTTCTGGTTTTTTGGATACCTGTTTATCAAACTTTTTGTCAGCTACCACCTGGCTATTCACATCCAGAATGTTCACACACCTTCTTTTACCCACTTTTAGTTATTTGGCAAACATGATTTATTCAATAGAAGTTTACTTAATTATGTTAAATAAAAATAATGAAAACTACTTATCATGAGAAATAGAACGATATTTAGAATTCTTGGAGGTTGATTCTGCATTTGAAAATTATATGATATTAGGGGCACCTGGGTGGCTCAGTCGTTAAGCGTCTGCCTTCGGCTCAGGGCGTGATCCCGGTGTTCTGGGATCAAGCCCCACATCAGGCTTCTCCGCTGGAAGCCTGCTTCTTCCTCTCCCATTCCCCCTGCTTGTGTTCCCTCTCTCGCTGGCTGTCTCTATCTCTGTCAAATAAATAAATAAATCTTTAAAAAAATTATATGATATTAAACAAAAATGCCACAGTGTTTAAATTGTTTGGTATTAGAATACTCATGCTATTAAGAAAAAGAAAACCACAAGAGTACTTTCCCATTTCTTTCTTCNTTCTTTTCTTTTCTTTTCTTTTCTTTTCTTTCCTTTCCTTTCCTTTCCTTTCCTTTCCTTTCCTTTCCTTTCCTTTCCTTTCCTTCTTTCCTTTCTTTCCCTTCCCTTCCCTTCCCTTCCCTTCCCTTCCTTCCTTCCTTCCTTCCTTCCTTCCTTCCTTCCTTCCTTCCTTCCTTCCTCTCCTTCTTCCTTCCTTCTTTCCTTTCTCTTCTTTCTTTTGTTAGGCTCCATGCCCAAAGTGGGGCTTGAATTTACAACTCTGAGATCAAGAGTCACATGCTTTACTGACTAAGCCAGCCTGGGCCCCAAGAGTACTCTTAAACAGGGAGGAAGAACATCTTTGTACTTACATCTTGACAGATATACTTAAAAATTAAACGTTGATGAATCTCAAAAGTAATAATGTTTAAATTAAAAAAAAAGTTTCAGGATTCTATGTACTACCTTTCATGCATTTTTTTTTTTTTTTTTTTTGGTAAACTCTGCCCCCAGTGTGGGGCTCAAACTCATGACCCCAAGATCAAGAGTCATATGCCCTAAAGACTGAGCCAGCCAGGTGCCCCAATTTCATGCAGATTTTAAAGATTTGATTTCTTTATTTATTTTAGAGAGAGAGTACACCCGTGCGTGTGCACACAGACAGGCGAGTAGGGGGAAGGGCAAAGGATGAGAAGAGAGAGGGACAAGCAGACTCTACTCTGAGCGTGGAGAACCTTCTCAGAGCTTGATCTCAAGACCCGACCCGGAGATCACGACCTAAGCTGAAACCAAGAGTCCTAGGCTCAACTGGCTGAGTCACCCAGGCCCCCCTCATGTAGATTTTAAGAACATTTTCAAGGGGCATCTGGCTGGCTCAGTTGGTAGAGCATGTGACTCTTGATCTTAGGGTTATAAGTTCGAGCCCCACTTTGGGTGTAGAGATTACTTAAAAATAAAATCTTTAATAAAATAAAATAAAATTCATGAAAACACTTTCAAACAATACCAAATACTGTTAATGGATGCACATATATGTAGTAAAAATATAAAACAATAGTTGTAAAGGTTAAACACGAATTTCATGAGTGTGGTTACTTTTCAGGAAACAGGATCAGGAAGGATCTAGATAAATTTCCAGGTGTGAATGTAACATTTAGAATATATTCAAAGCTGTTTAAACCCAAAGTATTATTTGTTACATCTGGATTTGTTACGTGGTGGGTACTATGGTTGATGTCATACTTTTCTGTGGTTTGGAAATTTTTGTATTAAAAAGGAGAAAAAAATCAATAGGAAAAATCATAGTAGTATTAAAGAAAGTAAAGAAACAGACAAGGTGCATACTACAGAACTGAGAAAGAGTCCTGGAAGAACAACCTCTATAGCTGTCATGGAAGCAGAGGAAAATACAAAAACAATGAAATAGAATATACTGATTTTGGAGACTATGGATTCATAATATTATTGTCATTTCTGAAACAGATAAGACAATGGAATGAAAACAGTTAGCAAAGCATAAATCAGTATTGTTTTCCTATTCTGAAAGAAGACCAAACTCTTTACATTGAAAGGATTCCCTGAATATTAATAAATAAAAATAAAAATAAAAAGACAGTAGTACTTAGATGGAAAGAAGACCAAACTCTTTTTATTGAATGGATTCAATGAGTATCAAATAAAATAAAAAGAGCACAGTACTTAGATACATGCTAATAAATTGATTGGATTAAAAAGAAAAAAATAAAAAATCTATAAGCATTTGTAATTAGTCCACCATTCGCAGGTTGGTGAAAAGAACTAAAATCAAGCTTTGCTTCTGGAAATCGGATGCTCATTATGAGCTATGTTAACAGTTTTGACACAAAAATGATGATTCCAGGATAAAGGGGAAGCAAGAAATAAGATTTAAACTAGAAGCAGCAGTTCATTTGACAGAATAAGAATTGACTTGATTCAGTTGACTACCAAATGGTAAAGAAAATTAAAAATCACATGTTTTTTACATTCTCTTAGTTATTTGACAAACATATTCACATAATTTGAATTAATCATGTATACTACTTTTTTCCTATCTCCTTAACAGTCAGGAATCATATAATAAATTTCCCTAGTGCCTCCCTACTGTGGGGGTGAGGTAGCATTTGGAGAGGATGGTTCTTTTACCAGGAAAGCTATTTTGCATATTGCAGAATATTTAGTACCGCTGGCCATTGGACTTAAAGCATAATGAAGACCCCTCAGTCATTGTGACAACTAAACCAAAACAAACAAAATACAATCTTACATTAGAAATATTGTGAGTGGATTCCAGACCACTGCAATAAAGTGAACATCACAATAGTGAGTCAAATGAATTTCTTGATTTCCCAGTACATATGAAAGTTATGTTTATGCTATATTGTAGTCTATTAAGTGTGCAATAGCATTACATCTAAAAAATAATGTTCATACCATAATTTAAATATATGTTATGGCTAAAATATACTGATCTTCCTCAGAGCTTTCAGTGAGTCATTACCTTTTTGCTGATGGGAGGGTCTTGCCTTGGTATTGATGGCTGCTGACTGATCAGGGTGGTGGTTGCTGAAGATTGGATGGCTGCAGCAATATCTTAAAATAGGACAACATTGATATTTGCCTCATCAGTTGACTTCCTTTCAAGGACAATTTCTCTGTAGCACATGATACTGTTTATAGCATTTTAATCCACAGTAGAACTCTTTCAAAAATGGAATCAATCCTCTCAAACCCTGCCACTCCTTTATCAGCTAAATTTATATAATGTTCTTAATCTTTTGTTGTCATTTCAATAATCTTCACAGTGTCTTCATCAGGAGTGGATCTATCTTAACAAACCACTTTCTTTGTTCATCTGTAAAAAGCAATTCCTCCTCTGTGCAAGTTTTATCATGTGATTATAGCAATTTCATCACATCTTCAGACTCTACTTCTAATTCTAGTTGTCTTGCATTTTTCACCACATTTGCAGTTACTTCTTCCATGGAGGTCTTGAACTATTCAAAGTTGTCCATGAGAGTTGGACTCAACATCTTCCAAACTCTTGTTCATTTCGATGTTTTTAATTTTTTGTTTATTTTTTAATTTTTTTGAGATTTATTTATTTATTTTCATTTCGATATTTTGACCTCTTCCGATGATTCACGAATATTCTTAATGGCATCTCGAATGGTGAATCCTTTCCAGAAGATTATCAATTTACTTTGCCCAGATCCGTCAGAGGAATCACTGTTTATGGCAGCTACAGACATACAAAATGTATTTCTTAAATAATAAGACTTGAAAGTCAGAATGACTTCTGAATTCATGGGCTACAGTATGGATTATGTGTTAGCAGGCATGAAAGCAACATTAATCTCCTTGTTCATCTCCATCAGAAGTCTTGGGTGACCACATGTATTGTCAATGAGCAGTAATATTTGGGATGGAATTTTTTTTCTGAGCAGTAGCTCTCAACAGTGGGCTTAAAATACTCAGTAAACCATATTGTAAACAGATGTGCTGTCATCCAGATTTGTTCCTTTTATAGAGTACAAGCAGAGTAGATTTAGCATAATTCTTAGGAGCTGTAGCATTTTTGGATTGGTCAATGAGCATTGGCTTCACCTTGGTTACCAGTTGCAATAATTCCTAACAAGAGAGTCAGCCTGTGCTTTGAAGCTTTGAAGCTAGGCATTGACTTCTCTCTAGCTATGGAAGTCCCAGAGGGCATCTTTTTCCTATGTAAGACTCTGTTGTCTACATTGAAAATCTGTTGTGTAGTATAGCCACTTACATTAATTATTTTGGCTGGATCTTCTGGATAACTTGATGCAGCTTCTACATCAGTACTTGCTGCTTCATTTTGCACTTTTATGTTACAGAGATGGCTTCTTTCCTTAAACTTCATGAACCAGCCTCTGCTAATTGCCAGCTTTTCTTCTGTAGTGTCCTCACCTCTTTCAGCCTTCATTGAATTGAAGAGAGTTAGGTCCTTGCTCTGCATTAGGTTTTGGCTTAAGGGAATGTTGTGACTGGTTTGATCTTCTATCCAGACAGCTAAAACTTTCTCTGTGTCAGCATAAGGATGTTTGGTTTTCTTATCATTCATGTGTTCACTGGAGTAGCGCTTTTAATTTCCTTCAAGAACTTTTCCTTTGCATTCACAACTTGGCTAACTGGCATAAGTGTCATAGCTTTTAGCCTATCTAGGCTCTGGGCACACCTTCCTCACTAAGGTTAAACATTTCTAACTTTTGATTGAAAGTGAGAGATGTGTAACTGTTGTCACTTGATCACATGGAGGCCATTGTAGGGTCATTAATTGGCCTAATTGGAGCATTGTTGTGTCACAGAGAATACGGAGGCCCAAGGAGAGGGAGAGAGATGGGGAACTGCTGGTCAGTGAACACACACATTTGTCAGTTAAGTTCTCTGTCTTATATGGTTGCAGATTGTGGCAATCCAAAGCAATTACGATAGAAAAAGCAAAGATGACTATTCAAAGTTCACTGTAATGACCATAATAATAATAAAAAAGTTTGAAATATTGCAAGAATTATCAAAGTGTGATACACAGACATAAAGTGAACAAATGCTGTTGGAAAAATGGTGTTGGATAAACTTGTTTGATGCAGGGTTGCCACAAACCTTCAATTTGTCAAAACTCAGTATCTGGGAAGCTCAATGAAACGAAGTATGTCTGTATCACTTCCACACATTTTCAGTTGACCCTTCTGGACAAGTGGTCCTGTCTAAATTAGGACTGCTTTTTATCTACTGATTTGTACTCCAGGTGTCAACTGACATGAACCAATCAAAATACAAAGGATAGCTGTCTAAATCTTTTTAATAATGTAAATTATTCCAGTAATTCCCATCTTTTTTTTCTTTTTTTGAGATTTTATTTATTTACTTGACAGAGAGAGAGAGCACAAGCAGGGGGAGCGGCAGGCAGAGGGAGAGGGATAAGCAGGCTCCCTGCTGAGCAGGGAGCCTGATGCGGGGCTTGATCCCAGGACCCTGGGATCATGACCTGAGCTGAAGGCAGACACTTAACCAATTGAGCCACCCAGGCGCCCCCAGTAATTCCCGTCTTTTACCTATTTTTTCATCATGCCTCTTCATCACTACCCCATATAACTTTTTAAAAAGAGACTTTATTTAATAGAGTAGTTTTAGGTTCACTGCAAAATCAAGTGGAAAGTACAAAGAGTGTTCTTATATAAGACTTGCCCAGATGTGCTGCCTCCACTATCAAAATCAAGCTGAAGACGTTTCCCTCTATTCCTAGTTTGTTGAGAGTTTTCATCATGAATGGGTATTGGATTTTTTCAAGTGCTTTTTCTGCATCTATTGATTTGATCATGTGATTTTTCTTTTTAGCCCGTTGATGTGTGATAGATTACATTAATTGATTTTCAGATATCAAACCAGCCTTGCTCACCTGGACTACATCACCCTATATATTTTTTCCCCAAATGCTCAACTGTAGATAGGACTTGTGATTTTTTAGTTTTAGCAATTCTATGTTCAAAGCTCCTTGATAGGATTCTGTTTTTATGCATTGGTGTGTGTGTGTGTGTGTGTGTGTGTGTTTTAAGATTTATTTATTTGAGAAAGAAAGCGTGAGTGAGCACAAGCAGAGGGAGGGGAAGAGGGAGAAGCAGACTTCTGCTGAGCAGGGAGCCTGACACAGGGCTGGATCCCAGGATCCCGGGGTCATGCATGACCTGAGCAGAATGCAGATGCTTAACTGTCTGAGCCACCCAGGTGCCCCTGTGTATTCTTTTAACTTTACTTTTTCATATATAAAATGAAGAGATTGAACTATTAAAACTAAAGTTCTGCTTAGTGCTCTATTTCTGTGATTCATGTCTGGAATATTTAGGCTGTTATTGCCAAAAAGCCCAGCATTTTAAAATTTTTATTGTAAAATATTTCAAACACACACTCAGAGACAGATATTGAAGACCGAGATTTAGCAAGGAGTACATTTTGTCATATTTGCACTTGATTTACTTAAAAAATGTTTGTGTGCTTATATTAGGTTAGTTAAAACTCCACTCTGTAATTATCGTTCCTTCCTCCTTACCAAAACTGATCACTCTCCTGAAATTAGTATGAATCCTTTTTTTAAAAAATTATACCTGAAGTTTTAGTACATAATATATGCATCTATAAACAACCTACATTATTATTTTGGGTTATTTTATTTTATATAAATGGTGCCATACTGCATAATGTTTTCAAAAACCATTTTTAAAGAAGTTACATGGAGATGGGGTGCCTGGGTAGCTCAGTTGGTTGAGTGTCCAACTCTTGGTTTTGGCTCAGATCATGATCTCAAGGTCCCAGGATTAAGTCCGGTGGCAGTGCTCTCTCTGTACCCCTCTCCCTGCTCATACTCACTGTCTCTCTCTCTGTAAAATAAATAAATAAATCTTTAAAAAATTACATGGAGAGTAAGAGTATTAGTTATTTCCATATTTTGCATTAATTGAATTACACAAATATCCTCCCACCATTGAATTAGGATATTAAAATTTGAGGGGGGGGTACAAATTAAGAAACCAAAGCAAGTAGGGAAATTGGGATTTGAATTCTGGTTCACCCAACTCCTAAGCCCATGTCTTATCATATACCAGCCTGCTTACATTCCATTCTTTGATGATGCCAGGATTGAATGACTACTGCAACTTCTCATTTAGGTATTTGCCTTAATTTGGGGCATTGTTCAAAGCAATAAAGAATAGTGGTCTCCTTTTTAACATCAGAAAATTTTGTAACATCCGCTTTTCAGAATCTGTTGATTTAGAAAATATGTAATGATAAAGAAACTTTGGAAGGGTGCCTAATTAACTTAGTTAAGAATAGTAGTTTCCTGAGGTGGAGGAAAGTAACAGTAGAATAAGCAAATGGGAACAAAGGTATGAGCGAAACTTTTCACTATATATCTTTATATTTCTGTATTTTAAACCATATAAAGCATTGCCTGCTCAAAAAAAGGCTTTAGAGAGGAAAAAGAAATATGTAATTGTGGAATTTACCCATACTTTAAGATGGTATTTATTACTCATAATGACATCTAGCTAATTTGCAAATCCGTAATGCCTGTATCTGTGGACAACATACTCATTCAGTTCACAGATGGTGTTTGATAAACAGGTGCACCTGCTGCAGACCCAGTGGAACAATTCTGGAGTACCTACATGATTGAAATCTAGCAGATTGATAACTGTGGTTCTAGGCCCATTGAGGGTCAAACTTATTTAATGATTCTTATCATTTACTAAATTTGACCTTACATGATATGATGAAAAGCAGTTTATTGAGAAATGAATTGTTTGTGACCATAATTTTATCAAAATAACAAAATAATTAAAGGGTAATTTTTCCTGTTACTATTTTATGGTGCAACAGCAAGGCTGTTTTGCAAACATGTGTTTCTTTGGGCATTTTACCTTCTTCTTAAATACTTGGCTAGGTATGGAAATTGATACTTGAAAATACTTTTTAACCAAATAGCCATCAAAACATTACTCAATGTAGACTATGATCATTAAAATTTAAGAAGAAAAAGAGCCCTTTTAAAATTTTAGATCCTTTTAACTTTTTTGATGAATTGTTTTTAAAATTCATTACAGAAATAATGCATGGTCTTCATTATAGAAGATTTCAAAAGGGCAGAGAAGTAAAAAAAAGAACATTCAGTTCTCTCCATCCAGAAATGATGACTGCTTATACCTTAAGTTTTTGCTATTGTAAACAGTTTAAAATATAACAAGTTGAATGAAAATAGTTATAAATTCAAAAGAAAAATAATTAACTTAAAAATCTACATTTCACCTGAAACTAATATTACACTGTATGTTAACTAATTGGAATATTTTAAATAAAAACTTGAAACTACTAAGAAATAAAAAATAAATAAAATTATGAAACAAATTTTTCTGATAAGTTAGCATAATATTTATTTGGTAGACATTCTGGAATCAGACAAACATGGGTTTGAATCTTTACCCTGATACTTAACAGCTGGGTGATTTGGGTTAACTTACTTATCCCTCTGTGTGTCTTAGTATCCTTCTTTGTAAAATTGAAATGAAAATGCCCATCTAATAGGATTATTGGGAGGATCACCAAGATTCCAACTGTAATTTCCATTTAACAGTTAAATGTATGTTTTTATTTCTCAAGATAACAGATGTTTGTTATAATTTAAGGAGATTAGTTTGTTTTTTAGAAGGATGAAATTTTTGGTCAAAGGTACAGGAAGATTTCTACTTAGCCGATTTTATATTTTGAAATGCAATTACTATCAAGTTAGAATTGATTTGGACATTCTAGGATTATCATTGGCTAGATTTTTTTTTTTTTTAAACTTTGCCTTGCCAGTCTTTAGGCAGTAATTGATTGAAAGTGGTAGAAAAGGGTGCCTGGGTGGCTCATTCGGTTAAGCATCTGCCTTTGGCTCAGGTCATGATCCCAAGGTGCTAGGATCGAGCTCCACCTAGGGCTCCTTGCTCAGCAGGGAGTCCGCTTCCCCTCTCCCTCTGCCTATCACTCCCTCTGCTTGCGTGCTCTCTCTGTCTCAGATAAATCAGTAAAATCTTAAAAAAAAAAAAAAGAAAGTGGTAGACAAATCTTCATTGTTTCATTATAACTGTTCCTTTTGATCCTGGCTAGAGAGGCAGAAGAGGAAAAATGGCAATTCTTCTTCATTGGAAATAAAGCAGTTGTACATTTTAATGGCTGATGAGGGCAGGGTTGGTTGAATATAAGCTAGAGACTGGCATTCATGGTGGTATTCTTCTCGACTTCTGGTATAGCCATAGAAGTTTTTAAGCTTGGGATAAATGCTTCATAACATCGACTTCCTTTATAGCCACTGTCTTAGAAATATACTATCACTATCATGGAAGTACTGAATATGAGCCAGCTAATTTTCAGAACTAAATTTCATTTGAGTTGAAGGGAACACACAAAAATCCTCTTTAATCTGACATAAATGAATAGATATAAACACAGTGCAGAGTCAGGTGTTGTAGACATTAGATTTATTTTGTAGACATGACTTTGAAGAGTGAGCCTGGCTTATGTTAAGAATGTTTTATAGATTTTTCTATACTTACTCCAGGTTTTATTTTTGTGATTCTCAGAGCTTATATAATGGAATTAAATATTTGTATGATTGTATCTTTCTGAGGAAATTGGCATGCTGAATATTTGTGGTTATAAGAAAAAGGTTGATGTGAGGAAGAGATAAAAGAGATAAATGGCATGTGAGAAGGATAGCATATATGGTTTAATGTTTCGGTCTGTTACATATCACTGAAAATTGCAAAATTAAAGATCTTTTAAAAATGCAGTTAATTTTGCAGTGAGTGAATGGAAAGAGAAGTTAGTATTGATTACATTTGTTTTTTTCTCCCATAAATTATGGTAAGCTAATAAAAATTATCCTAAGTATAAAATCTGAATTTTCCTCATATGAACTACTGTTAATTCTTCAATGTGCTATGAATTAATATTCTACCATCAATAGGTTAGATCATTCGGTCACTTTTTGGATATGATTTGAGATATGTTGCCACAAGAACTGTCACCATCCTCTCAGATCCTCGTGTGGCTGGTCACAAAAATCCTAATCCACCTCTCACATCCTTGAAAATCATCCATACCAAGTTACTTTGTTCCTGAATTTTCTTCATCAGAAATTTCTTTTTGAGATAAAGCATTGCATTTCTCAAAAGTCCCCCTTTAAAAAAATAATAAACTTTATTTTTGAGAGCAGTCTTAGGTACACAGGAAAATGAAGTAGAAAGTACAGAGAGTTCCCATATATCCGCATCCCTACACAGGCGGAGCTGTCCCACTATTGATATCCTGCACCTCTGTGATACATTTGTTAGAACTGACAAACCTGCAAATACCCATCATCATCACTTGGAGTCCACAGTTTACTCTTAGGTTCATTCTTGGTATCATACATTCTATGGACAAATATATAATGACAATATCCACCGTTATAGTATCATACAGAAGAGTTGCACTGCCCTAAAAATCCTCTGCTCTGCGCATTCATCCCTCCCTTCTCCCAGCTCCTGGCAGCCACTGATTTTTTTACTGTCTCCACAGTTTTGCCTTTTCCAGAATGTCCTATATGTGGAATCACACAGTATATAGCTTTTTCAGATTGTCTTCTTTCACTTCCAGTTTCCTCCATTCTTTGTTTATCCATTCTTCAGTTGAGGGACATTGGGGTTATAAATAGTTTTGGGTAACTACAAATAAAGTTACTCTAAGCATTTAGATTAAAGTTTTTGTGTTAACATAGTTTTTATACATTTAGGTCAATACCTAGGAGTGGGATTACTGAGTTAAATGTTAAATTAAACAAACTTAGAAGAAACTATCAAACCGTTTTCCACAGAGGCTGTATCATTTGCATTTTCATCAGAATTGTTTTCCCACCTGTGTCAGTATCCTTGACAATACTTGGTATTGTCAAGGGTTTATTGTTTTGCTTTATTTTTAACTTTTAGTCATTCTAATAGATGTGTAGTACTATTTTATTATAGTTTTAATTTGCATATTTTAATGTGAAATTCACATTTTTCATGTGAAAACCTATTTGTCAAATGCCTTTTTATTTTTATGTAGGGGAAAGGAAATAGAGATAAAGATTGGTGGATCAATCTTGTCCTTGGCATGCTTCTAGGAAAAGCTGGCCTGCAGAAGTTTCCACATTAAAGGGCTCTGGGTGTCCAGGGAAAGAGGGCATACTTTGCCTGTTTGACCTTATTACAAAGGACTAGTGTTTGTTTATTAAACAACAACAAAGACACCCCATAACTGGAGTCTCTCATTTCAGATATTTAATGCCATAATTAGCTGGTATTTATTTTGCCACACTTAACTTCGTTTATATGTAAGGAATACTGCTTGAATGATTCTTTAAACCAAGATTTTGTAGTACAAGCCAGTTTCTCCCAGTAATAGAAGTACTTGGTCAGAGGAAGTTAGGGAATTTGAATGGTTTGTAAGATTTTCATGAAGAGATGTATATGATGGGGCATAATGTATTCTCTTGGTGGGGCACATGGTCCTAATGTCAAGTTCCTTTTTGTAGATGCGATACTTTATCTTTCTAGAATATTATTCTTGTTTTACTTTAAATAAACAAGATTCCTTTTAAAATTGAACATGTACACAAATGTTCATAGCAGTTTTATTTCTGATAGCTGAAAACTGGCAACTACCCAGATGACCTTTTTAAAGGGTGAAAAGTTAGACAGATTGTGGTACATCTATACTATGGAATACTCTATAAAAGTAACGAACTATTGATACATGCAACAACTGGGATGAACCTCAAGGAAAATTTGCTCAGTGAAAAAAACCAATCTCAAAAGGGTATGTGTTGCATGATTCTATTTATATAACAGTTGAGAAATAGCATAATTATCAAACTGGAGAACAGATTAGTGGTTATTATATTTTAGGAATAGAGACAGATGGCAATTACAAATGTTTAACATGAGGGAGTACAGTTGAGTATTTTTATTTTTGTTTATTTTATTATTATTTTTAAGATTTTATTTATTCATTTGTCAGAGAGAGAGCACAAGAAGGGGGAGTGGCAGGTAGAGGGAGAAGCAGGCTCCCGGCTGAAGGAGGAGCCCAATGTGGGACTTGATCCCAGGACCCTGGGATCATGACCTGAGTCAAAGACAGATGCTTAACCAACAGAGCCATCCAGGTGTCCCTTGATTTTTTTTAATTTAAATATTTTATTTATTTATTTGACAGAGAGTGCAAGCAGGGGGAACGGCACGCAGAGGGAGAGGGAGAAGTAGATTCTCCACTGAGCAGGGAGCCCAATGTGGGGCTCAGTCCCAGGATCCTGAGACCATGACCTGAGCTGAAGGCAGACGCCTAACTGACTGAGCCACCCAGGCACCCCGAATATTTTGATTTTGATAGAATGTAACAATTGCATAGATTTGCAGTCACATACACAGATTAGTACATGTATAACTGGTGAAATCTGAATAAGCTATATGAATTGTCCTAATGTCAATTTCCTGACTTTGGTATTGTGTAGTGATGGTGTGGAATGTTTGCACTGAGGAGAGAGGCATTAGACTTCACTCGGCATTTCTTTCCAACTACCTATAAGTCTATAATTATTTCAAAATAAAAATTTTTCAGTCTAAAAATAATTGATTCAAATACAAATACTCTTGTTTTTGAAATGTGTACTACATGGATATATTTTCATGAAAATTCAAGTAATGTAAGAGTATTTGGTAAAAAGGGAAAAGGGCAAATAGTTAATATTTTCAGAGTAGTTGCTTTTTTTCCCTCCTTTCTCTCTTCCCTTCGTAAAAATAAAGAAGTATAATGATGTTGCTGATTTATATCTGTAATGAGAGTTAACTGATGCAGACATGATAAAACTATGCCATACCTTTTTACACCCTGCTTTGTTGGTAGTGTTGTATCACGAAGTGGGAAATTCAAGAGAGCTTAGTATTCCAGATATACTGTATCTGTTCCTGGAAATTAAATGCTGCATAGAATTAGCAAATATTGATCCAAGAAGCATATGTAAACAGAAAATGGTGACTTTATTCTCAGTAATTTGGATGTATATGTGGGGGGAAATAATATAATATTGCTTTTTCACTCATGCTATTTTTATAGCTTCATTTATTGTAGAGTGGTAGAACGACTAGATTATTGCCTAGATTTTTTAACCTTTGAATGGGAATATGATATTGAGTACAATACATGTAGATGTGAAAACTGTCTGTCCTTAATAGTATTGGGGATTTGTGCCATACAAAATGAGTTAAATAAACCTGATCTTGCTCTGGGAATAAATGAATTTCGCCTCCAGCTTGGTGTGGGAGATAGGCACGTAAACAGATAAACTCCTAAAGTAGTTAAGAGTAAAGAGCTTTGGGAGTAAAGTCCACAGACTTCACTGAAGAGCAAGAAAAAATGACATTCTGGATATTGGGAACATATGTGTAAAGGACAGGAAAGGTCTTCCCGTGTCAGTGGGAAGCGAGAGTGGAGGAGTGGGATCAGTGGCAGGAGGTAGATTGGGTCCCAGGGCTGACTTACTCATGAGGCACGGAAGGCACAGGGCAGGACATAGGGCCCACACTATTTCTGGAGGCTGTTGATAATTTCTTTTAAAATCAGAAGGAAAAAATAAACTTTTAGATTGAAGAAGATGTTTTAATGTTTAATATTAATATATTTTCTTTGTACCAATGCAGTTATAAAATATAATTTTAAATATTATTATTTTTAAAAGATTTTCTTTATTTATTTGAGAGAGAGACAGAGGTAAAGCACAAGCAGGGAAGGGAGGGAGAAGCAGGCTTCCTGTTGAGCAGGGAGCCCAATATGGGGCTCCATCCCAGGACCCGGGAATTGTGACCTGAGATGAAGGCAAACGCTTAACCGACTGAGCCACTCGGGCACCCCTTAAATGTTTTTTTATAGAGGAAGGGGCCCATGAAAAAAATAGTTCCTAGTGCCCACAGAAGTGATCATGCAGCTTTGTTAGTTCTTGATAATGAAGGATCTTACATACTAACTGAAGAGTTTGGATTTAATTCTAGAACATTAGGGACCTAACAGATTTTAAGCATAATCAGTCTGTCTTTTATGAAGATACCTCTGTCAGCAGTTTGGATGAGACTATTTCTAGTTTAATGTAGTTACATTAAATCAGAATTATTTTAGTGCTTATTACAACCAAATATCACCTGTTTAATATGAGGAGAACAATTTTAAAAATATTTATTTGAGAGAGAGAGAGAATGATTTTTTTTTTTAAGATTTTATTTATTTATTTGACACAGAGAGAGGGAACACAAGCAGGGGGAATGGGAGAGGGAGAAGCAGGCTTCCCTCTGAGCAGGGAGCTCGATGCGGGGCTCAATCCTAGAATGCTGGGATCATGACCTGAGCCGAAGGCAGACGCTTAATGACTGTGCCACCCAGGCGCCCCAGAGAATGATTTTAATCTTTATAATCACTTGGTGAAGTTTGCACATTAGGATAATCTAAGGAAATACTGGTATTAAATGTGTAAAATAATCTAGTAAATATAATTCAACTTGTCATTAAATCAATTTGAATATGTGGCTACATGTTGCAGAAATATGGTTTGATCTAAATTAGGGCAATGTCCTAGAATTAGTTTTTATTATTTAGTTCGTGTTGGTAGTATCTTATACAAAACTGCCTGAAATGGTTTTAAATTTGGAAATCAAGTTACATTTAAATTTTAGTAATTACTCTGAGTACTGAATTCAGTAATTACAGTCTGTCTCCTAATGGCCCATGTAAGATCCTTGAAGGGTAGAACTCTGTATTACCTACTTGTGAATACCCTGTTTGCCTAGCCCAATACTTTGAAGGTGCTTTCTCTTGTAATAAATATGGCAGGTCTGTGTGTCTAAATGGACTTGGGCATATAGTTGGCTCTTTTCATTTCTTCCCCAGAGTTTGGTCCTTAGTTCCATAGGTTCAGAAACATTATTTTCGTAGGTCATCTCCAGTGCTAAGGTGCTAGTGAATTAAGCCATACTAGATGGGATACACACCCAAAATGAAGAAATAAATCAGAAACTCAAGAGGAGTAAATATATTGGCCATATATAAGTACATATATAAATGTATTAGACTGTTATTTTGGCTAGTCAAACCTTAGGAAAGTCAACTTAGGAAACCAAAGATCAGTTATTGCTTTTGATAACCTTTTACTTCTTTGATATTCTCAGCAATGTTGATAAATATTTGTTAAGTGATAAATTATGTGTTAAATATTCTATTGAAATTAGCTAAATTAGATTATGTATATGGAAAAAGATTAACTAGAATTGAAAGTACATTGGGTTGTCCCTTCAGCATAAAGTGTGATTGAGCATTTCTGTTTCTGGCTTTTATATTGATATTTTTAATAACGAAAAGTCATTTTCTTTTTGCCCACTAATATTCTTAGTTTTTAAAACAAATTTACTAAGGTATACTTTATATATTATGAAATTCACCCATTTTTAGTGACCGATTATTTTTTTTATAAATTTACAGAGCTGTGCACATTACCACAGTCTAATTTTAGAACATTTCTATCTGCCCAAAAAGAAACCATGTACCCACTGGTAGTCCTTCTCCTCGTCCTTAGTTTACCATGCCCAATGATGTATGTTTAGCTTTCTACAACTGACTATAAAATATGATAAAAGTGAATACTGCAGAATTTCCCAAAATTATTCAATCTTCTAGGTTTGTTAATTTGTTTGTTTTAAAGTTTGACAATTTAAAGCATGGACTTTTAAAATTGTTTCCTTTTTCACCTAAATTATTTAATAGGAGAGTGGTGAGAATAATTTGTGTAAGAAGGGATTGCTTTTGGGAAATCAGTTTTCACGTTTGCTTCTTATTTGGAGGTGACAAATTAATTAGTGAACAAAGAAATTATTGAATAAATATAAACTACAAATGTGTTCAAGTCTTGTTAGGGGACTTAGTAGGAAAATTTACAGTGCCTTTCAAAAAGACTAAAATTTTATATAATAATGTTTTGCCAAGATTTTCATAAAATTAAATTTGTCATTCTTTTATTTGTTTTAGCTTCTCAGAACCAAGAACGTCTATGTGCATTTAAAGATCCATATCAACAAGACCTTGGGATAGGCGAGAGTCGAATCTCTCATGAGAATGGAACAATATTATGCTCAAAAGGTAGCACTTGCTATGGCCTTTGGGAGAAATCAAAAGGGGACATAAACCTCGTAAAACAAGGCAAGTAACACTTTCCTTACCTGAAATAACTTTGTGTTTCATATAATTGAAGTTTCTCTAAAAGGACCTGGAGGTAGATTAAAACCTTCTCCAGGAAAACAGTAAGTTTTGAAATATATATCCATGTATATATTCACCGATAAGCCCCAAATTTGTAAAGGGTAATAGGTTTTTAGCTCATTTTAATAACATTTTTCTTACTACAGTGTTAATAATATATCCTCATTCTACAAAGTTTAGAAAATATAGAGAACTATGAGAAAAACAAATGTCTACAATTGCATACTCTTAACCAACTCTTGTGTATATTAGTTTATTCCCTGCAAGTACATTTTTTATGGACCTCTATGTTTATATGTGTGTACTTATTTTTCAAAATTAGGATGATACTGTATGTATAAACAATTTCATACCCAATTTTCCTATCTTAAATTATATTATGAACATTTTCCCATGTCTTTAAATATATTCTGAAAACATTTTTCAACTCTGTGTAATATTTTATTGTATACACGTATTATATGCAGTTTATTTACATACTTCTCTGTTGTTGGACATTATATTGTGTTCTGGTTTTACTATAATACATAATGCTTCAGTGGACATCTTTAAACATAAATCTTTGATTGTATCTGATTATTTCCTTGGATAGATTGGAGGTAGAATTATTAGATTATAAAGCATGAATATTTTAAAGGCTCTTTATGAAAATTGCCATATGGCTTTCTAGATATGCCATATACATTTACATTCCCCCCCGCAGTATAGGCGAGTGTTACTGAAATCTTGTTGTGATTGTATATTATTTTTTTAAACCTAGAACAATTTAAATAGATATAGACAAAAATGAAATCTTACTATTGTTTTAATAATAATTCTTAGAATAATGATGAAGTTAAACATTCATTGGTGGCTTTTCTCTCCATGAAATGCTTGTTAATACTCTGCCATTTTTTTGTAATTTAAAAAATAAGTGTTTCCTATTCATTGGCAGGAGTGGTTTATAACTCATATGTATTATATACTTACTCTGTCTCATTGATTGCAATTATTTCTTAGTTTTTTGTTTTCCTTTTTATTTATTGTATTAACCCTAACTTGTTTACATTAATATCAATTTGTAGGATGTTGGTCTCACATTGGAGATCCCCAGGAGTGTCACTATGAAGAATGTGTAGTAACTACTACCCCTCCCTCAATTCAGAATGGAACATACCGTTTTTGCTGCTGTAGCACAGACTTGTGTAATGTCAACTTTACTGAGAATTTTCCGCCTCCGGACACAACACCACTCAGTAAGTAGTTTAAGTAATTTACTTTTCCTTGTTAATTCTTTTCTCCAAAGATTTGCAAGATTTAAAAATATATAAAAACATCAGATTTGGCAGAGTGAAAGGGAGAGTTCAGACATCATGAGACTACATCTAGCTAACACCTGAAATCCAAAAGAGGTGCACCAGGATTTCCAGGGTATCACTGGAATACCAAATAAGTTTGAATCAAATTATGGTACTTTCCAACCCCTGTGAAGCTCTACTTCCAACAGTACAAAGATACATATGCGTAGGGGTCCCTGGCTGATTCATAGGAGATAGAGCATACAACTCTTGATCACAGGGTCATGAGTTCAAGCCACACTTTGGGCATAGAGCTTACTTAAAAAAATGCATATGGAGGTACCTGGGTGGCTCAGTCGATTAAGCATTCAACTTGATTTTGTCTCTGGTCATGATGTCAGGGTCATGAGATCAAGTCCTGCATCAGGCTCCACACTCAGTATGGAGTCTCCTTAAGATTCTCTCTCTCCCTTTCCCTTGCCTCTCCCCCTGCTCATGCTCTCTCAAATAAATAAATAAATAAATACATACATACATACATAAATACATAAATAAAATCTTAAAAAAAAAACCCCACAAATCATAGAGTTATCCATTGCAGTATTATTTGTAACTTCAAAACATTGGAAACTATCTAAATGTTCAGGAGTAGGAGACTAGTTAAAATATACTATGGTATATACATGTAGCGGAGTACTAACTATACATCTATAAGAAAAAATGAGTAAGATCTCTATGAATTGATATGGAGTGATTTCTAGAGGTAATGTTAGGAGAATAAAAAGCATATATATACTCTGCCGTCTTTTGTGTAAGACAGAAAGCGTATCTTTACAAAAGAAACAAAGGATAAACCAGAAAATAATTAAGTTGGTTACTTTCAATGTATGAAGAGAAAGGGGTGGAAAGTATACATAAAGAAATGAAAGAACTAATGTAAGGATTTTACAAACATGGTGTTTTACTATATATATTATTTTGGGCAATATGTGTTGTAAGAGATGGGGGGAGAATTGCAAACAAATACTGAAATCTTCTAAGTTTGTTTTTTAGTAGCCTGGACAAAGCAATTGTGAAACAACTGTAGATGTATAATAGGATTAGGAAATAAGTAAATGGTGTTGATGCTCTTGGGAGCCCGTGCTCTTACTGAGGAAATAGTCACATACAATTATAGATGGGGCAAGAGAAGAGAATCCTATGTGATTAGATTGTAATTCAAGATATGAGTGTGGATTTATGACTTTAAAAATATACATATGTATGTGTTACATGCATGGATATGTGGCCAGGTACAAGTGTGTATGCATGTGTATATATTTGTATGTGTATATATTTGTATTTATGTGTGTAGTATACACACACATACCCATATATATTTCTTAGCTCTTTTTGTTGAAAAGGATAAGCAATAAATAGCACTCCAGTAGCAGGAAGCAAATGTAATACCCAGATTTAGACTCTAATACCACCTTGGAAAAATGACTTATTCTAAGACTGGAGCAAGATAGGTGCAAGATTAGCCGGAAGTATCTTGTAACAATAGAAAGTAAGGAAAAGAAGTGACCTCAAACGGGGTGGGGGGGGGGGAGAAGGGGAAGACTTGTCACAAGGGCATAAGAGCCAGCTTGAAGGAACTCCTACTGTCTAAATTTAGGACAATTTGAGTGCTAAAGAAGTACAGCAACAAATTGTAAACCATTGGAGGGAAAATAACTCATGAGTCTATGCTGATAGCAGAGAAGGGAGAAGAGAGGTCACTTGCTTACAGTAGAATGCCAGGTGCCAACTGGTAGATGTAGGAGTGCTGGAGTTGGAAAATTATCCTTCTGTAGCTATCATGGTCAGGATTGGATCTGGCAAGAATAATCAAAACATCCTAAATCTAAGGGCATTTTCAATATGGAGCCAGGATATTTGCATTATTTTAAAGTATCTCCTACATATTGCAAGGGAAAAATTAGTAATTATACATTGAGGTTATCAGATAACACCTTGATCAAGTGATTAAAATTAACATCATTAATGAAGGGCATATGGACATCCTTGATATCCTGAGAAGGACACAGTATCTCTAATAGAGTACTGTATTTCAGCCAAGAATGCATAACCAGAATCCAATCATGAGGGAACATCACACAAACCATGAACTAGGAGTGCTCTGTTACAAAAAGGGGATTTGTCAAAAATGTCAACGTCCTATAAGGCCAAGAGACTGTGGGAAAGATCTAGATAAGGGAGGCTAAAGAAACTTGACAACTAACTGTACCTAACTCTACTATGGTGGGTGCAAAAAATATGATAAAGGACATTGTTAGACCAATTGACAAAAGAGGTGATTAAAGAATTATTACAATATTAAATATACTGAAGCTGATAGCAGTACTGTGGTTATGTAAGAGAATACCCATATTCTTAGGAAATATCCTGAGAAATGTTTAGAAATAAGGGGCAAAAATGTATATATATAAACTTCCCTGAAATGGTTCAAAAAAAAAGTGTGTGCATCTGTGTGCGCAGAAAGAGAAAGAATGGGGCACTTCGGTGGCTCAGTCAGTTAAACATCTGCCTTTAGCTTTGGTCATGATCTCAGGGTCCTGGGATTGAGCCCCAGGTCGGGCTTCCCGCTCAGTGGGAGGAGTCTGCTTCTCCCTCTCCCTCCCCCTGCTCTCTCTCTCTTTCACTCACTTTCTCTCCCAAATAAATAAAATCTTAAAAATAAGAGAGAGAATGATAAAGAAAACAAATGGGGTAAAATGGTAACAATAAGTGAATCTGTCTACAGATGTGTGGGTATTCTTTGTACTATTCTCATTCTTATAACTATTCTGAAAGTTTTAAATTATTTCCAAATAAAAATTTAAAAATTTAAAAATATATTTGTTTGAAATATAGCACATTTCAAGAATTCTCTTTCAGCAGCTTTTATCAGTCCATACTCTGAGATCTTCAGTTTGGGATTATTTCCTTTGATTTGTTGATGAAACACTAAACTGAAAGCAATAGGAAGTTTTTTTTGTATCTACTCAAGACCATTAGCTTTTATTAAGAAATTATACCGGGGGCGCCTGGGTGGCACAGCGGTTAAGCGTCTGCCTTCGGCTCAGGGCGTGATCCCGGCGTTGTGGGATCGAGCCCCACATCGGGCTCGTCTGCTATAGCCTGCTTCTTCCTCTCCCACTCCCCCTGCTTGTGTTCCCTCTCTCGCTGGCTGTCTCTATCTCTGTCGAATAAATAAATAAAATCTTTAAAAAAAAAAAAAAAAAAAAAAAAGAAATTATACCGAATTGGCTACATTTATTTTCCACAAAGAAGCAAACAAATAAAATAAGATTTCTAATACTAACTTGTACATCTAGCAAGATGAAAGAGAAGTGAATTTGTGCGTAAGTTCTCCTCAATATTTTTTTTCTCCTCAATATTTTTATAGCTGCATTTCAGAATGTTACCTAGATTTTGGTCTGTTAAAATCTTTTGGACCAAAAGCTGAAGTATTGCCAACTAGAAATCAGTAGCGTTAGCCCAATAAAAAGGGAAAGTGTTTTAACTAAAGTGCTGTAATATGGGAGCATTGGCTCAGTTTATATATTTTGTTCTAAACAAAGCAAGTAAATTTGAAGTATCAAACAAGATGAATATTGGTTTTTGCATTAATCTCAAGAAGAATTGTCATATTGAATGTCATACATTTAGTCTATAAATGATAGGTGTTTGATCAAAATAAAAAGTTTTAAGTGTTGAAGTTTAAAGAAATTAATTAAAATATAACGTTAAGGGGGTGCCTGGGTGGCTCAGTTGGTTAAGCATCTGGCTCTTGATTTCAGCTCAGGTCATGATCTCAGGGTCATGTTGACTCTCTGCTCATTGTGGAGTCTGCTTGAGAATTCTCCCGCTCCCCCGTCTCTCCCCCTGCTCTTGCTTTCTTTCTCTAAAATAAATAAATAAAATCTTTAAAATATATATATATAAAATTAAGAAGCAGAACTTTTTGTTCTTGGTCATATAATAATACATCAGTAGAAAATCTGTTGATGGTAATTTTTTTCTCCTTTAAAGTTTTCCATTATAAAAATACCATTTATTGAATATTTAACATAAATATTTGTCAAAAACATGTATATATGTTTAAAATTTACTAGAACTATGGTGCACACTTATCAGAGATGGAGAATAGGATAGTGTGGGGTGACTGTTGAGGGGGAAGGTTACATATTACTCTTATACTCTTTTATTAGTTGAATCTTTAACCTGAGAATATATTTGTGTATTCACGTATAAGAAAATATTAAAGGAGTACCTGCTGGTTAAATTAGAAAAATAGAAAAATGAGATAAGTGGAAAGGAGAGAAATAATCTTGAATAATCTCTGTATCTAAATATAACCATTATTAATATTTGGAATGTTTTTTCCTAGTCTTTTCTCTTTAATTTTTTATATAGTTGTATTAGTGATAAAAATGCATTTTAGGGAACACCTGGCTGGCTCAGTTGGTAGATCATGTGACTCTTGATCTTGAGTCCTGAGTTGGAGCCCCATGTTGGGGGTAGAGTTTGCTTAAAAAAAGGGGGGGAAGAAAAGTGCATTTTAGATCTTGCTTTTTTATTGAGCAGAATAAGTATTTTCCAGATTATAGCATATGTTTCAGAGTCATCACTTTTAATGGTTGTATAACATTTTATCAATTAGATATTTTCCTTATCCATTCTCTTGGTTTTGGACGTTTAGGCTGTTTCTAGTTTTTTATTCCAGTGGACATCTTTGTATATGTAGCATTATATTATAATTCCTAGAATTATAACTTCTATATCCAGTAGTAACAGTATTAAAATTCCTCATATATTGTCAAATTGCTTTTCCATTGGTGGAAACAATTCACATTCTCCCATTAGTGATGTACTGGAGTGCATATTCCATCATGTCTTTATTAGCACCAGTATTATTAAAATAAAAGTTTGCTGAGATCATTTTGAAAAATGATATGGATTAGGTTTTGATTTTCGATTTTTGTTTTTTGGGGGATTTTTTGAGCAAGCGAGAGAGAGCATGAGATCAGGCAGAGGGAGAGAGCGAGAATCTTAAGTAGGCTTGGCATTTAGCACAGAGCACTATGCAGGGCTCAGTCTCACAACCCTGAGATCATGACCTGAGCCAAAATCAAGAGTTGGACACTTAACTGAGCCACCCAGGCACCCCTTGGATAATTTTTATTAGTGAGGTTCACATGTTTTTTGTTTTTTCTCTGTTTTGAATTTCCTGTGTTAAATGAATATTTGTAATATTCTTTTTCAATAATGAACCTAATTAGCTTTGAGAAAAATGATTTAGAATAGTCTGAAATCTAGTCATTTCATCCCTTGTCAGTTAGTCTTGATACCACAGGGATGACAGGAGCTACATTTTAAATAGTAATTTAACATGCGTTTGTAACATTTAAAAAAAAAATCTTTGAACCTTGGCTCTTTCTGAGGAAGGACCTCAGGAATATCTTTCATTAAAAGTTCAGTGCTCACTTACGGTGCTAAATTATTCTTTAATCAAGGTGTTAAAAATAAAATGTTCAGGGGCGCCTGGGTGGCACATCGTTAAGCGTCTGCCTTCGGCTCAGGGTGTGATCCCAGCGTTCTGGGATCGAGCCCCACATCAGGTTCCACTGCTAGAAGCCTGCTTCTTCCTCTCCCACTCCCCCTGCTTGTGTTCTTTCTCTCTCTCGCTGGCTGTCTGTCTCTGTCAAATAAATAAATAAAATCTTAAAAAATTAAAAAAAAGTAAAATGTTTGTTACTCATTCTTCTGAGAGCAGTGTTCACTGAAACAGTATCTCCAAACCTCACATGATGTTTTTGTAATGGCTATTAAAGCTTTGCATTTGCATAATGTTTTATAATTTCAAAGTGCTGTCACATCTATAAACTCTTTGAAGATGTGTCCATAATATCTGGGTAGTTTAGTAAAAAATAAACCCTTTTGTCCTACTGAGTTGCTACTCAGGTTGAATGGTCGTTGAAGTGGTTGTCTTTCTCTAGCAGATTTAGCTTGCAGCTTATCTTTTTTTTTTTTTTTAACTTTTTATCTATTGTATTGACAGTCAATGTCAGGTGTTAATATTTTGGGCCACCAACAAAAAAAATGTTTTAAACTTTTATATTTGATATTATTTCACACTTACAAAAACTTTCATATACCTTTTATCCAGAGATTCACCAATTGTTAACATTTTGCTGTATTTGCCTTATTCTCCCTCTCTATATATATACATATGCTGATCACTATTTTTCTCTGAACCTTTTGCAAATAAGTTGCAGGCATCGTATCTAAATTTTCACGTATTTTGTAATTGTCTCTTCTAGTAGATTTTTTTTTTAAGGTTTTGTATTTCATTTTTTTGAGAGAGAGAGAGAGTGTGTGAGAGAGCCTGAGACTGGGGAGGGGCAGAGGGATAAACAGACTTTCTGCTGAGCTGGGCGCCTGACATGGTGCTCTGTCCCAGGACCCTGGGATCATCACCTGAGCTGAAGGCAAACAACCAACTGAGCCACCCAGGCACCCCTACTGGATTCTTTTTTTTAAAAATTTCTTTAGAGTATAGTTGACCCACAGTTTTATGTTTAAGGTGCACAATATAGTGATTCAATATCTCTTTATATTATGCTGTGTTCACCCCAAGTGTAGCCACCATCTGTCATCATGCAACATTATTACAGTATTATTGACTATATTCCCTATGCTGTACCTTTTATTCCCATGACTTAATCTTTCCATAACTGGAAACCTGTATCTCTCACTCTCTTTAACCCATTTTGTCCATCTCCCTACCCCCTTTCCTCTGGCAACCATCAGTTTGTTCTCTGTATTTGTAGGTCTAATTCTTTTGTTTGTTTATTCATTTGTTTTGTTTTTTATTTTCCACATATGAGTGAAATCATAAAAATGATAGATGCCTGAAATAAGTGGCAATGCCTTAACCATATGTGTGTTGTCAGGCCTGAGGACCTCTTACATCCTTGTCAAAGGTAGTACTGATTTCTCCTTTCCTTTTTTTTTTTTTTTAAGATTTTATTTATTTATTTATTTGACAGAGACAGCCAGCGAGAGAGGGAACACAAGCAGGGGGAGTGGGAGAGGAAGAAGCAGGCTCCTAGAGGAGGAGCCTGATGTGGGGCTCCATCCCAGAACGCTGGGATCATGCCCTGAGCCAAAGGCAGACGCTTAACGACTGCGCCACCCAGGCACCCCTGATCTCTCCTTTTATACAACACTCTTCTACAACGTTCTAAAGTCTTTGGTGATAGGGATTTTTTTAATGCTCCTTTGTCTCTACAGTGACTAGTACAGTGTCAGGTATATAGTGGTAGGAGTGCAATAAATGTTTGCTGAATGAATAATTTAATAAACAAAGGGATATGTGCTAATGTATAAATTCTGTAATGTTTTCAAATGCTTGAAGGGAATAGGATTTGTTGTCATTTGGAATCTGGCAGAAGTCGAAATCATTGGATTCACTTACTAATGGACAGGTATTTATTGAAAGCTGGTTGCTACTTTCAATTAAAAGGACAAGTAGTTCATGGGATAGCAAGTACAGACAAAAACAACAATTATTAACTCCCTTATTTTAGATTCATTATGGTAAAATACAAAAAAGCCGTTATTGTTCCCATTCTCCTTTCCATTCCTAAAAAAGCATCAAATTTTAATTTTTAAAATAATGCAGGAATTTAGAAAATTTTCTCTATGTAGATGCTGTTACATGATCTCATTTTCAGAGACCCTTACTCAAAAAGTACAACTGTAGCATATTTTAATACTGGTAAAGAAAATGATGCACAAGTAGGTTATGGCTTTTTTAAAGGTTATGTTCTAGGGAAACAGCAGAAGGTACTTAATGTTCTCTTTAGCCTATTAATTTGTCTCTCAATTGTTTTCAGCTGAACCGTTTACTTCCTGACATCAAACTATTCATTGCTGTTATTGGAATTATATCTTTCTCGTCAAGTATGCATTTACACAGTATCCAGAACCACTTTTACCTGCCTTCTTTCCGCTATACCTCATACATTGAGTAGGGTTAGACCAGTGGCAATGAAGGAATATATGGATGACTGAATAACAAAATATAGCTCTCTTTCCTCAGAAAAAGCTTTTTCGTTTTTTTGTTTTGTTTTGTTTTTTGTTTTTATCAACCTCAGTTGAAGCTGAAGATCATGAGGTAGTTAGTGGTAGAAACTAAAGCATATGATAGCAGTGGATCTTTAAGAATAATGTGGAAGGACCATAAGTGAATATCTTTAATTTTGCTGAGCTACAGAGTCTTACATCATAATCATTTAAAAATTACTTTTATGTGGAGTTGGAGTAAAGAAAGGTAATTCCACTTACCTCTAGTTCTTAATTTTTTTTTACAGATGACAGTTTTGTGTAGTCTTATAAAAACTGCCTTAACTAGTTTTTTTGAAGGCAATCGTATATGGCACAAATGAATGAAATCTTTGCAGACTTCTGGCTGTTTTGCTGAAAAATTAAGTAGAATGAGAAGTCCACTGATGCTTTTGTTGAGACATAAATGGAATGTCTGTTTTAAAATAATTAAATATCAGCAGTTTCTTATTAATTTTAGAAAAAGGTATGTGAGCATTGTTAAATGCATAAAAATTAAAGTTCTGTTTGGACTATAGATCACCAGTGATTTCTGGTCAGTGAGGACACTAGCTCTCTGTTCTCAAAAAACAAAAAACCTTTCCTCCAATCCCAGCATTAGAGGTAAAGTTTACATGTTGTGTTCCTCCATTAGGAAGGATTATTTTAAAAAAATAATAATTAAAAAAAAAAAGGAAAGAAAAAAGAACTTCTGATATTTAGAAGTCCATGTCAATTATTTTGCTGTAACCTGTGATCTGAAGTTCAGGCCTGAGGTTGCCTTCAGAGGCCTAGAGCATGTGTTCAACCAGAAACTCATTATGAGATAATTCTCCAAGAAAAAAATTGGCTACCGATGAGATTATAGGGTATGGGTTGATAACTCATATTCTAGGTCTTTGTGCTTGAATTATTTTTTCCAAAGATTTTTTCTTCTAGTGTTGAGTCTATGTTTCAGTTGTTTGTCTTTTTTTAGGGGAATAGGTTCCATATTTGACTACTTTTATTATATGGGAACCTTAAAAAATACAAGCCAATGGTAATGTATCTGTTCAGTACTTAATTATAAGTAGAACTGGCTCTAGACACACTTAGGAATTAAGGAAGATTAGTTACTTTTCTTCCCTTGGTATCTTATGTTCTGAGTCCCTTTATTTTTTCCTAGGAAACCCTCCTTCAGTTGTACCCAGTATGATATGTAAACTTTTATAGGCACTGTCCTTTCTTCCCCCATCAACATATGGTGTCCTTAGTTCTATTTCCCTTCAGATATTAGTGTTAGATATTTGATGACTTTTGCCTCATTAAATACTTACAGTAAATTTAAGATTCTTAGAGAATGTTATCCCAGATGGGATAAATGTAGTACTGAAATTTTAATTCACTTTATCACGATTATAGGCTTACTAGACTGAGCAGTCTCCTTGTAATAAAAATATAAAGGGAATTTGGGAATTTAACATATAGTGAAATCAAAACTAGCTAAATACATTTTAAAATATTTATAATGTGTCAGACATTGTTTTAAGTGCTGTCTGTGCATTAAACCTTTATAGTTAACTCTTATGGAAACATATGAAATGATTACTGTTATATTCTTATTTTACATTGAGAACACCTGAGGTACACATACATAATTTACCAAGTCGCACAGCTAATAAGTGGTAGAGCCAAGATTCAAACGTAGGTGCTTTGGCTCCAGAGTATGTGTTATTAACTATTACTTTCTATTGGTTTTAACCATTACTCTCTATAATCAATAGTTATTAATCATTACTGTTAACACTCAAACGGGACCAGTTTATATATGTTTGTTCATTCATTTGGAAGGAGGAAAGAAAAGATTATTTTGAAAATACTTGATCACATTTCCTAAAATTTAAGGACTCTTCGTGAATCTTTCACCATATCTCTGTACCACTGAGTATCATAAAATTTTTCTATATTCACATGACATATTACTTTATTACTTAATATTACTTTATTACTTAATATTCAAATTATCTCATTAAAATTATGTGTACTTTAAAGGAAACTTTCTATCACTACTGTAAATGGAAAGCCAATGTCATAAGTAGAGGTAACTTTAAAAATTATTTATTTAAAGATAAATAAAATGAAAACTAAGCCATATGTATATTAGCTAACTAGATATTGTTGCTTGCCAAATTGTCTGAAACTTGAAGCTTACTTTCTCTGTGTTAAGAGAATAGTAAATGTTAAAAGAGAGTAGCAGAGATAATAGAGATTCACTGTCACCAAGTTGAGATTTTCTTTTTTTGTGATTAGACAAAAGAAAGAAAACTAACTCACTAACACATGTCCATCTACCACCTAAAACCAGAAGTCTGACACTTTAGGAAAGTGAACTATATTATTCTGAGTCTCTTCGAACCATAAGAGACTTTGCAGTACCCATTCTGTTTAAAAAGAAAATCAGTCTTTAAGTAAATGAATTTATATTTATAGTATTTTACCTTCTTACGCCCTGAATTCATGCTTGTGTGTTTGTAAATTCCCAGAGTTTGAAAGAAGTGTATAATTACTGCAAGGTTTGAATACTTAATTTTAGGACAGTTTCTTGTTAAGGTTTCTGGAATTAGTATAATTAACCTCCCTAACTATAAAGTAAACAAAGTAATTAAGTTAGTAGAAAAGCAGACAAAAATTTGTCATTTTCTAAAAAATTAAATAGACCTAAGTCATTGTATTGGTGTTGGAGGTTCTTGGGTGAAAATCAGTATAAAAATGTAGAATGCTTTTATTTTCTTTAATTTAAATCATTCATTAAGTTGATTGTTGGATCAAATTGTTGAGAAACAAAGATTGAATAAAGCTAAGTTTAAGAAATAACATTCTTTAAAAAAAAAAAGAAATTACATTCTAATTTATGCTGTGCTGTTAAGATTAGAAATTCTAACTTCAGTGTCTGGCAGCAAATGTCTTTATCTCACACCAAGCTAGAAAATAGAAAAGAAAGCCTACATTCAAAGAAACTGACATATGGCATAGGGCCCATAGATAGGTTTTTAGCTGTTGTGAATTTATAATGTTTTATTCCGTTTTTACTGCTTCTATGACAGCATTAAAGTGATTGAATAGACACAAAAGGGGAAATAAGGATGGCTGGAAGTTTTTACTTAATACTTGATGAAGCATTTTAGCAAGAGACAAAGTATGTTGTTCTTTTTTACACTTATTAAAAATATTAGTGGAGAAGGGGTGGTGCAAGAGAAGTAAAGTTGTATCCTTTAGAAAATATCCTTTAATGCAATAGTAACAAGATTTTATTTCAACATGTTATGTGGTGTTGGTCAGATAGTTTTCATTCTAAAATTTTGCCACCTCTGCCCTATTGAATATCAGTCCCAATCTATACCTACATATTTTTCCTTTTCTCTCAAAAAAAATAATTCCTCTTCATGTTGGTATTTTTAAAATTTCTTACTTGATTGTCCTGATGAACAAAGCAAAACCTGTTACTAACCTGGCTTTACTGACAAACTCAGTGGAAGCTTTTGGTCTGTAAAATGTAAAACCCAAACATTTATGGTGGAATTGACTGGTATTTAAAAATAAATGTCTTCTGAAATACTAGACAATTTTGCATATAGAAGCAAGAAATAATTTTCATGTCTTTAACATCTATAATTTTTCTTATCTTTATGTCCAGTTCCATATGTGTTCCTTTGTATCTGCCTTAGCTGTTTTTCATTTCCTGTAGTATCTGATTACTGAGAATTTTCTGTAGATGTTCATATAGAAAAACTGATTATCCATCTAATACGTATTTAATGGTTTCATATGCCAACATACCATAAAAAGTAGAGTCACTGGGGGCTCCTGGGTGGCTCAGTTGGTTGATCTCAGGGTCCTGGAAATGAGCCCCAGGTTGGGCTTCCTGCCTGGTGGGGAGTCTGCTTCTTCCTCTACCTCTGCTCCTCCCTCCTGCTCACCTCCCCCCCCCTTCCTCTCTGTCTCTCAAATAAATAAATAAAATCCTTTAAAAAAAAATAGAGTCATAGGTACATGAAGATAGTTCAAGTACATTCAAAACCAAGATGAAACTTGCCATAATTTGAATAGCAACTGTCTATAACGTATGTTGTTTTTTTTTAAATTGAGGTATAATTGACATGTAACATTATATTGCTTTTAGGTGTTCAATATAATGAGTCACCATTTGTACGTATTGCAAAATGATCACCACAGTAAGTCTAGGTAAATCTGTCATTGTGCATAATCACAAAATTTTTTATTCTTGTGATGAGAACTTTCAAAATTTACTCTCGACACCTTTCGAATATTCAATATAGTATTGTTAACTATAGTCACCATGCTGTACATTTTATCCCCATGATTTGTTTATTTATAACTGGAAGTTTGTACCTTTTGACCCCCTTCACGCCTTTGACCCATCCCTCTCCTCTGGCTAGCAGCAATCTATTCTTTGTATCTATGAGCTTGGGTTTTTGTTGTTGTTGTTGTTTTTCACATTCCACATGTAAGTGAAATTATATGGTACTTGTCTCTCTCTCTCTCTGACTTATTTTACTTAGCATAATGCCCTTGGGTCCATCCATGTTTTTGTAAGTGGCCAGATCCCCCCCCTTTTATGGCTGAATAGTATTCACACACACACGCACACACTCATTCATCCATTGATGGACCCTTAGGTTGTTTCCAAATCCTCCCTATTGTAAATAATGCTGCAGTGAACATTGGGGTTCGTGTATCTTTTTGAATTAGTGTTTTGTTTTCCTTAGATAAATATCCAAAGTGGAGTTGTTGGATCATATAGTAGTTCTATTTTTAATTTTTTGAGGAACCTCCATACTGTTTTCCATAGTTGTCTATACCAGTTTACGTTTCTACCAACAGTGCACAAGGGTTCCCATTTTCCACATCCTCACCAACACTTGTTATTTCTTGTCTTTTTGATAAATAATGTTTATAGTAATTGAACAGATAGGACTTTGGTTGGAAATGCACTGACAACTTAAATACTGTTATAAGCTCTTTGCAAATTGTTTCTTTTAAACAAGTACATTATATCCTAGCCATAGTATGAAATTAGCCTAATCAGCTGCTAAAAAAATAGGATCATCTAAGGGAGGGAAGTGTAATGTTTCAAAACATATTCACTTGATTCTTTGGGATGTGTATAGAATAATGATGAAGAGCATTGGCTCTTTGGGATATCTGGGTGGCTCCATCATTGGGTGTCTGCCTTTGGTCCCAGGGTCCTGGGATCCAGCTCCGCATAGGGCTTCCTGCTCAGCAGAGAGTCTGCTTCTCCCTCTACTCCCACTCCGTTTGTGTTCTCTTTCTCTCTCTCAAATAAATAAATAAATGAAATCTGTAAAAACAAAAAAGAGCATTGGTCCTCAGTCTTAGTGCATCAGTTAAAAATCTTCCTGTTCTACTTGCTAAACATATCCTTGAACAGGTTATTTAACCTCTTTATATATTTAGTACCTCATATACAAAGTGATACGATCTATTTTATAGGATTGTTACATAGATTAAACTATAGATAGTGCATGTAAAGTGCCTAGTGTATACTAAACATTTAATAAATAATAGTTATGATTAGGAGAGAACTGTCTGTAGGTCTTTTTAAAACCAACTGTTACAAACATCATTCCTCATTTAATTTTCTTTCTACCATTAAGGACATTTTTCTATTCATTTTTATTTATTATATGAGAGTCTATGTTATTTGAAGAAAGGATTGTTACTGAGCTTCTCATGAAGTGTAATCAGGTTCCTGTGTCCTTCTAGTTGAGAAACAGAACAAAGGTAATATTTTCTGCATCATTCCTTAATCCCATCCCCCGCTAAAAGAAAGTTATAAGAAGTTATTCCTGAAACAGTGAATTATTCTGCTTTATTTTTCCCAGGTGTACACTTTTCAAGGTTTTTTAGCAATGAATAAAATACAGTCAGTCTTCATTATTCCTGGATTCCGTGTTTGTGACTTCTCTTACTTGCTAAAAAATTGTAACTCCAAAGTCGGTACTCAGAGTGTTTTCTTGGTCATTCAAAGACATACACATAATAACGAAAAATTTGAGTTGCCTGACATGGTTGTTCCCAGCTGAGGTTGATCATGGACATGCTCTTACCTTCTTACTTCAGTGTTCGTATTGTAAACAAGTGTCCTTTTCAGTCTATTTAATGCCACATTTTCTTGCATTTTTGTTGGTGATTTTTCAGTCTAAACTGGCCTCCAAGTATAGGGCTGAGGTGCTGTGTAGTGTTTCTAAGCACAAGAAGGCTGTGATGTGACTTACAAAGAAAATACATGTGTTAGGTAAGCTTCTTTCAGGCATGAGTTACAGTGCTATGAGCTGTGAGTTCAATGTTAATGAATCAGCAATATACAGTATATTAAATAAAACATGTTTAAACAGAAACACATATAAGAGAAGGTTATGTATTAATGAGATTGGTGAATATGCTTGACTAGAGGTTTGACTAGAGGCTGACAGGAACGTAACCCTGTATTTCCCATGGAAGCATTGGTTCAGTATTTGCTAATTCAGTGTTTACAATGACTTTATATACCATAACTATTGTAGATAATGAGAATCAAAGGTATATACAGGTTTTCACACTTTTTAAAAGTAGAACGTTCCGATGAAACTTTTGTAATCTGAAATGGTGTAAAGCAAAGAACTACTAATTTATATGGAAAAAACTTTGAGCATTCCGAGACCCAAAAAATAACATCTCTTAGGCTTTTCTAGTATCTTAGGACACATCTTGGTAATGGATGCACAGAATAAATCGAGATAAAGAACAGATGCTCACAAGCACAGTCACAGCTATGGCAGCTTGATGTTGAGATGCTGAGTGTATTTCATGGGGAAAGAACTTTTGGTGGTACCAGTCTAACTGCTCAGGTTGTGTGCTATCTCTGTAATGGAAAATGCTGAATGCTATTTTCACTTTTTGCCATTTTTATAAAACAAAAATCCTCTTCAGATTCAATTTGGCTGGTAAAACAGGTACTAATGTCTTTCATAAAAGCAAAGTGATGTAACTCGAACTTTCAAAAATGGAGGATACCTGTATATTGTGGTAGGCAGCTTCTGACATGGCTCCCAGTGATCCCTGCCTCCTGGTATTCCCACCTCTGTATAATCCTGTCTCCCTGAACGTAGGCAAGACTTAGTGACTTGATTCTAACAAAAAGAATATGGCGAAGGTGATAGAATATCACTTTTGTAATTAGGTTTTAAAAGACTGTAACTTACATCTTACTGGTATAACCTCCCTGGCTGTTCTTGTGTGCTTGCTCTCATGAAGAGGGCTGCTTGTCAATGAATTGAGGCCTGCTTTCTGCCAACAGCCAGAAGGGAATTAAAGCCCACAGTCCAACAACCATTAGGGAACTGAGTCCTACTAACAGTCACTGAGTGAGCTCAGATACTTCCCCACTTAAATGTTGAAATAACTTTGGCATTGACCTAAACTTTGACTGCAGCCTTCTGAAAAATCCTGAAGCAGAGCACAGTTAAGCAGGGCTTGGATTCCTGAGACACATAGAAACTGAGGTAATAAATCTGTATTAAGTCAGTAAGTTTTTAGGGTAGTTTGTTATATAACAATAGATAATTAATACATACATAGTTAAATATTTAAAGTTATTATGAAAACCTCTGAATACAATATTTGAGATGGAGTATCCAGTAAAAAGTAATACTGTGTTTTGACTTTTGGCAGCTTTTATTCTTTCCCCTCAGTGTTCAATTATTATTTTCTTTTCACTTCTAAGTTTTTGACAGTAGTGACCATAATTCCTTTTTTTTTAAATTCCTTCTTCTTCATAAAAAAATTTCTGTATATAAAGAAAAAAATCTAAGACAATTACAATTGATGTCTTACATTTCCACATAGATTCAATAATTACTAACATTTTCCAATTTTGCATTCTGCGTTTATCTCCTCCTTTCTGGATGGGTGGATGGATACCTGTTTTTGTTGTTGTTGCTATTGTTGAACCACTTGAAAGTAAGCTGCAAGTATCACATGCATCTCTTAGAAATACAAGACAAATACCAATCTCAAATCCAAGAAAGTTAACAATAATTTGTAATACTAGCCAATATCTAGTCCAAGCTTAGCCTTTCCCATAATGAATCTTAAGACTGTTTTCTAAAACAGAATTCAGTCAGGTCGATACATTGCATTTGACTGTTTTGTCTGTTTAATTTTTATTAATGGTCTCTCCCCTCCCCTACCTTTTTTTTTTTTTAAGATTTTATTTATTTATTTGAGAGAGAGCATGGAGAAGCAGACTCCCTGCTGAGCAGGGAGCCAGATGCAGGACTTGATCCTGGGACTCCAGGATCATGACCTGAGCCAAAGGCAGTCGCTTAACCAACTGAGCCACCCAGGTGCCCCCCTCCCCTACCTTTTTTTTTTTTTTTTTAAAGATTTCATTTATTTATTTGACAGAGACAGCTAGTGAGAGAGGGAACACAGGCAGGGGGAGTGGGAGAGGAAGAAGCAGGATCCCAGTGGAGGAGCCTGATGTGGGGCTCGATCCCAGAACACTGGGATCACGCCCTGAGCTGAAGGCTGATGCTTAACCACTGAGCCACCCAGGTGCCCCTCCCCTACCTTTTTTATTATCCATGAAATTGGCTTCTAGAGAATCTAAGCCAGTTGTCCCTGTATTCTGGGTTTATCAAATTGTTTTATTGTATTTTTAATCCCTTGAAATTTCTAAATTTTAGAAGGTTGATTTCATTTGGGTTAAACATTATTAGCAAGAATACCTCATGGATGATATTGCAAACTTCATATTGAATCATATCAAGAGGCACAGTATCAGTTCAGATGGATTCTTTTTCTTTTTAAAATATTTTATTTATTTGTGTGTGTGAGAGAGAGAGAGAGAGAAAGAGCAAGCAGGGGGAGGAGCAGACGGAGAGGGAGAAGCAGGTTCTCCACCAAGCAAGGAGCCTGATGCAGGACTCAATCCTGGAGAAAAAGAAAGGCTTTTTTTGAGTATTACTATGGATTTGTGGGTTTTTTAAATTAAAAATTTATTTATTTTAGAAGGAAAGGGGAGAGAGCCCAAGAAAGGGGAGGGGCAGAGGAAGAGGGAGAGAATCTCAAGCAGACTTCCTGCTGAGCATAGAGTCTGATGTGGGGCTTGATCCCACAACCCCGAGATAATGACCTGAGCCGAAATCAAGAGTTGGATGCTTAACTGACTGAACGGTCCAGGCATCCCATGGACTTGTGGATTTTTATTTTAATGCTGAAATAATCTTGAATTTGGCTAGAATAGTACTTTTTTTTTTTTTTAAGATTTTATTTATTTATTCGACAGAGATAGAGACAGCCAGCGAGAGAGGGAACACAAGCAGGGGGAGTGGGAGAGGAAGAAGCAGGCTCATAGCAGAGGAGCCTGATGTGGGGCTCGATCCCATAACTCCGGGATCACGCCCTGAGCCGAAGGCAGACGCTTAACCGCTGTGCCATCCAGGCGCCCCTAGAATAATACTCTTAAGCTTGTTCTTTGTGTCTCTCTTTTTTTTTTTTTTTAAAGAATAACAGCTTTATTGACATATAGTTCACATATCATAATGTTCACAATTTAATATCTATATATAATGTGTAAAACTCAGTTTTTTTAAGTGTATTAACAGTATTGTGCAGCCATCACCACTATTTAATTAGAGAGAATTTTCATTACCCAAAAAGAGAAACCATGAAGTAATTAGCAGTCATTCTCCATTACCCTCCACTCCCTGCCCCAGGCCTTGGCAACCACTAATGTATTTACTGTCTGTATGGATTTGCCTATTTTGGACATTCACATAAATGGAATCATAGAATATGTGGTCTTTTGTGTCTGTTTTCACTTAGTTTATTATTTTCAAGGTTCATTTGTGTTGTAGCATGTATCAGTAATTCATTTCTTTCTAGGGGTAAATAATATTCTCTTATATGGATATACCACTTTTTGTTTATTCATTCATTAGTTGATTGGACAGTGGGGTTATTTCCAGTGTTGGCTATTATAAATAATGCTATGAACAGTGATGTATACATTTTTGTGAGGACATATGTTTTCAGTTCTCTTGAGTATATACCTAGGAGTGGAATAGTTGCCTCTTACGGTAACTCCGTGTTTAACCTTTAATGAACTGCCAAGCTGTTTTCCAAAGTGGCTGAACCATTTTACATTCCCACCAACAGTGTTGTCCATATCTGTAAAAATGGCAGCTGGGCACTGCAGGGAATCTGTAGATCAGTTTGGGAAATATTACTGTCTTAACAATGTTAAGTTTTCTAATTTATGAATATGAGATGTCATCCCTATTATTTAGCCTTCTTTAATTTATTTCAACAATGTTTTATAGTTTTAGTGTACAAGTGTGCACTTCTTTTGATAAATTTATTCCTAATTATTTGTCTCTCTACTGTAGTCTACTGTCTCTTGCTAAGTTGTGTATATATCATTGATAAGATACAAGTTTTTTAAATGGTTAGTTCTGATAAAATACACAAACATTAAATTTACCATCTTAACCATTTTAAGTGTATAGTCCAGTAGTATGAAGTACATTCATATTATTGCATAACCAAATTCCAGAACTGTTTTCATCTTGCAAAACTGAAACACTGATATTTGTATATTGATTTTATAAACTGCAACTTTACCTGAATTCGTTTATTTTATAGTTTTTTTATGGAGTTTTTAGGATTTTCTATATTTAATATGCTATCTGCAAATAGAGGCAGGTTTATTTCTTCCTTTCCAATTTGGATGCCTTTTATTTCTTTTTCTTGCCTAATTGCCCTGTCTAGGACTTCCAATGTAATGTTGAATAAAAGTAGTAAGAGTGGGCATCTTTGTCTTCTTCCTGATATTAGAGGAAAAGCTTCTGGCTTTTCACCATTGGATATGATGTTAGCTATAGGCTCATCAGATATGACCTTTATTATGTTGAGGTACATTCCCTCTATCTCCACTTTGTTGAGAGTTTTTGTCATAAATGGATGTTGAATCTTGTCAAATGCTGCTTCTGCACCTATTGAGATGATCATATGATTTTTAGCCTTCATTTTGTTAATGTGTATCACATTGATGACAGGTGGATCTTGAACCATCTTTGCGTTCCTGGAATGAAATGCCTCTGTGTTTTTTAATTATACAGTTCCATGATATTTATTGATCCTAAGTGTAACTGGTTTTCTTCTGAACCTTTTTTCTATGGGAATATTCTGTGGAAGACTGTTAGTTTCCTAGAGCTGCTGTAACAAATTACCACAAACCGGGTAACATAAAACAGTGGAAATTTATTCTCACACAGTTATGGATGCTAGAAGTTTGAAGCAAGTTTGTGCTTGCTCTCTCTGGCAAATAAATAAATAGCAAAATCTTTAAAAAAAAAGATGTTTAATTATATCTTTAAAGACCCTTTTTCCAAATAAGGTTACACTCACAAATTCAGCTTATAAAATCAATATATATACCTTTTAGGGGGCCGTAATTCAACCCTCTATAGGAAGTTGTGAGAAATTATATTATGAGAAATTATACTATAATGAGAAATTATAATAATAAAAATTGTGATTTGAGTAACCCAGGTATTCTCAAGAAACAGATGTTTATCTGAAATTATAATAGATACAATAAGTTCTTTTTTTAAAAAGATTTTATTTGAGAGCACATGCGTGTGCTAGAAAGAGAGAGAGGCAGAACAAGTGGGGTTGGGGGGAGGGCAGAGGGAAAAGCAGACTCTCCCTAAGCAGGGAGCCCGATGCAGGGCTCGATCCCAGGACTCTGGGATCATGACATGAGCAGAAGGCAGATGCTTAACTGACAGAGCCACCCAGGCACCCTGTAGATATAAGTTCTGATGCAAAATGTTGTGATTCTACTTCTTATACTTCCATTATACTCATATATAAATCTGGAACTTCGATTTGGGCAGCCCAGCATCCACCAAATGCCCAGTTTTGCTATTCTTGACTTTAGCATTCCTCATCACTGCTGTTTTTCACATCTACATCTAATCACTATAGTAGGCAGACACACAAAACATTGTTCTTTGCATGACCATATTTTTTTTTTCTATCAGTAGTGGGTAGTTTATATACTTACACTCAATAAATGTTACTCAATTCAAGTTAGTAAATATTAATCCTCTCCTACTATGTAAGACATTGTTTTTTTTTAAAGACACTGTTTTGTCATAGAAGAGCTTAGAAATGCACATAATGAGGGAGAATGAATAGGTTTCCTTTGTTTATTAAGAAAAATAAACACCCATTATTTAAAATCCAGGTAGGCTTTTTGTATTTCAGTTGGTTGTTTATCTGTTTAAATAATTAATCCCTTAGGTGCGAGGTGATTAAATACCTTCAAATACATTTTCTAACTCCCTGATTATGTCTTTTTTGAAGAGGAAATAGGTAGGTATAGCTGGTTGAATAAAACATTAAATTTCATTATATTCTAAAAGTACTCTAGATGTAACTAGCACACCGTGAAATGATAAGCCACAGAAGATATTTCCTCCCTCCCTCCCTCTCTTCCACCCTTCCTTCCACCGCTTCTTTCCTTCCTTTCTTCTTTCTTTTTTTGACAATAACTCAACAAGATATGTATTTCTCTCTCACTTAACAATCCAATAAGGATGAGGAAGTAGCTCTGCTCAACTAGTTTATTCTGGGACCCAGATTCCTTTCATCTTAGAGTGTGCTACCTACACCAGGGTATGGTCATTGTTGGCATGTCTGAGGCTGGCTCTCTTGGCCACATCTGTGTTCCAGACATCTTGTTTGTGGTGACCTTAGTAGTTTTCAGGAAAATTGGTCAGCTGTTTTGTAGAATGTCTCTCAACTGGATTTGTCTGAAATTTTTCTTGTGATTAGACAGAAGTTATTGCCTTTTGGGAGGAAGACCACAAGGGTTAAGGTTTGGTAAAAAACAAAAGTCAACCGAGTAAGTTTAAGATCTAATTCACTTTTTTTTAGTGATACACAAATCGGGCAGCATCCCACATAGCAAGTAGGAGCTCTGACAATAATTTTTTTTAATTAGAAGACATTTCTTAGTAGAGCTTGACTTTAAAATTGGGTTCTTGGTGGGCTTTTTTTGTTTTGTTTTGATTTAGGTCTTTTTTTTTCAAGTACCTGGTGATTGCTGTATTTTTTAAATGTAAAAACATTTCTTTCCGTGTTAAAGGTGGACATTTTTAAAAGTTCAATGAAATAGCACACTTTGAATAACTTAAATGACATTTTTTGGGGTGTGTTATAACATGTATTGCACGTTTTTCTTATCTTTTTATGATTCTGGCTGTTGCCCAAAGCTAAACGCCCTCTAACACTTCAGGAAGCTCCAAGCCTCCTGTATTTACAGCTTGGACTTGGCGCCATGGTCCTACTCCAAAAATATTTATTGTTTCTACTCAAGGTGTAAGTTGTTTCTCTTCTAAAGATGGACTTGAATTCCTGCAGAGGTTTTTAATACACCAGAGGTAAAAAATGTCCTCTGTTAATGAGAAGTTCTGTCGTATTATCCTGTTCTCCCAGATTTCTTTCTCTGTGTAAGGGCTTTAGTGCCTGGGGTGAGGGCATGGGCAAGAATATTTTTTAGTAGGGCTGCCATTCGGCATTTGGGTAATACCCTAGTTGTGCAAGACTGTTCCAAATCTTGAAGGATTTTAAAATCCCTCATCTAAGACATACTAAATGCCAATAGTCCTCCCATCCTGTCATGGTGGCAGTCTTTTAAATGTCCCTTATATATTTTCAAAGGCTCTCCCAGTAGAAGGAAGAGCACTTGTCTTGAGAAAGAAAGGATGTTATAGTACATATATGGAATATAAATATGTAGATGAAAGGGCACCTGGGTGGCTCAGTCCATTAAGAGTCTGCCTTCGGCTCAGGTCATGATCCCTGGGTCCTGGATTGAGCCCCATGTTGAGCACCCTGCTCAGCAGGGAGTCTGCTTCTCCCCCTCTCTCCGACCCACCCCCTGCTTGTGCTCTCACTCGTGCGTGCACTGTCTCTCAAATGAATAAATAAAAAATCTTTAAATGTATATAATGTAAATATATACATAGATATATGTAAATATATAATGTATAAATATAGTATAAATACACCCTTAATTTTCCATTCTAAAGGAAAGCTTAATGTCACACACAAATAGCAGAAAACAGACACAGAATTTGTGTCTCTCTTTTGAAATTATCTGGTTATTTACCAATATGAGTTCTGAAATATCTGGACTATTTTGAAATACCAAATAATAAAACATACATGGAAAGCCCACATTTTCTATCTTATTTCATTGTCTACTCATTTTAGGAATGAATTATATGGCCTATTCTATTTAGAATCAAGAACTTTTAAAATATTATTATGGACTGCCATGGTTTCTATATTTTGAAAAAGTATGTATACTCTATAAATCATACTTATTTTAATTGATTGCCCCATTTTTACTAATAAGGAATATACCTACCTAATTAGAGATTTTAATCAACAGGAGCTCAAACTTTTTTTTTTTTTTTTAGATTTTTTATTTATTTATTCGACAGAGATAGAGACAGCCAGCGAGAGAGGGAACACAAGCAGGGGGAGTGAGAGGAAGAAGCAGGCTCACAGCAGAGGAGCCTGATGTGGGGCTCGAGCCCATAAAGCCGGGATCACGCCCTGAGCCGAAGGCAGACGCTTAACTGCTGCGCCACCCAGGCGCCCCGGAGCTCAAACTATTTTTAATTATGTTCTGTAAGTGAAATTTCACTCAGAGAGGTTCTGACATATATAAGCCTATAAAGTCTTATTAAGCATAAATATGATTTTCAAGAGTTTTTTCCTCCAACACTGAAAATAACATACAGTATTTAATAATAGTCATCTAAGAACTTACAGTTAAAGAAGACCCCGGGTCAGGAGTTTTTAATGAATTTATAGACTAAAAACTGAGAATTCTATATAATCTCAGGTTCATACTTCAAAGTTAAATGCCAACAAGAATTTGAACATTATAATTTGTGATAATCAATAGTTAATTCTTCTATCAGTAATAATGATGAGGCTTCCATGAAACTTGAGTTATAGATCAAAAATAAATGAAGTATAAGATAAATGTAAAGAATGGGGCACCTGGGTGGCGCAGTCGTTAAGTGTCTGCCTTCGGCTCAGGACTTGATCCTGGTGTTCTGGGATCGAGCCCCACATCAGGCTTCTCCACTGGGAGCCTGCTTCTTCCTCTCCCACTCCCCCTGCTTGTGTTCCCTCTCTCGCTGGCTGTCTCTTTCTGTCAAATAAATAAATAAAATCTTTAAAAAAATTAAAAAAAAAAGATAAATGTAAAGGATGATCTCTGAGGCACCCCCTCTATCATAAATCAATACAAAGGCCATACATTTCTGTAAAGTCAAGTGTCCTATTTCTGAAGAGTTTACTGGCCTGCATTTGACTATCATCAAATTATACTTCCTTTTCTGAATTGGTCAAGATTCAGTTGCCTAGAAGAGAATCCAACCTAGGTAGTTTATATAAGAAAGGACAACAAGGTATTAACGTTTTTACAGAAATATTGGTAAGGCTTGAGCAATACTCAAACGTTAGAATAAATCAGATTGACTTGGAGGGCTTTTAAAAGAGATCGCTGGCCTCATCCTCATATTCTCTGATTTAGTGGGCCTGTGGGTGGGCTAAATAATTTGCTTGTCTGACAAGTTCCCAGGTTATGGCTGTTTGTTTCAGAAACTATACTTTGAGGACCACTAGGCAAGAGAAACAGAATCTAGGTTGAGCTTTCAGGAACGACTTCCAGAGCCACACCACAGAACCAGACTGAGGGAGTCAATATCTCTTGTCAGACAGCATAGTGGCATGATTCTCTAGAATCATATTGCCATCTTCATTATTCTGAAACCACCACATTCTGGAAACCACTATTGCTGCTGTCTCCAGAATATTATAACACTGACCACACCTTGTACCAGCAGAATACTTCATGCATTTCTTTTGTATACCCATGAATTGGATGACTAGACACATGTCTCTACTGATAGAACACACGGTAGACTGAAATACGGTTCCCCAAAGATCGCAGATCCTCATCCATGGAACCCATAAACCTCATTTGGCAAAAAGATCTTTGCTAATGTGTTTGATTAAATTAAGGATCTTATGATGGGGAGATTATTCTGGGTTACCTAGGTGGTCCCTAAATGTCATCATAAGTGTCCTTAGGGAGGCAGAGGGGAATTTGACACACAGAGAATAGAAGAAGACGATGTAACTATGGCAGCAGAGATTGGAGTGATGCAACCACAAGACAAGAGGTATCAGCAGCCACTAGCAGCTGGAAGAGGGTAGAACCTCTGAAGGAGCCCAACTCTGCTGACACCTTCATTCACCCCAGTGAAACTGATTTCAGACTCTGGCTTCCAGAACCATGAGATAAAAATTTTTTGCTGTGATAAATTTGTTACAGTACCCATAGGAAACTGATAGACAACCACAGAAAAATTAAGTTTCCACCAGCCTTGTTTGCTTTTAGAAACAGAAGAACAGGTCCATTTTCACTTCCAGATCTTTTGTAAGTGTATTCTGTTGGCTGAAGCTACATTAAATCCTAGCTGCAGAAGAGTCTAGGAGATGTAGGCTTTTCACTTTCTAGCCTCTGCATTTCAGGAAGGCATACTAGAATGAAGGTAGAAGGAATATTAAGGGGGCAGTCTTATCTATCTGCCACATTATTATAATTATTACATTATTATAATATCACAATTGATATCACATGTTTTTTTTAGCTACACAATTTAACTTCCGGGGAAAATGGGGTTCACAGAGAGGCGCAATGAGTAGACCAGGGAAAGAAATGAATGGTAGAAGGTGTTTCTACTCTCCAGCAGAATCTCTCAATATGTGTTTCTGAAGAAGGAGTCACAGTCCAGCTGTGCCACTGCCCTTCAGTTCCCTGATCTTTCTTTGCCGCCTGCTCCCCAGTGCCTTCGTTCAGGCTTATTTTAGTGCCTCTAGTCCCTGGACTGTATTGATTAAGCACATACACAGACATCCTCAGGGTATTGTCGCAACTTCCCTTTTTCCCACCTCTTCAGTTGCTCATGCCTATGCTTGTGTTTCTGCATGGGCATCTATACCTAGGGGCAGACGCAGGAGATCTTCAGAAAATTCTTGGCAGCTTCAAATTCTCTTAGCAACATTTCTCAAGAACTTTTGTTTATGTAACTTCTTCTAGGCAATAAATCAACTTTTAGACTGTTCTACCTGACATACCATATCATATATCCTGACCTAATTCACCTGCACAGGTATTTATTTGAAAATCTAAACACCCAGGACATTCAAACAATTGTCTTCTAAAAGAATTTTTAAAAAAGGATTATCCATTTTTAAAAATCATGCCATGGTACTAAATAAACAATTAGCTAAGACAGTGCATGGTAGGGATGTGGTTTGCATGGTGTTAAAATTGTTTGGTAATTTCACAGAATCACAATTCATGTGATTACAGACTGAGCGGAACAGATATTATAGATAATCACGGAGTTCTCCCAGGCCTTTGGTTGATAATGTACTTGTGATCATTCTGGTTCATTTATATGTTTTGTGAGTCACAACTGTTTTAAAATGTTGAACTCTGTATATTTTCTGTTCCTAAATCCATTTAACAGAATGAAAAACCCAGATTTTGCATCCAGAAGATATTAGAACTCTGTTGCATTCTTGATTTTCTTTTTAAAATATGCTCCTTAGGAGTTAGGATGTCTAAATTCCAAACTCAGTAGTTCCATTTCTGAGAATTTATCCTACAGATGTATACATATATTTTTGAAATGATTATAAACAAAGGCATTCATTATAGCATTGTTTGTTATAGCAAGATGGTAGAAGTAACTAAATGTGAATTGATAGAGGACAGGTTAAAAGATTTTGGTACAACAGTATAATGGAATAGCTTGAAGCTTTAAACAAAAGAATTAAAAGCTTTCTCTGGACTAATTTATAGAAAGGTCTCCACCATATGTATTGTTAAGGATTGCAAACTGTCGGGTTGGGGGGAGGAGGGATATACCATATATTCAAATTTGCTTCTACACACATAAGGAAATTCTGAAAGAATACAGAAGAAAGTACAAAGTGTACTTACTTGTATATATATAAGTGTATGTGTATGGCGGAGTGTAGATTGATAGGGCCTAGTATGAAGGAGACATTTCAGTGCTTGAGATATGCAAGTCAATGTTCAAGATCTTAAAAAATAAAAAATATTTAATCTTCAGAAATAGCACAAATGCAGACCAGGTCAAGACTCAACTTTCTGGGTACATATTGTTCTATACCAGAGAGTGGCATTTATACTAGAAAGATTCAGTTGCACATAGTAAAGCTAAGAGTTTGAAAGATACTTTCTCGTCAAATAATGAATCATGGAACACTACATCAAAAACTAAGGATGTAGTGTATGGTAACTAACATAACATAATAAATTATTATAAAAAAGAAACTTTCTCGTGCTTGAAAGAAAAGTGTGATCCCATTTCAAAATGTGATCCTATTTCCTTTTAACTTTTGTGATCCCTTAATTAGTTTCATCATCTTTATTTATTACTTGATACCCAGCATTTTCTCAAAATTCAAAATGGTGCACAAGAGCACAAGTTAATTTTTCTTTTGTTTTCTGTTTTTGTTTAATGGTTTATATCTTTGCAAATTTGATCAGTAATGGGGAGTGTTGGTAGGAGGAGAAAACTGGGGGCTTTGGAATTAATGTATGAATGTAAGAAGTGGAGGCAAAAGAAGGAGGAGAGAAGTATTTTCCAGATATACTTTGTCATCTTTACAGTTTTACTCCCAATTTCGCCTATATCCTCAAGTCTACTATGGCATTTATTAAAGTAGTAAGGAGAAGTGGCATTTCAGGAATGCAGTCACCCTAGTATGTGTATCATTGGACCATTTTTTGAATGTCAACTTCATTTGCCATTTATTCCCTCGTTTACTAAGTAGTATAAAGTCAAATAATTTTTAAAATTATTTAAATTTTCTCATACTCTTGCCAATTAATTTGATTACCTTTCAATCCTAGTACATCCATAAGTTCTCAGACTATTACATTATATTCCTATATTTTCTGCTCATTCCTCTGTATTTCCAGGATGTGTGATAATTTGTTAAAGTACTTAATGATATTGATTGATTGATGAAAAGACTGACATAGCAAGACTAGGCTTGGTGAAAGTGGCTTCCCCAACGTGATCTATTCGTTTAGTATTAAGAGAAAGAAACATTTGAATGGTTATATGTTAAGATGAGAAACTCATGTTGGCTTATTTGAAGTCTTTTAAAATGGAGAAAAGAAATGGCATTCTTTAATTTTACTTTCTGTTACGGTTGGCATAGAGGTTAAAAGTTTGATGTTTAATTCAGAATACAGCCTTTCTATTTCAGAGTTTTATGGAGTATTTTTTCTGCCTGTGTTTTATTTGCTATCATGAAATAGAGTTTTCCCTACTCATTTTTTTTTTAAAGATTTTATTTATTTATTTGACAGAGAGAGACAGCCAGCGAGAGAGGGAACACAAGCAGGGGGAGTGGGAGAGGAAGAAACAGGCTCCCAGTGGAGGAGCCTGATGCGGGGCTCGATCCCAGAATGCTGGGATCACGCCTTGAGCCGAAGGCAGACGCTTAACCACTGCGCCACCCAGGCGCCCCTCCTTACTCATTTTTATATGAGATTTTAGAGGTTTTTACAGATTTTTTTCAGTAGAAATTGATACATATGTTTTGAAACAGTTGTTTGCAGTTATTTCACTACCAAAGACTTCTTTGTATTTGTCTTGAGTCCTTCCATTTCACGTCTTGGAAGATTTTGTCTACCACAGTGTATTTTATTTAGTAAAAGATCACTTTTCCCTTTAAAAAAGTAAATCAGATACATCTCAGTGCCACACCACTGAGCAAGTCACGTATTTCCAGCTGCCAAAGCTGTTGATGACAGATCAGTGTTTTAAAGTGAGGGAAAAGGAAATTGATGTTTTTGTTTTCTTTATATGGGCTAAAGTATACTGAAATAAGTGCTAATAAATACTGAAAATTGTGTTACTGAGTTCTGGTCCTTATGTATATATCCTTGATATTTTAAAAATAAAAAATCATCTTAAAAGGTGAGAACCATTCTCTTAGACTGCTTTTTTAAAGTTGTGGTAAAATACACATAACATAAAATTGATCTTCTTAACCATTTTTAAGTGTCCAGTTCAGTAATTTAAGTATATTCATAATGTTGTGCAACCAAACTCCAGAACTCCTTTCATCCTGTAAAACTGAGGCTCACAAAAAGTAAATAAAATGTTGATCTTTGGGTAATATTATACATATCTTATTCCACAAAACAACTGAAGTGCTATGTTTTAAATAAATATATTTAATTTTTCTAGTGTTAAAAATTCATCCCATAGCTAATAGTGCAACTATAGGCATTACTTATAGACTCTTGTTTGAATGTTACTATGTCTACAGTTGTTAAGAACAACATGGGCAGAACTAGAAAAAAAAATTAAACCATTCCTAAATGTCTAATTTTAGATTTAAGTTGAATATGTTTGCGCACATCTCTGGAAGATGTTACGTGGCCAGTAGTAGGTATACTCTTATTTGTCAGCTATTGCCAATAATATTTCATCAGTAAGCCACCTTTAAGCTCAGTGGCTTTAACAGTAAGCATTTATTCTCATGATCATATTAGATCAGCTGGAGTTTGCTTGATATAGGCTGGCCTCCGCTCCAGGCTATAGGGTCAGTTCAGATCTTCTCTGTCTGGGGCTGAGGATCAAGAAGTAGCATCTACTCGGAGAAAGTTCTTCTCATAGTGGATTATTTGATCACAAGGAGTACAAACACAGCTAAAAAAAGAGTTACTTCCAAAATTTAAAAGGCAGATTTGTTTTAGCATCTACATATTTAGTATCAACTCTGTTTTGTATGTTAAAAAGTGCTCACTTCTTTTAAAATAAAAATGGTTGTGTATTAGAATGGATATCCAAAACTTACCACAAATGTTGTAAATCAAAATTATTTCTCACTCTGCTAGCTTTTAATACAAATGTTTTAGTTATTTAATTTTTTACATTATTTAATATAGCCTATCAGTTATTATAAGGATCAATAATTTTTCTTTATTGTTAGGTCAGTGTTTTTAGTTGATCACTTTTGAAGTGTTGGATCTATCGAAGGATGAACAGTCATCCATTTAAAAAGTTTACTGTGGTTTGTAATTTGATATAATATGAAGAGATTTTTTTTAAAACTTAAATTGCTTTTATCTCACCTTTATCACATAGAGATCGTAAGATCACTAAGGCTTTTTTGTTTGTCAGTTTTTAAAAGTTTTTGTTTGAAAAGCAAGGTAGAATTGGACTAAAAATAGAACTTCCTACATTGTCCAGAATGTCACCAGTGCTGCTAAGCAGGACATGTGGGTACCTTTAAGACAGGTTTGCAGACAGGAATATGTAAAGGGACAAAGAAAGGAATATAAAAGAGAAGGAAAGGTAAAAAGAAGGATTGGGAAAAAGAAGTATTTGTGTAGGAGAAAGATACAGTACCAGCAAGAATTACTCTTAACTCCCCTTGGCCTTACCGCTGCCCTCGGTGTTCTGTCACTTTACCTTCTTCTTCTCACCATCTAAGGAGTAGGGTTTAATAGGAACTGAACAAATATTTAGGGGCAGTTTGGGTGAGAATATCAATAATGGTCTGATGGAGACCTTATTCCTTTTACTCTCCTTTCATGGAAGATCAGATGTGCACGTTTAGAAGATCCTTTTTAAATATGATTTCTCTCATCTATGGAACATAAGAACTAGGAGGATCGGTAGGGGAAGAAAGGGATAAAGAAAAGGGGGGTAATCAGAGGGGGGAATGAAACATGAGAGACTATGGACTGTGAGAGGCAAACTGAGGACTTCAGAGGGGAGGGGGTGGGGGAAGGGGATAGCCTGGTGATGGGTAGTAGGGAGGGCACGTATTGCATGGTGCACTGGGTGTTATACGCAACTAATGAAGCATCAAACTTTACATCGGAATCTGGGGATGTACTGTATGGTGATTAACACAATATAATAAAATAAAATTAAAAAAAAAAAAGAAGATCCTTTTTAAAGAATTGTCAAATAAGTTTCTGTAAATGCTTTGAGGGTAGGGGATAAGGGAAATCTGAGCACTATGGAAAGGACGAATTAAGGATTTCGTTGGTTTTAGATATGTATTAAAAATGGTCTTCTGAACAGTGCTAATTTCATAAAGCTTTGTCCAATAAGGCATATTTTCCTCTATCCTATCTCTTAATCGAAAAGCTTTTCTTTCTGCTCTGTTCCTACTCTAGTGCATCTTTTATTAACTCTGACCTTGGCTGCTAGCTATTGCCTCCGCTGCCAAAACATTAGAAGCAGCAAGAGGATATGCAGCTTTTCATTTGTCTACTTTGTTTAATATTTTTCTCTTGCCAACAAAATTGGGTACTTTAAAAGTACTAAGTATAACTGAAAAGCTAAATGTTTACATTGGTGGAGTGTTTCTATGAGCTAAATAGGGATTACCTACATTGATCTTTTAATTATCATTATTAAGTCCCAGACTCATTGGAAGGAAAAATAACTGCATGTTATATAGAAAAGCAACCCTGAATTAATTTCACGTGCACCCAACAGCATGGTTAAATCTTCAAAACAAATTATTGAAAACAAAAAGCAAGGCATAAAAATTCCATTTATATAAAATTCAAAAATAGGAATTAAAAAACCCCAAACCTAAGCATACAGGGAATGTAATACTATTAAGAACGGCAAGGAATTGATTACTACAAAAGTCAGGATGGTGTCTGTTGCTGGGGAGGAGAAAGGCTATTATGACCAAAAGGGAGCAGGCAGGTGATTTTTAGGATCCTGAATATTCTATTTCTTGGCGTAAGTACATGAGTGTTTACTTATAATAATTCACTAAACTGTACATTTGTATTATAAACACTATTGTACATATGGGATTTGTTTTATAATAAAAATGGTTTAAAAGATTGGAAAACAACTGTGGAAAAAACTAGAAAACAGAAATTTAATAGGAAAAAAAGCTAATTTTCTCTGCATATCTATCCTGCTTTCCTTTTAAGATTGAGCACATTACTATCATAATTAAAAGAACATTAAATGGGGGGAGTTGTCTGTACAGTGCAATTTGTATTTGTTTTGTAGTAATAAGCAAATGACTGGAAGATATATCTTCCACTTTTATACTTACATTATTTCATGGTCACTTTCTGAGAACGAGGGTCTTTAGTTTGAATTCTGGATTTAGAAGTATCATTTATAGACAGGAATACTGACTAGGGATCTCTGAGTGATTCACCTCTTTGGTTTGATTTTTTATTGTATGATTTTAACTGATTGAGCCACCCAGGCACCCCTATATTGTGAGATTTTAATATTTACTTGTTTTTGTTTATTTTAAATAATGAATATTGCAGTAGTTAGATTTCAATTTTCCTTGTGTCAATTTAGGCTTGAATTGACATTTCTTTACTCAATTAGGTTATCAGTGCTTTCTGAGAAGTATTCAGTAATTATTTTCCAAAGCTGTTGCATGGAATAACAACCTTTTTGTTTTATCATATCTTTGTATAAAGCTAAAAAATAAAATCTCAACAGAATATAGGCAGTTAAGCCTGGTAGAATTATATAAAAACTATTTAATAGTATTTTCTTTATACTCTGATAGATTTTTTTTTATTGTAGCATGGTCTAGAGATTAATATTTATCTTCCGTTTTCTTGCATTTACTAAAAATTCTAAATATATTTATTTAAATGCTGTTTTTACCCTTCTATTATTTAATGACTTTATTCCAATGACATATAACTAATTTTGTTAGTTTTAATTCCTTCTCTAATGAAGGAAATAAAATGCTAAAATTCGGTCTCTTCTAATCACAAAACAGCTATTTTAAACAAATTAGAATTATAAATACAAAGCTAAAAGTTAAGAAGGATAGGGGCGCCTGGGTGGCACAGTGGTTAAGCGTCTGCCTTCGGCTCAGGGCGTGATCCCGGCGTTATGGGATCGAGCCTCACATCAGGCTCTTCTGCTATGAGCCTGCTTCTTCCTCTCCCACTCCCCCTGCTTGTGTTCCCTCTCTCGGCTGGCTGTCTCTATCTGTCAAATAAATAAATTAAAAAAAAAAAAAAAGTTAAGAAGGATAAGCATTGTATATCTTTCCTGTGTTTTCTTGTGAATCCTCCCTCCCCCAACCTTTTTTTGGTTTAACTTGGATTGTTTCTCTTTCTTTTTCTTTCCCTTACTTTTCCACTATTGCTTTTATAATTTAGCCATAAAATGCGTAGACTTAGCAGAGCATAAACTGTTTTGTTTATTGTTGTTGTTTATTGTGTTTCTTACAAGCGAGGTCTATTCACAGGGATTAATGAGACAAGTTAAATTTAAAGTAGTCCTAAATATTCAGTATTACATTACCAATTTGAAAAAAAACAAGAAATCTGCCTCCTCTCAATTTGATTTTTAGACATTAAACATAAACATTAATCTGATTATGATTACTATATAGTTGCCATTCCAAACATATTAATTAAAATAAATCAACATTGTTTATTCTTTGTAAAAATATTTGTTCAAAACATTGATCTTCACAGTATATCATCATTACAGAAATGATATTTAGGAATCTGAATTATTTTGCTGAGGAATTCATTTAACTCTGATCACATCAATTGTTTTGATTTTAAAACTTTTTCTCTGCTTTTATGAATAAGTACATTGCTTTTTTAAAAAAATGTTTTTAAACCTAATCCCTAATTTGCCTTCCCACGCAGAGTTGTAAAAGATTAAGAAGCCAACAAAACCACCAGTGTGTTATATTTAAGATTTCCTTTGTTATTGCTGCACATGCAACAATGTTGTTCTTTCTTTGACACAGACCCAGACAAAGGCTGAGTGTAGCAAGGAAGCAGACAGCACGCCTCCAGTAGTGGCCCCTGCCTGGCTCCAGGATTTGTAAACAGAAACATCCCAGGCTCCAATGAGGCAGACAGCGGTTCCCTGTCTGTTCTGCATTCAGGAAGCGCTTGCATAAACCCAGCCATTGCACACAGACATACATAGCAGTGTTTACATTTGGCTGAGTATTTAATTGAGAAAGCTAATAGGGAGGAAGGAGAGGGTTTATTAGAGCTAGGGGAACAAGACAATTTCAGGTACAGCATATACCATATATGTAGCATATATGTTTAAAAGAAGAAGATTTTATAAAGAAACAAAAAACAAAAGTTAGGAGTTTTATGGTCAAAGGCCTCTTTTATTGCACACATATGCGAATAAACATATTGAAATATTTTTCCTGGCAGTTTTCCAGGGATCTCCTATTTTTAGACCATATAACATATCCTGGAAAGCTTTTTATTTGAAATATTTAACCATTACTAGGTTTTTAACATGTTTTTAAAATCTATTTTAACACTTTTTATCATCACTGTTATATAAATTAATAATTTCTATATCAGATTTTGAATAAATATTTTTATGTAAAAGCTATGTTACTTTTTTTTTTAAATTTAAGATTAAGAGCAAAGAGAATGCTGAACCTTCAAAAAAACAATAGAAGACCCATACAGAATTTTAGAATTAGAAAGACCTTAAAAGTCACTCAGTATAACCACTTTTTAAAAACTAGTTTAATTCATTTTTAATAACAAACTTACAGGAAAAGCACAGAAAACAAACAATATTAAAAATATGTACTTAATTTGTATGGAGGACAACTCAAAAAAGTATAGTGAATGGATGGAATCTACTGTATGATAAAAATGCTACAAATACCTCTTAGTTGCTGTCAATAAGAAATTTCCTTGTTCTTTAAAAATCCAAATGCTGGCACCATCCAGAAACATTTGCAGGTTTATTTGTAACTGTTGTTAAGTTAAACTGCTGAAACTTGTTCCCTGAAACTGTTTGACTTGTGTTAATGCTTTCTGTCCCCTCACTTGTATTAAAAATTCACATATAAATGAAAGTAGAAAAACTACAGTACCTGATTTCTGTTCTCTATTTTTCCACTCTTAGTTATATACTTAGATAGGTACCTTTTGACCCTATGGGAGAAAAATGTCTAACATCAGAACTACAAATAACAGGAAGGAAGGAAAAAAAGTGGGTTTTTGTTGTTGTTTTTGAAGATGAAATGTTTCCTGTCATAGTTGATTCTTACAGCACATTCTCTACATGTGTGGCATGCTACCTTGGCATATTTGTTCCACATTTGGCATGGCTAGCACACAGGTTGGTGTCTTCAAAAAAAGGATAACCAGACAGGCTTCCCTCGTCTACTGCAAAGCACCAGTAACTATATGCTGGAAGTGCAGATCTGTTTTGACATCCTGTGCAATTTCCCACACCAAATGCTGGAAAGGAAGATTGGGAATCATAATTTCAGTGGAATTCTGATAACATCTAATTTCATGTACCAGGACTGTAACAACGAAGTAAGATTCTTCATGATAAGCAGCCCAGATGGATGCTACAGAATTTTTGTATTAAAACTCATCTAATTTTTAAGAAAAATCTTAAGTCTTTTTAGTCTGTTTTCTTACACTTTACATTCCTTTGTAACAACTTAGTCCAGATTATAAGAAACATTAAATCAAGTACATTGACAACATCAAAAAGAGCAGACAAAGGATAAGACAGAAAAATTGGAAATAAGATGCAATTCTGTAGAAGAACTCAATGGTCTGAGAGTCCCTAATAGGTCTTAAGAGTTATCACTATAGACTAACTGATATTCAAAATTATACCTAGTCATACAAAAAGAAATGTGATTTAATATATCTACTTTAAGAAGGCAGGAAAAATGTACATTGTATTTTTCAGAGCATTTTATACAAAATACTTCAAGTTAAAAAACGTATTTAATTGCAGGTACTCATTGGCCTCTTTTCCAGCAACTTTACCTGTTTACTAATCATTTTTCAGTGATGCTAATTAAGTCAAGGGAAATTGCCCTTTTTGGAGGATGGGTGAAGGTAATGAGCTTAGTTTTGAGTATATTGTTTATATATCTCTAAAATATTCAATAGGGAAAGATATTCAATAGGAAGAAAAGTATATTTGTTAAAGAACCTCTATATGTACATGAATTGATTAATGCATTACTTAATCCACCTGTTTCAGAAATGAGTCTAGCTGCTGTATCTGTAAATCAAAGAGATTTTCCTGGTACACATGTTTCTTCCTCCACAGCTGAATAGTCGAGTCATGTGGAAGGCAGACTCTTTTTCTATGTTCCCTGTTAAAGATTATTCAAAGCTTTTTAGTTCCAGTTCCTCACCATTGGTTTTTTGACTCTCCACTAGTTCCCTGCTTAAGAATGCCTTCAGTTAGGCATAATGTAGAATGTAGTACCTCACATTTCTATTCCAGTAGTTTTTCTCATGGATTATCTATATATGACATGCACAGGAGAAGATATCATTCAAGGCTATCTTGCCTTTTATTCCAAATAAAACCAGCACTTATGTTCTTATGGATACTAACCCTTTATCAGCTATGTCGTTAGCACATGTCTTTTCTCATTCCAAAGCTTGCCCTTCAGTTTTGTTGATTGTTTCCTTCGCTGTGCAGAAGTTATCTTGTTGAAGTCCCAATAATTAATTTTTGCTTTTGTTTCCCTTGCCTCAGGAGACCTGTCTGGTAAGAAGTTGCTATGGCTCATGTTAAAGAGATTGCTGCCTGTGTTTTCCTCTAGGATTTTTATGGTTTCCTGACTCACATTTAGGTCTTCCATCCATTTTGAATTTATTTTTGTATATGGTATAAGATAGTGGTCCAGTTTCATTCCTTTGAATGTGGCTGTCCAGTTTTCCTAACACCATTTCTTGAAGAGACTGTCTTTTTTCCATTGGATATTCTTTCCTGCTTTGTCAAAGATTAGTTGACCATATAATTATGGTTCCATTTCTGGGTTTTCTATTCTGTTCCATTGATCTATGTGTCTGTTTTTGTGCCAGTACCATATATCTTGATCACTACAGCTTTGTAATATAACTTGAAGTCCAGAATTGTGTCTCCAGTTTTGCTTTTCTTTTTCAAGTTTGCTTTGGCTATTTGGGGTCTTTTATGGTTTTTTTTAGTAGTAATTTTTTATTATGTTAGTCACCATACAGTACATCCCCAGTTTTTGATGCAATGTTCCATGATTCATTACTTGCATATAACACCCAGTGCACCATGCAATACGTGCCCTCCTTAATACCCATCACGGCCTATCCCATTCTCCCACCCCCCTCCCCTCTGAAGCCCTCAGTTTGTTTCCTAGAGTCCATAGTCTCCCATGGTTTATTCCCCCTTTTGTTTACCCACCCCTTTCTTCCCTTTCTTCTCCTACCGATCTTACTACTTATGTTCCATAAATGAGTGAAAACATATAATTGTCTTTCTCTGCTTGCCTTATTTCACTTAGCATTATCTCCTCCAGTCCCGTCCATGTTGCAGCAAATGTTGAGAAATCGTTCTTTTTGATGGCTGAGTAATATTCTATTGTATATATGGACCACATCTTCTTAATCCAGTCATCTGTTGAAGGGCATCTCAGCTCCTTCCACAATTTAGCTGTTGTGGACAATGCTGCAATGAACATTGGGGTGCATATGGCCCTTCTCTTCACTACGTCTTTTATGGTTTTATAAAATTTTAGGATTGTTTGTTCTAGCTCTGTTGAAGTATTTTGATAGGGTTTGCATTAAATGTGTAGATTGCTTTGGGTAGTATAGACATTTTAACAATATTTATCCTTCCAGTCCATTAGCATAGGATGTTTTTCCATTTCTTTGTGTCATCTTCAATTTCTTTCATAAGCGTTCTATAGTTTTCAGAGTACAGGTCTTTTACTTCTTTGTTTAGGTTTATTCCTAGGTATCTTACGGTCTTGGGTACAATTGTAAATTGGATCAATTCCTTGATTTCTCTTTCTGTTGCTTCATTATTGGTGTATAGAAATGCCACAGGTTTCCATACATTGATTTTGTATCCTGCGACATTACTGAATTCGTGTATCAGTTTTAGCAATTTTTTGGTGGGGTCTTTTGGGTTTTCTACATAGAGTATCATGTTGTCTGCAAATAGTGGAAGTTTAATTTATTGCTTGCCAGTTTGTATGCCTTTTATTTATTTTTGTTGTCTGATTGCTGAGGCTAGGACTTCTAGTATTACGTTAAATAACAGTGGTGACAGTGGACATCCCTGTCTTTTTCCCCACCATAGAGGAAAAGCTCTCAGTTTTTCCCCATTGAGGATTATATTAGCTGTGGGTCTCTCATAAGGCCTTTCTGATGTTGAGATATGTTCCCTCTATTCTTTTTTTTTTTTTTTAATTTTATTTATTTATTCGACGGAGATAGAGACAGCCAGCGAGAGAGGGAACACAAACAGGGGAGTGGGAGAGGAAGAAGCAGGCTCATAGCAGAAGAGCCTGATGTGGGGCTCGATCCCACAACACTGGGATCACGCCCTGAGCCGAAGGCAGACGCCCAACCTCTGTGCCACCCAGGCGCCCCATGTTCCCTCTATTCTACTTTGTTGAGGTGTTGTTTTTTTTTTCTTTAAGATTTATTACTTTAGAGAGAGAGTGCAATTAGGGGAGGGGTAGAGGGAGAAGTAGAGAACTCAAGTAGACTCCCCGCTGAGTGCGGAACCCCATACAAGGCTCCATCCCATGACCTAGAGATCATGATATGAGCAAAAATCAAGAGTCAAATGCTTAACTGATTGAGCCAGCCAGGTGTCCCTTGTTGAGGGGTTTTATCAAGAATGGATGCTTGGGGCACTTGGGTAGCTCAGATAAGCAGCCTACTCATGATTTCAGCTCAGGTTATGATCTCAGGGTCCTGGGATCCAGCCCTATGTAGGGCTCTTTGCTCAGCATGGAATCTGCTTCTTTCCATCTTCCTCTGCCCCTCCCCCTGCTCTGTCTCATTCTCTCTCTCGAATAAATAAATCAATCTTAAAAATCTTAAAAAAAAAAAAACGGATGCTGGACTTTGTCAAGTGCTTTTTCTGCATCTATTTATGGTTCTTATCATTTCTTTTAATGTGGTATGTCACATTGATTGATTTGTGAATATTGAACCACCTTGCAGTCTAGGAATAAATCCCAGTTGATCATGGTGAATGATTCTTTTAATGTACTATTGGGTTGGATTTGCTGGTATTTTGTTCAGAATTTTTGCATCCACGGTGATCAGGTATATTGGCTTGTAATTCTCTTTTTAGTGTAGTCTTTGTCTGGTTTTGGAAATAATGTATTGGTGGCCTGGTAGAATGAGTTAGGAAGTTTTCCTTCCACTTCTATTTTTTAGAACAATTTGAGAATAATAGGTATTAACTCTTCTTTAAAAGTTTGGTAGAATTCCTCTGGGAAGCCATCAATGTATGTTCTTATGAAGCATGTTTAAATCACACCCTCTACAACTTTTGTTTATGGTTCAACTATCATTTTTAAGACTGGGTGTAACTTTTCTCATCTTTTTAGTGACTTAGAATTTCCTTTTGTAGAAGAGCATATAATAACTGCAGAATATATTGAATTCCACTGTAGAATAAGATGGGTTTTTTGTTTAGATTGCTGGACCCTGTTTTGTTTTTTGTTTTTTTTAATGGGTGCTATCCATAAAGAATTTGATCCCATTATTTTATTTTAAAGATAGGGCCATGCTTGTTAATTATACTGAATAAAATATGGATCTTTTGCAGAAGAAAAGGGACATAATTGTATATTTGGGATGTCAGTCATTATTTTGTATTCTGGAGATGTCATTAACAAAGCTATTAACATAGATAATGCTGAACACGGTGCTATTTGAATAGGCATACACACGAGGAACATTCCTTGATTTACAAAAGCATTTATTCCTTTTGGAATCTGTTGTTTGCAGTTATTCTTGTTGGCTTCATGATCAGCCCCAAGCTTCTCTCATAAACAGCATCCCAGACCTTTTGGTTTCGTATCAGGCTGATCTATCTGCCTCATGGTTTTTCAACAGTCCACAATTATACAAAATCGTTTACATGTACTTAACAACATCTTTTAAGTGGTTTTGTCTCCCTCCCCTTATTTACTTCTGTAGTTCATTCTAAAGAAATCCTTTGATTGTCCTATGTTGATGATTCCTCTGAAATTTAGATAGCCCAGTGCATTTGATTTATTATATACCTGTTTTAGTAATCTTATCTTTTAATATTTTGGAATAATGAGCGAGCAGAGGATGATAGCTTATCTTTTGGGTAAACCTCCTGGCCATTTAATATAAAGTAGGTGACTATGAAATTGCTCTGAAGTTGATAAGATGCCTGTAGCATGTTTATATTTTGTAGACAAAGGAAAGTAAGTTGAAAACTATCATTTTATTACAGTTCGTTTGGCCTAGCGTTTAAGGAAGATTTTTGTTTCTTTAGTAAATCTTATGTTATCAGATACTATAATTTCTAAACTCAGACTTTAAGGGAAGCTGAGGCACCAAAAGTATGATGCTGGAGGATAATTCTTTGTTTTTTATTTAAATTTTTTTGTTTGTTTGTTTGAGTGTAGTTCACACACAATATTAGTTTCAGGTGTTCAACGTAGTGATTTAGATAATTCTTCAATGATAGCAAAGCAGGAACATTTTGTATCCCACTAATAAAAAGGACAACTCATACATGAAAACTGGTACTACACTGTGAATCTGTAGAGAGCAAGAGGTGAGCTCTTCTAAAATGTTGATTGTCGTGATGCCTGGATGGCTCAGTAGGTTAAATGTCTGACTTCGGCTCAGGTCATGATCTCAGGGTCCTGGGATCGAGCTCCATTTTGGGCTCCTTGCTCAGCGGGGAGTCTGCTTGTCCCACTGCCGCACCCCCTGCCCTGTGCTCTCTGTCTCTCAAATAAATAAATAAAATCTTTAAAAAAAAAAATGATGGTTGTTGGTTTTTTTCTGCCTAGAATAAAAATAGTGCATATTAATTGTAGAAAATACGTTTATAAAAATTGCTCAAAATCTTTAACATTTTAGTGCATTTCCTTTTAGTCTTTTTCTGCGCATAAGTATTTTATAGTAAGACATATCATGTAAAACATAGTTTAACACAAAATATCATTAAACCCATGTCAAGAAAGAGAACATCCCAGATGACCCCTGTGTTGAATCTCTTCTTAGTAATATAGCTTTGAATTATATGAGCCAAAAATGGATACAACTAAAAGAATAAATTCTTAATTATAATAGAAGATTTTAACACAACTTCCTAGTAATTGATAAGCAGTTAAAAATTTAATAAACAGAAGATTTGCACTAAGTGAACAGACAGAAAGATGTTCACAAGCTCTTTAAGTCAGTTAAGTATAAACAACAGAAATTGGGGTCTTAAATGATTCTTAATGATATAAGACACTGTTAATTGAAAAGAACCAGACCACAAGGTTGGATATAATAATTACAGTCTTGTTTAAAGTATTCTATGTAGATTGGAAAAATACTTTATTTTTGATTTTAAACACTTTGACTGGGATGTACATCAGTAAGTTTTTTTTGCAATTATCCCTGCTTGGGGTTCACTGATCTTAAATCTGTGGGTGGATGTCTTTCACCAGTTTTGGAATAGTCTTGTGCATTATCTCTTTGAGTGTTTCTTCTATATTATTTCCTGTCTCTCTCTCCTTCTGTGATTCCAATTACATGTATATTAGGCCATTTGATATTGTCTCCTGGATACTGGATTCTCTGTTTTTTCCTCTCTTTTTCTCTTTGTGATATAGTTTGGATAATTTCTGTTGATGTGTATTCAAATTTATTGATTCTTTTGTTGGCGGTGTCTTTTCTGCTGATAATCACATCACAAGAATTCTTTAGGTCTACTACCATACATTTAATTCCTAACATTTCCCTTTGGCTTTTTTCTAATTTCTCTATCTCATCTGACATTTTCCATCTGTTCATTCATGTGTCCACTTTTCCCACTATTTTTTTTTAAAGATTTTTATTTATTAAAGAGAGAGGGAGCACGTGAGCTGAGGGGGAGCAGAGGGAGAGGATGAAACAGACTTCTTGCTGAGGAAGGGACCCCAGTGATGTGGGGCTTGATCCCAGCACCCTGAGATCATGACCCAAGCTGGAGGTAGATGCTTAATTGACTGAGCCACCCAACACCCCTCTACTATGTTTTTAACACATTTATCATAGTTATTTTTTAAGCCTCTGATACTTTCATCATTAGTGGTTGTTTCTGTTGATGACTTCCTTTTTGACATTGAACCATATTTTCTCGCTTCTTCACATCTTTTGACTTTTGGTTGAATAATGAACATTGCAGATAAAAGAAAAGTAGAGTCTAAAATAAATATTTATGTTCAGAAAAGGATATACCCTATTTTGTCAAGCTACTACCATGAGGGGCTAATGAACATAGTCTGTTAGCTGAGCTGTATCTGGGCTTTGTTGTTGCCTCAGTTTGATTCATTTCATTATAGGTTTCAAATGCTTTGAGGGCAGGAAGAACCTTTACCTCAGTAGGGTTTGGGATCTCAGTGTTTATAGGATTTCTCTTAGTTCTCCTTTGCCTTCAGCCTTTGGTAAGCCCTATACTTTGGCATTTCAGGAAAGAGCTCTCTCAACTTTAATAACCCTTGCCTAGCCACAGGTAGACACTGTCTTGTAATCAGTGAAAGCCTGCATGCCCAGAAGTTTTGCTTCAGCTCTCTTGCCCTATTCTCAGACTTTAGCAGGCCTTTTGTACCTACGCATAAGAGGGTTCTCTCAGTTCTTTTGGCCTGCCTCTATTCATACTTGTGAGTACTTGGTAAAGGCCTGTAGAAAAAGAGTTGGTAGGTAACTGCAAGCTCTTTTTGTGTTCACAGCCTCTGGGTATTCTTAGCTGTCATGCTATCTGGTACTCTTATGCTTTAAGAATTTGTTAAATGTTCAACTGTTTCTTCCTACTCATATCTGTGGGTGGTGTCCTCTTCCACTCATTGCATCACCAAGGATAAAGGCAGATTTAGGTCTCTTCTCTCTTAGAAAGGGGTTGTCACATACTAGTGTTTAAATACATTGGTTTCTTTGTGTCCTTAGCTCTTAATGAACTTTAAAGAAAAGGCTATGATTTTGTTGGTTTATTAGGTGTCTTATTAGATGTCTTGACTTATTATTAGGGTGGAAGTAAAATTTGCTTGCATCTTTTTTACCCTAAACAGAATTGGAAGTAACCTTTTTTTGACATTTTAACATATCTGATGTGATATTTCATTTCATCCTATTTAAATAGCCATCAATTGAAAGACTTACCATTGCTTTCCTACCACTAAGAAAAACATTATCAAATAATCGTTTGTCTGATGTATCCCATCTTAAGTGATTTTTAGATGACATACTAAATTTTAAATGGCATATTAAAATTGATTAAATATGGTGTTTGTCATCTGCACACATGTGAACTTGATTGTTATACTGGTAGACTATACACTCCACATCAGCCCCTCAGTGTTTCTGTCAGCAGACCATTTGAGGAAATCATAGTTCTATCATTTGAAAACTCTACATTGGATGGCAAGATACTGATGTTGCTAAGGTATACTGTTGGGTATTTGAAGATTATGTACTTTCTACTTTTGTGTATAGTAGGAAGCTTTTATAATAAAAAGAGTAAAAATAAAACATGCAGTCTCCATTGGCAATTTCTGATATGATCAAGAAAGCATGTGCATTGGGGTACCTGGCTGGCTCTGTCAGTAGAGCATGGGACTCTTGATCTTGTTGTGAGTTCAAACCCCATGTTGAGCATAGAGCTCACTCAAAAGGAAGGTAGGCAGGAAGGAAGGAAGGAAAGGAGGAAGGAAGGGAGAGGAGGGGAAAGAGAGAGAGAAAAGAAAAGAAATGAAAAAAAGAAAAGAAAGAAAAAGAGAGAGAGAAAGAAAAGAAAGAACCTGCATTAAAATTTTCAGAATGGGTGTCAGTGGTTGGGAAGAAAATTCCAGAGATGGTGGTGGAAAGCACTCTTTTAAGAAATGATGGGGCGCCTGTGTGGCTCACTTGGTTAAGTGGCTGCCTTTGGCTCATGTCATGATCCTGGGGTCCTAGGATCAAGCCCCACATCAGGCTCCCTGCTCAGCAGGGAGTCTGCTTCTCCCTTTTCTTGTCCCTCTGCCCTTCCCCCCCACCACTCATGCTCGCTGTCTCTCTCTCAAATAAATAAATAAAATATTTTATTTTATTTACTTTTTAAAAAGATTTTATTTATTTATTCAACAGAGATAGAGACAGCCAGTGAGAGAGGGAACACAGGCAGGGGGAGTGGGAGAGGAAGAAGCAGGTTCATAGCAGAAGAGCCTGATGTGGGGCTCGATCCCAGAACGCCGGGATCACGCCCTGAGCCGAAGGCAGATGCTTAACCGCTTTGCCACCCAGGCGCCCCAATAAATAAAATATTTAAAAAAAAAAAGAAATGGCTGTACTATTCTTCTCAATTATTTTTTTTTTAAGATTTTATGTATTTGAGAGAGAGTGTGCGAGCGAGTGAGAGAGAGCATGAGTGTGGGAGGCAGCGGGAGAGTGAGGAACGGACTCCCAGCTGAGCAGGGAGCCTGGCACAGGGCTCTATCCCAGGACCCTGCGATCATGACCTGAGCCAAAGGCAGACACTTAACTGATTGAGCCACCCAGGCACCCTTCAATTATGTTTTTAATGGCACAAAAGAAAGAATGTGTATAGAGTCATTATATTGCCTACCTGAAACTAATATAATGTTATATGTCAATTATATGTAAATTTATAAAAAGAGAAATGTATGGACAACAGAACATAGATGTTAGATTCAAAAAGAGATTCAGAAAAATCAGACTCTGAAAAAGTTATAAGGATACCTAGGCCAATTTATTTTTACTCTCTTTTTAACGTTCACATAAATTGATTTGAAAAATCTATGACTAGATAATCTAAAGGAGTTGTTTCACTAAGTATAGTTTGAGTGATAGTTTAAGCAGCATAATTTTTAGTACAGTATTTCTTCTTTCTTCTGAATAAAAAAAATGTAAGTACCATATAGTTAACATTTGTAGTGTGTTCAAGATACTGCTCTTCTTCATAGACTATGAAAAAAATATCTGTTGCTTAAATCAGTGACAAAAACAACTTTTTAAGTGGGAACATTTCTGGAAACCTTACTATTTATATTTATTATCACATAATTGTATCCTTTTTATAGATGTTTTGGTAATGCTAAAATCACTAGTAACAAGAAAAAGAGAGTAGGAAAATTATCATTCCTATTTTGTAATAGAAGTTTGATAGAATTAAAATACACATCACTTTAGCTTTATACAGTATTTTCATAAGAATCTCTAACCTAGAAGGCTAAATCTTAATGTAATATCCTTAAAAATTTACATATTTGTGTCAAACATTCTGTACTTTTTAAAATATATACAGTGGTATTTTAGGATAGAAAATGTATGCTTTGTAACATTTTTAATTTCAATTTGTAATGTAAACTAAAGAACATTAAAGTTTTAAATTATTAAAATTTAAAAGTGTGTACATAGTTCAGAAATTAAAAATAGACTTTTAAAATAAAATTAGATTTCTTATAACTTCTTATTTCTGATTGAATTTAAAGTACACTTTTCAAATAAGTAGTGTAGTTTAATTCTTTGGGGAATTACAACATTGGCTATTCATTTGTAGAGATGCTTTTTCCATAATGTCACATTACTATTACAATTTTCAATATTTCATCTTTATTTTCTTATACAGTAGACACAGATTCTTTTTTATTAACATATATATTTGAATTACACAAGAAAATTAAAACCCATTTAAAATGCAGCCTTTCTGATTTGAAAATAGCAAAACTTTTTGTCTTTTTTAAAAAGATTTTATTTATTTGAGAGAGAGAGAAAGTGCACAAGTGGGGGGGGGCAAGAGCAGAGGGCGAGGGAGAAGCAGGCTCTCCGCTGAGTAGGAAGCCTGATGCGGGACTTGATCCCAGAACCCTGGGATCGTGAACTGAGCCATAGGCAGATGCTTAACTGACAGAGCCACCCAGGTGCCCCAAAACTTTGTGTCATAGGACTTGTGAATATTTTTGATCCAGTTAAAGAGCAGCCTTACTATATGAAAAATCTAAGTGTATTTTGTCTGTTCACACTGGTAAAATTGGGGACAATTTTTTAATGTTAACTGGATGAAATTGTATTTAATTGTGTGTGTGTGCGTGCGTGTGTGTGCGTGTGTGTGTGTGTATATATATATATGTATTTATATATATTTTTTTAAATAATAAAACCTGGGGCACCTGGGTGGCTCAGTCATTAAACGTCTGCCTTCGGCTCAGGGCGTGATTCCGGTGTTCTGGGATCGAGCCTCACATCAGGCTCCTCTGCTGGGAGCCTGCTTCTTCTTCTCCCACTCCCCCTGCGTGTGTTCCCTCTCTTGCTGGCTATCTCTCTCTGTCAAATAAATAAATAAAATCTTAATAAATAAGTAAATAATAAAACCTAGTGATTTCCTAAGCTTCTACCTTAGGAAACTAGAAAAAGAGGAGCAAATTAAATCCAAAATAAGCAGAATAAAAGTTAGATCAGAAGCAATTAAGTTGAGGGACGCTTGGGAGTTCAGTCGGTTAAGCATCTGCCTTCGGCTCAGGTCACAATCCCAGGGTCCCAGGTTCGAGTTGCACATCAGGCTCCTTGCTCAAAGGGAGCCTGCTTCTCCCTCTGCCTGCTGCTCTCCCTGCTTGTGCTCTCTTGCTCTCTCTCTGACAAATAAAAAAAATTGTTTAAAATAGGAAATTAGGGGCGCCTGGGTGGCACAGCGGTTAAGCGTCTGCCTTCAGCTCAGGGCGTGATCCCGGCGTTCTGGGATCGAGCCCCACGTCAGGCTCTTCCACTATGAGCCTGCTTCTTCCTCTCCCACTCCCCCTGCTTGTGTTCCCTCTCTCGCTGGCTGTCTCTATTTCTGTCAAATAAATAAATAAAATCTTAAAAAAATAAAATAAAATAGGAAATTAATAGAGAAAAATAAATAAAACCAAAAGCTTGCTTTTTTTAAAAGATTGGTAAAATTGATAAATATCTAACCAAGCTATCAAGAAAAAAAGAAATGTTACTAATAATCAGAAATGAAAGAAAAGTTATCAGTACAGATTACATGAGCATTAAAAGGGTAATTAAAGGATATTATGAATAACGCTATGCCCACAAGTTTTGTAACCAATTCTTTGAAGTACATACATCTACCAAAACTCACACAGGGAGAAATATATAATCTGAAGAGGCATTATCTATTGGAGAAATTTAATCAATAATAACCTTCTAAAACAGAAAGCACCAGGCTCAGGTGGTTTACTGTTGAAGTCTAGCAAACATTTAAAAAAAGAAATGATGCCAGTTCTTTAAATCGCTTTCAGAAAACCGAAGCAGAGGGAACCCTTCCTAACTTATTCTGTGAGGCCAGCACTACCCTCATCCCAAGACAATGAAAAGACAAGCCATACTAGGATAGAATATTAGCAAAACATATATCAAAGATTTGTATCCAAAATACACAAAGAACTGTTAACAGCAGGGAAACAAACAGCTCAAGTGGGTAAAGGAATTGAACAGACACCTCACCAAAGAAGATAGACAGATGATGGATAAGCATATGAAAGCATGCTCAATATCATGTCACTAGAGTATTGCAAATTAAAACGAGGTATCTGTTTTTAAAAAAAACCCATTAGAATGGCTAAAATCCAAAACTGTCAACACCTAATGCTAGCAAGGGTGTGGAGCAACAGGAGCTCCCATTCATTGCTGGTAGGAATGCAAAATGGCATAGTCAATTTGGAAGACAGTTTGATGGTTTCTTACAAAGCTGAGCATAGGCTTACCATATAGCCCAGCAGTCCTACCTCCACCCAAATGAGTTGAAAACTTATATCTACACAAAAATCTGCATGCAGGGGTGCCTGGGTGGCTCAGTCATTAAGCATCTGCCTTTGGCTCAGGGCGTGATCCCAGAGTCCTGGGATCGAGCCCTGCATCGGGCTCCCTGCTCCGCTGGGAGCCTGCTTCTTCCTCTCCCACTCCCCCTGCTTGTGTTCCCTCTCCCGCTGGCTGTCTCTCTCTCTCTGTCAAATAAATAAATAAAAATCTTTTTTAAAAAAATCTGCATGCAAATGTTTATAGCAACTTTATTCATAGCTGCCAAAATTGAAAGAAACCAAGGTGTCTTTCAGTAGGTGGGTGGATACATGATGGTACATCCATGCCATGGAATATCATTCACTGATAAAAAGCAATGAACTATTTAGCCAAAAGACATGGGGGAACCTTATATGCATATTATTGAGTGAATTTGAAGCTAGTCTGAAAAGGCTACATAGTGTACTATTTCAACTATATGAAATTCTGGGAAAGGCAAAAACTATAGACACAGTAAAAATACCAGTTGCCAGACAGTGGGAGGTGGAGTTGGGGAATGAATAGGTGGAGCACAGGATGCTTTTAGGTTAGCAAAACTATTCTGTATGATACTGTAATGGTGAATACATGGCACTATGCATCTGTTAAAACCCATAGAACTATACAACACAAAGAGTGAAAGCTAATGTAAACTATGGACTTTAGTTAATGTATCAGTAATGGTTCATTAGTTGTAACAAATATACTGCACTCTACCAGTCTGCTCCAGCAGTAGGGGAGGAAAAATAATTTTTCTTCTACCCTTCTAGGTTCTTGGCTGAGAGAATATACCCCTATACCCCCATAATAAAAAGACAGTATAACAGGTTTAATAACTTCCTGCATACATGGGAGACATCCAGGAAAACTGAGTAATTCTCTGAAATGGCCCAAGTCGCCACCCTAAATACTATCTCCAGTTAAGCTAAAAGAAGGGGGTGGAGAGGGGGTTAAGGTAAGACCAGTTATGGTAGGTTACTAGGAGAAGCACAGTAAACAAGTGTATGTTTGCTGTGCAGATTTAAGTCCATGTCTTCTCTATTGATAAAGTTTTCTGGAGTTTTAGTTATTTTCCTCTTCCTAGTACAGAGAGGGAGACACCTTACAAATGGAGATTTTTCTTATAAATGTAAATGTCTGTTATAAAAGGGTAACTTCTACTTGTTTTTCAGAGCTTCTTCTTTGTCTGGTGTTCCTTAAAAATAACCAGCTCAAGATAATCATGCCAAAGAGGCTTATTTTGGGGTTCTATGTTCTTTTTTTTTTTAAGATTTTATTTATTTATTCAACAGAGATAGAGACAGCCAGCGAGAGAGGGAACACAAGCAGGGGGAATGGGAGAGGAAGAAGCAGGTTCATAGCAGAAGAGCCTGATGTGGGGCTTGATCCCATAACGTCGGGATCACGCCCTGAGCCGAAGGCAGACGCTTAACTGCTGTGGCACCCAGGTGCCCCAGGGGGTTTTTATATTCTGCTACCCTTCACAGCCACAGCAAAATAGAAGCGACCGTGTGGTTTAAACAACAGAAATTTATTTTCTCAGAATCCTGGAGGCTGGAAGTCCAGGATTAGGGTGCCAGCATGGCTGCGTTGTGTTGAGAACTCTCTTCCTGGCTTGGAGATGGCTGCCTTCTCACTGTTTCCTCACATGGTAGAGACAGACAGAAAGCAAGCCCTCTGACAGCTCTTCCTGTTGAGGGCACTAATCCTATCATGAAGTCCCCACTCCCTTGACCTCATCTAAACCTCATCCCAAAGCACCCATCTCGAAAATCATCACATTGTGGGTTAATGCTTCAACATATGAATTTTAAGGGATCACAGTTCAGTCCATAGTACGTTTTGTTTATTCATTCATTGGTTTATGAACATTGTGTTGTTTCCACATTGGGTTGTTGTAATTAGTGGTGCCATGAAAATTCCTGTAGAAGTGTTTTTTTAAACACTTGTTTTCAGTTCTTTGGGGTGTATGCCCAGGAGTGGAATTGCTAGGTCTTATGGTAATTCTATGTTTAACTTTTTGAGGAACTTCAGGAATGTTTTGCACTGCAGCTACACCATTTACATTCCCACCAGCAACATAAAAGAGTTTTAATTTTTCTATATTCTTGCCAGTCTGGGTTGTTTTTTTTTTTAAATTATAGCCATCCTAGTATGTGTGGCTTGATATCACATGGTAAATGAGTTTTTAAGTGTAGCTTTCTTCCTATAATTTATTTTGTATGTTAGAAGTAGGTACAATTATCATTATGTTGAAGTTTCTATTAAAATCCAGTAAAGGTACTGTAGATTAAAAGATTATTACATATATTGCTGAGTGCTGAGAAATATACAAATGAGAAAACTTAAAGATTAGGAAAGTCAATTTGCTAAATGCCACTGAGAGAGTGGTGTTGAATCAAGATTTAAAACCAAATGTGATTCCGAAGACTGTTCTCTTAAATATTCTATTATTCTGCCTATGCTGTTCCATAATATAGTTGATATTTCAATAATAAGCACAACCAGCAGGTGTTTCAGTGTTGTAAATCTATATAAGATCATTTATATGATTAAAAATATATAATTTGTAATATCACAGATTTATTAATTTTTAATTTCCTTTGATGCAAAAACATTGCTGATTTGACTATATATATTGATACAGCCTTTCTGTCAGTATTTAATAAAATACTGAAAAAAAGATGACTATGTTTTTAAATTTGTTTTATTTTAGGTCCACCTCATTCATTTAACCGAGATGAGACAATAATCATTGCTTTGGCATCAGTCTCTGTATTAGCTGTTTTGATAGTTGCCTTATGCTTCGGATACAGGATGCTGACAGGTAAAAATATCACTGTTTGTTCTATTGTTTATTAAATATACGATTTAATCAGAATCAATTTTCTCCTTTTTTAGAATCTCTGTGCTCCCATTCTTCTCTCTTAACAACCTTTTTTTCCTAGTTTTTATGAAAAGTTTCAAAAATATCCAAAATACCTCTCACCCATCTTCAATGATTATCACATCTGTATAACATCCATAGTCCTGCTCACCACATCCTTCTGTGGTAGTGGGTTATTTTGAAGTAAATCACATACATCATTTATCTGTAAAAAACTTTTAATATTATTTCTGAAATATACGGACTTAAAATGTATATAACCACAATACCATTTTCACATCTAAAAAAATAAATAAATAATTCTTTGGTATCACCAACTGTCTAGTCAGTCCTACTGAACTTTAGGTTTGATGAGCTTTTTAGGAAATCAGTACCCATTCATACATTTGAATAACTTTAATAAAACATTTAATGTTTCTGCAATATTTTAAACAAGGTTTGTGTTGGACCTATCTCCCAAAATTCAGCTTTAATATTATTATTCATCATTCATCTTCATTTATAGGTGATTCTTAGTTTAGTAAATAGTTTTACTCTTAGTGACGTTGGGCATAAATCTAGCCGCCTACCCATTTGTAGCTCTTCTTTTTAACTGAAATATAATAAAAATTGTAATAAAGATCTTCATTTTATTGAACCATACATTAGTAACTTCTTTTTCTATTCTTACAGGAGACCGTAAACAAGGTCTTCACAGTATGAACATGATGGAGGCAGCAGCATCAGAACCCTCTCTTGACCTAGATAATCTGAAACTGTTGGAGGTAAGATTGCTCTTAGATATTATAGGCTGTTCTTTCTGCTGTCATAGTATATCTGAGACAGTAACTTTATTCACTTACTACATCATTCATCCATTTATTCCACGAACATTTATTAACTAGCAGTTTGGTGCCAAGGCCTATTCTAAGCACTGAGAATATAGGTGAACAGTACAGATAGTCCCCTTGAGGCTTGTATTCTGTTTTGTTTTGTTTTTTTTAAGATTTATTTATTTATTGAGAAAGAGAGGGCAGGGGGAGGGACAGAGGGAGAGGAGAGAAAGAATCTCCAGCAGACTCTCACTGAGCACAGAGCCCCATGCACTGTGGGGCTCCATCTCAGGACCCTGAGATCATGACCTGAGCAGAAATCAAGAGTCAGCCAGCTGCTTAACTGACAGCCACCCAGGCTCTCCTTGAGGTTTATATTCTAGTGGGAAAAGGGTCTACAAACAGTTTTTTTTTTTTTTTAAAGATTTTATTATTTATTCGACAGAGATAGAGACAGCCAGTGAGAGAGGGAACACAAGCAGGGGGAGTGGGAGAGGAAGAAGCAGGCTCATAGCAGAGGAGCCCGACGTGGGGCTCGATCCCATAACGCCGGGATCACGCCCTGAGCCGAAGGCAGACGCTTAACCGCTGCGCCACCCAGGCGCCCCTACAAACAGTTTAAAAAATAAATTTATATTATTTCTGGTAGTAGTAAGTGCTGTAGAGAAAAGTAAAGCAGATAAGAAGATAAGAAAAATCGGAAAGGGAGTTTTAGTAAAGAGTATACTTAGAAAGGAGATGATCTTTGAGTACAGACTGCAACAATATGGGAATAAAGATGTGAAATTCTGAGAAGAATGTGCTTTCAAGCAATCCATAGTATATGCCTAATGAATATTCCTTGTCTGTGCATATATTATGTATTTTTATAGGTACATAAAACTGTTCTATATTATGTTGAATTTAATTTTCATTTGGTAATATCTCAGAACCTATGTTAAAGTCTTAGCATGATGAATATTTTTATGATCTTTACTAGAATAAATAAACTATGATCCCCAAACTAGAGACTGTTAAATAATAAATATGGTAGATTTGATTATATAAAACATTTTAGGAACCTTCTGTTTAGGAGAAAAATATAATACACAAAGTTAAAAGATTCCAAAAAGCATTTCAGCACATGAAAAAGAATTGTTCAAGAGCTGGTATAAATCAATAGAAGAAACAATCCATAAAAAAATGGAAAAAACATGAAGTGCCAATTCACAAAAGAATTAAATGTAGCTTTTAAATGTATAATAAGATGTCCAATTTACTAAATTGAAAAAAAATACTAATTAAAACCATAGGATATTATCCTCGACTGAGTAAAACACTCCCAAACATTACTGATTTAACTGTATATTGATACAACCTTTCTAAAGGGCATTCTATGTATCTGTTAAATTTTAACCTAGAAATAGTGAGTGAGGGGCGCCTGGGTGGCACAGCGGTTAAGCGTCTGCCTTCGGCTCAGGGCGTGATCCCAGCGTTATGGGATCGAGCCCCACGTCAGGCTCCTCCATTATGAGCCTGCTTCTTCCTCTCCCACTCCCACTGCTTGTGTTCCCTCTCTCGCTGGCTGTCTCTATCTCTGTCGAATAAATAAATTAAAAAAAAAAAAAAGAAATAGTGAGTGAACTGTAATAAAAGTCCTTAAATAAATGATGGTAAGTCCTTGACATGTTTCAGTAAAGTGAAAGAAATCTCCGGAAGCCAAAAATGAAGAGAATGAGTTGCATTTTGCTGAATTTATTTTTTTTATTGTGTCCTGGCTATTAAGAATGTTATAGTGTAGATACCCTGTGTTCTGTTAGGCTATTCTAAAGTGTGTTTATTTACATTGTTTGTTGTAATAGGCTGTTAACTTGGTTGGATATGCTGCAAACTCATCTCTTAGGCAGAAGCTCAAATCTTAGTGCAGTTGTTTTATCTTTAGCTAGAATTGGTCTCATGTCTTCATTGGGTTTCCCCCTCTCTCACTCTCTTTTGTGGAATTCTCCCCTCACTTTACAGAATCTGTGGTTGCCCTTAATTCTGTCTTCTGGTTTCTAGGGCCAGAAAGATTATGGATTTTCTATTACAGTTCTAGCTCCACTGCGCAGTGTTCATTTCAGCCTGCTCTCAGGCTAAAGTGCTATAAAAATGGGTAGTTCATGCTATAGCATTCCTTTCTAAGTGTTGACTCCCAGAATCTACTTCCTTTTGTTCATTCTCTAGCACTTTTAGATTTCTTTTTAAAATTTTGTTCAGGGGCGCCTGGGTGGCTCAGTTGGTTAAACGTCTGCCTTCGGCTCAGGTCATGATCCCAGGGTCCTGAGATTGAGCCCCACGTTGGGCTTTCCTGCTCAGCATGGAGTCTACTGGTCCCGCTCCCTCTGCCCTTCCGTCCACTGGTGCTCCCATTCTCTGTGTCTCTCTGTCTCTCAAATAAATAAAATCTTTTTTAAAAAATTAAAATGAAATTTTGTTCAGAGTTCATAGTTGTTATCTGTGGGAGGGCTGGGTCTGGTAGGAGATTCCTGAGCCATATGAGATGTGGAATTTATTAGTTTCTTGACAATGGAGTAATTTAAACTATAAGCAGTAGAGAGCTATGGTCTACATTTGAATTATGCTTTTCTAGAAAATTTGATTTTTCAGTTGTGATATGAATTAATACCTTGCTTTCTTCAAAACAAATTTACAGCTGATTGGCCGGGGTCGATATGGAGCAGTATATAAAGGTTCCTTAGATGAGCGTCCAGTTGCTGTAAAAGTGTTTTCCTTTGCAAACCGTCAGAATTTTATCAATGAGAAGAACATTTACAGAGTGCCTTTGATGGAACATGACAACATTGCTCGCTTTATTGTTGGAGATGAGAGAGTTACTGCAGATGGACGCATGGAGTATTTGCTTGTGATGGAGTATTATCCCAATGTAAGTTCTTTATAAAGATTAAAGTGACATTTATATTAGCTGTCAATCAGATTTTCAGGACTACTGTTCTGTAAAGCATTCGTAGTTTGCAACTGGTTATTAATGGTCTGCAGTGAGATAAGGATCTCACATCAGAATGTGAATCAACTAAGTAACTAGTTAACTGTTTAGTTCATCTGTTTGTGTCTGTCTCTTTCTCCCTCTCAGCAAGACTTTCTTGATGAAGGAAACAGTGTTTTGATTGACATTCATTCTGGTGCAAGCTCCTTATCCATGTCTGGTTATAAATAGTTTGTGGGTGAGCACCTTGAGTAACACTGACACATATATATTTATGAAAGCTTTCTGTTTTGTACTTGTAAAACAAAAAAATATAATTTGTATTTGTACTGATGAGAGATACATTGTGAAGAAAGAGTCTAAAAGACTCTTTTTTCTATCTTAATTTGATAAATCAAAGGAGCATTTAATATGAAATAATCATTTATACTTTTCAGTGTTGGAGAAATAAAAACTAATAATGTTTAAATTATCCTTTCATCCTCTCCTCCCCCTCTACTCACAGAAATGTCTCTTTTGAGATTTTGAAATGTCATAGTTCATTGGATCTTCATGGAATCCTAACCTGCTTAAATACTTTATAAGGCTGCTCCTAATTTATCTCCTCATGTTACAAGTAAATTAATTCCTTTTTTTTTTTTTTTTTTTTTTGTATGTGTGGATTTTTTCCTTTATTATAGGGATCTCTGTGCAAGTATTTGAGTCTCCATACAAGTGATTGGGTCAGCTCTTGCCGTCTGGCTCATTCTGTGACTAGGGGACTGGCTTATCTTCATACAGAATTGCCACGAGGAGGTAAGACAATGAATAGAAGATGGAATGGCACCCACATGGGGTCAAAATTCACAAAGGGAAATGTTATTCATATCTTCAAACTAAGAGTATATTTTATTTAGTAGCAGATTTATTATTAACCAGTTGTTTGAATGATCTGGCATGAGGAAATGGATTTGAAATGTAATAGGAAGAATAAGAAAAAGAACTTAAAGACTCTGGAGAGGTCATGGAGCTCATTGAGATGTTCTTTTGAGTCTAGTGGTTCACAGACCCTTTAAAGTCCATCTGTGGACTTACGTTAAAAACCTCTTAGGCTATACTACATTTCTTTGCATTTCTTTGCTTATTTTTTTCACTTTATTTTTTTTATAATAATTTTTTATTATGTTATGTAAAGTTCCATGATTCATCACTTGCTCTTTGCTTATTTAAATGAAATATAGTGCATTGCCAATTCTTTACTTTTAACATCATATAGATCTTTATTCTGCTATTGGTTGGTCTTGAGTATAAAACCTATGTGTATCTTTTTATAATTCAGTGTTTCTCTTGGCTAGAATTAGGTTAGTCAAATCTGTCAGGGGGAGAAATAACAGGCTTCAATAAGAATGAAAATTTTTTTTTTCTCATGTAAGAATTTAGAGAGAGACAATCTAAGATTGGTTTGGTAACACCATGGTATTATTGGAGCCTTATTATTATTTCCTCCATCATTCTTTATATATGCAAGGTCACCTCATTGTCCATCATGCTATATATATGCTAATCATAGGGAAAAGAAAAGGAAGGTAGAGGAATTGTACCCTTCTGCCTCCAGAAGTCCTACTCTTATGTTTTATTTTCCAGAACTTAGTTCATGCTTAACTAGCACACTTACCTGCAAGAGATGCTGAAAATACAGTTGATGTTGTTATTGTTGTTTTTAAGCTGGCTGTGTTGTGTCTCAAAGAATATTGGCTTCTGTTACCGAGTAGAAAGAGGATAATGCATAGTGGGGACTTCAGAACTGTGTGGTTGTGTTCTTTGCCATAACTACAGTTTTCTTCAGCATCTGTGTGCGTTTTTGCAGGGTGTTCAAAGCATCTCTTTAATACATTTACTGTCTTATTTTGTTTCAAAATACACATGACATTACAGGCTGCTCTAAATTAGCTTTGCTTCAAAAATCAGTCTTCGTGCTTTCTCAAGCTTTCATGCCTTACGGGATTTTCTTGTCATACTATCGCCCAGAATATTGTTTTTCCAGTTTCTCTGACCTCTGTAGATAAGAGAATCGTTAATATATCAATTTCTTAGATCTTTGTTCCATTGTGTAATAGCATGGATCTTCTTTTCTAGCTGCTACTTCATATATAAATAATTTCTCCTGAATAATTTATCACTTCATTTATCTTGACATCTTGCTTTTCCTGAATACAGAATTGACCAATGTTGTTGCCTATGTGAGCAATTTGATGTACTTTTTCTAGTGCTTTAGCACATTAACCATTTGGACTATGTTTCCTTACTCTTCAATATTATTATAATTCGTTTAAAGAGCTAGCTTAGCACAGAATTTAAAATACCATCCTAATCCTCCTTTTCAAGACTTGCATTATTTAGCAAGTTTTCAAGTCAAACATTGGATGAAAAGAATGATTGCCATCAAATAAGAGTTTTATTTAATGTAGATGTTACTCTCAAAATATTACCTAATATTATCATTTAAACTAGTTAACGTTTTTTAGAAACTGAGTATATATATGCTATTGCAAAAAAAATAAGTGTAGTAGCTATTTGATTTTTAAAATATTGGAAATATGCTATATTATTTTAAAACATTTAAAGTGTTATTTTACTTTTTTTCAGAGAATGGTATTTTTTCCAGAGTCTTTTTATGTAATTTGCTGTTTGGCATAGAAATTTTATAGTAAGGAATAATACTATTATCATTTTATTCAGCTGTTTTTTGCTTCAGAATAAATAAGGAGGAGTTGAACCTGTTTATTTATTTGTAATTGTCTTTCTTATGAATTTTTTCCTGAGAATGTCAATGAAACTTGTTACCATACTTGCCCCAGAAAAGTCTCTAACAAAGAAAGAACATATATAGATCACTCAAATATAAACAGAAAATTACTATTAACTACGTAAATCCTTCCAGGTCCTTTCTGTGTGTGTGTGTGTGTGTGTGTGTGTGTGTGTGTGTAAATATCCACGGACAATTTTTTGTTCAGGTTTTATTTTTTGACAATTGAAATAATATTATGTCCTGCTTTTCTTTGAGATACTTGCCTTGTACAGTGCGGCTGCCCAGGGCAAAATCATTGTATATTTTGCTCCTTTCTCTTCAACCCCCACCCCAAAATAAAAAGGATTAAAAGGTATACCGAGGAGAACTTTAAGGGAAAAAGTCTCTCAGTGGGCAGTCTGTAGTTCTACCTCTTGAACTGGTGATAAATCCTAATCTTGTTTCCTCTCTTCCTTCTCTTCCCTCCGTTACCTCTTTTGCTCCCCTGCTCCATTTCTTTTTTTCCCCCCCTCATTATATAGTAGAAGAAAGTACTACCCTGTTTTCCTCTCTGGCTGTCTCACCGACTCGTTAGTTGCCCATTCTCCCCATAATTTGCCTGGTTTCCCTAAGTATGAGATCTTTTAGTTTAAGTAATGATTTGGGATTAATATGTAAACATTTTCCAAATATAGAAACATTTTTATACCTATAAATTTCTTATATAAATATCACCTCGAGATTATACCATATATACTAGTATTCTGGTTTTATGCAGAATAAGAAATGCAACTGTTTTAGGGTTCGAGCGAGTGATGTTAGTACAAGCTTTAGAAAGCTGGACCATGAACTGAAAGGGGAGAAAATGAGCAGGAAAGATCAATGGTAACTACTATTTTTCCTCCAATTGTGCTGTCGCTCTTATTTTATTTTATTTTATTTTATTTTATTTTATTTTATTTTATTTTATTTTTTAAAGATTTTATTTATTTATTTGACAGATAGAGACAGCCAGCGAGAGAGGGAACACAAGCAGGGGGAGTGGGAGAGGAAGAAGCAGGCTCACAGCGGAGGAGCCTGATGTGGGGCTCGATCCCATAACACCGGGACCATGCCCTGAGCCGAAGGCAGACACTTAACCGCTGTGCCACCCAGGCGCCCCTATTTTATTTTTTTATAACAAAGAAATTATTATCCTCTTTTTCGTTTCATTGTTGGTGAAATTGCAGTCTAATATTCATTAATGAGAGTAATGTCTAAATGCTGAGCCTATTTGTGCCTAAATATAAATACTCAATAAACTTATCATTGACTTTGTTCCGATTGCTCTGGTTCTTTGTATACCTAGACAGTTACTTTAAACTTCAGAAATAATGGTATAGAATTTTTTTCAATTCAAGAACTATAGTTGTTGTTGTTTTTAAAGATTTTATTTATTCATTTGAGAGAGAGAGAGAGCACAAGCAGGGGGAGAGGCAGAGGGAGAAGCAGACTTCCCACTGAGCTGGGAGCCCAACATGGGGCTCCATTCCAGGACCTGGAGATCATGACCTGAGCCAAAGGCAGCACACTTAACCATCTGAGCCACCCAGGCACCCCAAGAGCTATAGTTTTACTTAATAATATTTACATAAGTTTTCTTTATAGAGAGGAAAAAAATATATTATGCTTTTTGTGAGGCGGCTTAAGTTAAATACATTCTTTCAGTCAGAAAGCATTTATTGCGTACCAACCCTTTCGAATTCAGGTAAAACGTGTTCTCTTTCTGCCTTCATGGCGCATATAGTTTAGTGATAATAGAATGAGTATTATAGTGCTTTGTTCTCTGTAAAATCAGAAAATAGGTTTTCATATCTTGCTGAGAGATAGCAGCTCCTTTACTCATTCTCCAGGTCCATTGTAAAACTATCCCTAGTTTGATTTGAAGAACTGAGGTGGGCTTAGAGCCAGGGCTAAACCTGAGGGCAGAACTGGGATGTTCCATCATAGGTTTAAACTGTTAAGCCATAGGAAAATGGTATAACATACGTATACAGATTTTGGAGCCGTCTCAGTTTTTCATTGATATTATTTTAGACAAGCTGACTTTTTGATTGTTTATACTAAATATTTCTTTCTTTATTGCCTCCTCTTGCTACCCTAGAAATAAAGAGAAAGAAACAAGTGTGTGTTAAAATTAGAAGCAATGGCATGTTAGCTATACATTGCAGTTAAATATTTAAAGCTTAATTAATTATATGTGCAACAGTAGTTTATGTTGTAAAATATAGTGAAAATAGTAACAGTTGTGAGTTGAAACTTTGCTTTCTTTTTTTTTAATAATATTTTTTTATTATATTATGTTAGTCACCATGCAANTTAGTCACCATACAGTACATCCCTAGTTTTTGATGTAAAGTTCCATGATTCATTACTTGCGTATAACATCCAGTGCACCATGCAATACATGCCCTCCTTAATACCCATCACCAGCCTATCTCATTCCTCTACCCCCCTCCCCTCTGAAGCCCTCAGTTTGTTTCCCAGAGTCCCTAGTCTCTCATGGTTCATTCCCCCTTCTGTTTACCCCCCTTTCTTCTTCCCTTTCTTCTCTTGNTACCGATCCTCCTAGTTCTTATGTTCCATAGATGAGAGAAATCATATGATAATTGTCTTTCTCTGCTTGACTTATTTCGCTTAGCATTCTCTCCTCCAGTCCCGTCCATGTTGCAGCAAATGTTGAGAATTCGTTCTTTCTGATAGCTGAGTAATATTCCATTGTATATATGGACCACAGCTTCTTAATCCAGTCATCTGTTGAAGGGCATCTCAGCTCCTTCCACGATTTAGCTATTGTGGACAAAGCTGCTATGAACATTGGGGTGCATATGGCCTTCTCTCCACTATGTCTGTATCTTTGGGTTAAACACCCAGTAGTGCAATGGCTGGATCATAGGGTAGCTCAATTTTTAACTTCTTAAGGGACCTCCACACTGTTTTCCAGAG
>NC_048219.1:166884909-167023883 GCF_002007445.2 Ailuropoda melanoleuca
TTTGCCATTCTAACTGGCGTAAGGTGGTATCTCAGTGTGGTTTTGATTTGAATTTCCCTGATGGCTAATGATTTTGAACATTTTTTCATGTGTCTGTTAGCCATTTGTATGTCTTCATTGGAAAAGTGTCTGTTCATATCTTCTGCCCATTTTTTTATTTGTTTGTTTCTTATGTATTGAGTTTGAGAAGTTCTTTATAGATCTTGGATACCAGTCTTTTATCTGTAGTGTCATTTGCAAATATCTTCTCCCATTCCATGGGCTGCCTCTTAGGGTTTTTTTGACTGTTTCCTTGGCTGTGCAGAAGCTTTTTATCTTGATGAAGTCCCACGAGTTCATTTTTTTCTTTTGTTTCTTTTGCCCTTGGAGATGTGTCATGGAAAAAAGTTGCTGTGGCCGATGTCAAAGAGGTTGCTGCCTATGTTCTCCTCTAGGATTTTGATGGTCTTGACCACTCTCTCACACCATACACAAAGATAAACTCCAAATGGATGAAAGATCTCAATGTGAAACTTTGCTTTCTTGTGTCATTTTTTGTTATTAGAAAATTAATGGGCAGAAAAATACTACAGTCATCTATATTTATGTAGTTCCTATTACCTGCATGCTTACTTTATGTCCAAGAGTGCTGTTTAAGCATTAATAAATATTTGAAATTATCTAAACAGATCATTATAAACCTGCAATTTCCCATCGAGATTTAAACAGCAGAAATGTCCTGGTGAAAAATGATGGAACCTGTGTTATTAGTGACTTTGGATTGTCCATGAGGCTGACTGGAAACAGACTGGTACGCCCAGGGGAAGAAGATAATGCAGCCATAAGTGAGGTAAGTATATTAAAAAAGGTATCACTCTGACATACCTTGAGAACATAATGAATTGCATTAAAAAAATCATCCCAGGACAGTTATCCTTATATGCTACCAATTATAGCATATTAAGAATTGCAAAATTAAAAATGTAAAAGACATTACATGAAGTTTATCAGTTCTTTATGGAAATCACTGCCATTCCAACTCATTTTTGACAAGCTTTGGGAGGAAGTGTGTAGGAACTGACTTTTGAAGCAAGAATAAAACTGCCAAATTTGAGATAGGACAGTCACCTGTTGATAATCACTATTAAAATGTGGAACACATCCTTCCTAACCTTTTTCTCTGAATTCATACATTTATGTGTGTGTGTGTGTGTGTGTGTGTGTGTGTATTTTTTTGACTCAAAAAAACTGTTGAGGGGTGCCTCCGTGGCTCAGTCGATAGAAGGTCCAACACTTGATTTCGGCTCGGGTTATGAGCTCAGGATTGTGAGACTGATCCCCACCTCAGGCTCTGTGGTCAGCATGAGTCTGCTTGAGATTCTTTCTTTTCCTCTCCCTCTACCCTCCCTGTTTGCATGCTTTCTCTCTCCTTAAATAAATAAATAAAATCTTAATTTTTTTTTAATTTTTAAAAATATTAAACGGTGGGGCACCCTGGGTGCCTCAGTTAAGCATCTGCCTTTATCTCAGGCCATGATCCCAGGGTCCTGAGGACAAGCCCCGCATCGGGTTTCCTGCTCGGCGGGGAGTCCGCTTCTCCCTCTCCACCCTGCTAGTGCTCTCTCTCTCACTGTTTATCTCAAATAAATAGGTGGAATCTTTCAAAAAAATATTAAATGGTGTATATTGTTATGTAGTTTTCTCATTGTGTCTTAGAAATGTTTCTGCATTGACATACATAAGATGATCTAGCCCATTCTTTTTGAATGATGAATTAGTATTCAATGGGATGGATTTACCACAGTTTAGTTATTCCAGAAGGGCATTTTATAGATAAAAAATTGGTATAGAAGGTTTCAGTGACATGCTTAAGGTCAAAAAATATATCGTTGATATGAAATTTATGTATAACTTCTGGTCTAATGTATGCCTTTCAAAATATGCTACATTCTGTTTCTGAAAAATATCACTCTAATTTATCAGGTCGGCACCATCAGATATATGGCACCAGAAGTTCTAGAAGGAGCTGTGAACCTGAGGGACTGTGAATCAGCTTTGAAACAAGTAGACATGTATGCACTTGGACTCATTTATTGGGAGATATTTATGAGATGTACAGACCTCTTCCCAGGTAAGAGAATTGCTATCAAGGGGCGCCTGGGTGGCACAGAGGTTAAGCGTCTGCCTTCGGCTCAGGGCGTGATCCTGGCGTTGTGGGATCGAGCCCCACATCAGGCTCCTCTGCTATGAGCCTGCTTCNTCCCCCGCCCCCTGGCTGTTTTTATCTCTGTCGAAAAAAAAAAAAAAAAAAAAAAAAAGAATTGCTATCAAAAATTGACATGTTTTGAAGTGAAGCAGTTATATCTCCTTTTTCTACAAATAAGTCACCTTTTGTGTACGGTTTTACTTTCATTTAAACCTTTAGTTCATTGCCATCTAGTGTTCAGAAACATCATTAGCAGAAGGATGTCAATCAGGAAAAACTTTTTAAAAGGACTCCAAGTTTGCATCTGAGTGCAGTTTAATTAATTGCTCATAATAGCTTATCTGTGTTTAGTTTGGTCTCTGATTGCTTTAACGGACATCATTGTCCTTATGCACCCTCTGAGTATTTGATAAGCTACACTTAAAATATTTCCTCAGTTGACCCAAGTAAGAAATTAGAAACAATGAATTAACCATTGGAACACTTTTTTCTTTATTTTTTTCGTTCTCCATTCTTGACTTCCTGCTTTCCTTCCTTTCTTTCAGTGAAAGAACACTAATATAATATGAATGCTTGTTTGAGGCTTACTTGAATTAGCCAAATGATTTTATAGTTTTTCTGTTTTTGTTAGGATTACTGCTTACTGTCATTATTGTCCTATAAAAACTTTAGCTATCAATATATGCATTGTATTCTTCTAGATGTACAAAATGATTTGATATATATGGCTTCTGTCTTATAAGAATTACACCATTAAAAGCATAGAAAAAGGAAAACAGTTAAATCAGCATTAGACAAATTATGAAATGGAACTATTAAATAAAAGCAAAGATCAGTGGTAGGGTTGAATTTTTTTGCTTTAAAAACAGTAAGCATTTAACAGGTCATAATTCTAAAAATAAAATAAGTTAATAGTTATTTAGATTGATTATAGGTCAATTAGTTATTATTTAGAGGTATATTTCCTAGTTAATTGGAAGTACAAAATACTCAATTGAGGTATTTTTCCGGACATAGCAGAATTGCAGTAGTATCACAGTATTATTGGAACTTTTGACACTTTTTGTTTCTATTATTGGAATTTTGGCCACAGATTTGTTTTAATATATCCTAATCCAGAATTTTTTATTTTTTAGAAGCATGTCTGACTAAAATGATTCCTATACAGCATTCGTATACTGCCATCAGCAACATTTTTTGGACAACTACTGTATTCAAAGAATAAATATTGCTTTTGGTCTGATAAGTAATAAAGAGCAGTATCAAGTGTTTGAAAGGGAAAGGCAGGGTGTCTGGGCAATGCAGTTGGTTAAGTGTCTAGTTCTTGGTTTTGTCTCTGGTCGTGATCTCAGGGTTCTGAGATTGAGCCCCACGTGGGGCTCCACGCTCTGTGTGCAGTCTACTTGAAGATTCTATCCCTCCGCCCCTCTCGCATGCACTCTCTTTCTCTCTCTCAAATAAATCTTAAAAAAGAAGAAAAAAGAAAAGGGAAAGACAATTCAATCTTATTTGTGGATTATTTTAGCAGATGTGTAGGGTGAACTGAAATGGCAAGAATTAGAGGCAGTTTAAAAAGGAAAAAGGCACCTGGCTGACTTAATCATGAGACTCTTAGTCTCTGGATCAGGGTTTTGAGTTCGAACCCCATGTTGAGCGTAGAGATTACTTAAAAAAAAAATAAAGTCATAAAAAAAACAGGAAAAAGAAATTACTGTTTAGGGGCGCCTGGGTGGCACAGCGGTTAAGCGTCTGCCTTCGGCTCAGGGCGTGATCCCGGCATTATGGGATCGAGTCCCACATCGGGCTCCTCTGCTGGAAGCCTGCTTCTTCCTCTCCCACTCCCCCCTGCTTGTGTTCCCTCTCTCGCTGGCTGTCTCTATCTCTGTCAAATAAATAAATAAAACCTTTAAAAAAAAAAAAAGAAATTACTATTTAATGGATACATAGTTTCTGTTTGGGAAGATGGAAAAAATTCTAGAGATGGATAGTAGCAATGGTTGCACAACATTATTAATGTACTTATTGCCACATATGCTTTAAAATTGTTAAAATGGTAAATTTTGTGTATATTTAACCGCAATGAAAATAAATTAAAGGAGAAAAACAAGAGTTGGAGTAAGAGATCCTATAAGATCCTATAATCTTGGACACGGAAATGGGCAAGAAGAGGCACATGTAAGAAAATGTAGAGAAGAAATCTGTGGTTCTACTTAGCTATTTGAAAAAAATGTAAGGAATTGAGAAATATTCAGAGATCAAAGAAATAGGGTGGCACCCAGGAACTTAGGAAAAAATATTGGTTTACATTGGAAAGGTGAGTTAATTATGGAGATTTCTGGATGGGGTATTGATGGACAACTGAAGAAATTTTTTAAAAAGAATTTTTTGTTTGTTGTTTTTAAAGATTTTATTTACTTATTTGACAGAGAGAGACAGCCAGCGAGAGAGGGAACACAAGCTGGGGGAGTGGGAGAGGAAGAAGCAGGCTCCCAGCAGGGCAGGGAGCCCAATGTAGGACTCGATCCCAGGACTCCGGAATCACGCTCTGGGCCGAAGGCAGACGCTTAACAACTGAGCCACCCAGGCGCCCCTAAAAAGAATTTTTAAAAATAAAGAGGATTTGAGAGAACTAAAAATGATTTGGAAATTATCTATAAACAGATGGTAAATGGGAACTTATGAGTGAATGCTCTCTCCTAAGAGAACAAATTAAGAGTGCAAAAAATTGGTGAATAAAGACTGCATATTGGGGGACCTCCCTGTAGCAGTAGGTTAGTTAAGATGACCATAGGTCAGAAAAATAGTGAGAAAACTAAGAAATCAAAGTATCTTGGAAGTAAGTGTTAGAAAATGTTAAGAACCCAGACTGATAGAAGTAGATGTAACATGAAGTCAGGGAAATAGAACTGAAGAGTGATCTTTGAATTTGAATTGGAGGAGGTCATTAGTATTCTTAGAGGAGATTCTGTGAAATAGAGAAGACAAATATTACAGCATATGGGAAGGAAAAGTATTAAGAGAGCACAGGAAGAAGATTTAGGGTATTCTTAAACATTTTAACAATGAAATGGGGGTGGTTGAATAAAAAGGATCCCATAAACGTATTAATAAGCGTAGAATAGCATGCTATCATGATTCAATTCTTGGAAAACATTTTTTTCAGACTTCTACAGTATACTTTCAAATGCAGTACATGCTTTATTATTAAATGTAAACATTATGTTATGTAGACTGACTTTCTGTAAGATATTTGCCAAATAAATGAATTAGATGTCTGTATTACAAAAAAGAGTGAAATGCTGCAGTATTTATATAAAGGAGAAATACGGAAGGAAGGAAGAAAATAAGAAAGCAAGAGAAAGAAAAAGAAAAAAAAGAGAACAAGCATAATTTAAGAAGAGAACTAGAAAGTTCCTAACTACATAGAGACATAATTAACAAGTAGCAAATGAGGTGAGAAGCAGGGAATGGTATCTGATATTCTTAGACATTTGATATATTTTGGACAGTTTGAAAGAAAATGGGATTATAAAACTTCCCCTGAGCAGTCCAATGATTATAAAGTTTTAAAGAAATCCAGTAAGACTAATATAATTCATGATGATGTCATTAACACTAATCTTTGTTTCCCTAGTCCTAATACTAAGTTAGCTCTGAACAAGTGTCTATTGAACAATTAGATTTAGAACCATGAAGTTTTATTAGAAAATTGAGAGTTCTTAATATCATTTCATTCACAAAATAAGATTGTGCATCAATTTTATTTAGCAGGTTTTCTAGTTATATTTTAGACCTGATTAAAACAAATAAGTAAAATTATGAATTTTTAATTATTCTGAATCAGCATTTGAAAAAAAGAACTAATAAATAGCACTTGGAAGATATCTATATTTGTTGTGTTTATGTCTGAGAGAGACAGGTAGATATACTAGTAAATATCTTATAATTTGCAGATATTATTGGTTGAGGTTTTATCAAATGAGGTTTCATGAATGAAAGTGATATACTAACTAGTAGGATTAAATCTTTCAGTTTTGTGTTTCAAGTTCAATATTGATGGTGATTGTCAATAATAAGTAACTGCTTAAGTGTTTAGAGTATGTGAAAATATCACTTGTATAGATGGTGTAATATTCCAAAATTTTGGGGTTATGCTACATAAATTATAGAATTAATCTTTGTAATATAATCTTTTTTAATATGGTGGAGGGCAACTGTTTATAGGTTGTTTTGAATATCCAAATTGAAACATAAAACTTAAATGTTTTATAAAGTACTTTCTATCTGGGTCATTATAACTTTTGTATTATCTCCGTGTGAATGAGATAAGGAAGACAGACATTGCCATTTTGCTGACAGGAAAACTAAAACACAAAATAAACGACTTTTCCAGGGGCACCTCGGTGGCTTAGTCGGTTAAGTAAGCATCTGACTCTTGATTTCAGCTCAGGTCATGATCTCAGGGTTGTGAGATTGAGCCCTGTGTTGGGCTCCACACTGAGCGTGGAGCTTGCTTAAGATTGTCTGTCTGTCTGTCTCTCTCAAAATAAAAAATAAAATAAAATAAATCTCTTTTCTAGGAGAGAGATGAAGCCAGGATAAAACTTAAGTGCCTTATCATCCTACATTCTGGTGTTCTTCCTTCTAATTTATCCTGTCATTTTAATGAGGTGGGAATGGTGCCAGGAGACAGAAAATCTCTCTCCTCTGTTGTTTGTCAAGATTTTGACTAGACCATTGGTTTTCTGACTGTTGGTCCCAGAGATCTTCTGCATGCTCAATATGTTTATTAAGTTTAATTTGATCACATTTTGTAAAAATCGTGAGCTTCTCATCACAAGCAGCTGATTAAGCTTATTGGTGATAAATAGGGTTATTAAACAGTGGTAGAATAGTTAATGATACTTAAAAATCCTTGATCTAGATACTGCTTCTTAAGAGGAATTTTTTAAAAAAATCGGTATATTGATTTTTCTATCATGGCCATTATCATAAAAATTTTTGTGACATTTGATACAATCTGGCTGGACTATAATAGAGCCAGTGACATATTAAGACAGGATGACTATACATCCTACATGCTTATATTTGGTTCTACAGTCATGTGTTGTACTAGATTCTGGACTTTGTCCTCATATTCACCACCCTTGATCCATATATGGGATAAGAATTCAGGCATTTTCAACTATTAAGTACACCTTATGCATATAATAATACCCCCTCCCAAATTAGTAATACTAGAAACCATTTAAAAGTAGCTCTGTCCACTGTTGAAACTACCACTTGATTTATCAACAGATGTTTAGTTTATCAAAGACTGTTCTAAGTAAAGCATTTATTAATAATGTATTCAACCCACAACAGGATCTTTTTTGGATTTCTGAATATGCCCCAAAGTGTTAAAAAGAACAGATCATGACATAATTTCTCTCCTTAACTCGATTTTAGAAATTCTGCTGTTATTCCATAGTAGGAAATTTTACTCTATCCTTCTTTTTTAAAAAAATACACAGGTGAATCTGTACCAGAATACCAGATGGCTTTTCAGACAGAAGTTGGAAACCATCCCACTTTTGAAGATATGCAGGTTCTGGTATCTAGGGAAAAACAGAGACCCAAGTTCCCAGAAGCTTGGAAAGAAAATAGCCTGGTAAGAAAAAACTAAATTATTAGAAAGAGAACTTATATCTGAATGTGTTTTAATGTTGCTTGAAGCAAAAATAGACTGTTAATAGTTTTTAGAGTTTCCTAATGCCAGAAATCCAACTTACTTGACTTTTATGATGTTATACACTTCGAAATTTTTCAATATAAAAAAGTCCTCTTTTTTGGTTCAGTTTCAGTTTTTTCCAAGTATAAAATACTAGAGAGACTACCTTGTGTCTGAAGGTTGCCAGATTGAGTAACAGCTGGGATAATTAACATGTTAATATTTTAGATATTATTGAAATTTCATCTTATTCTCTTGTGAGTGGTACCAAAATGTTAATTAGTGCAGATGTACATACTCAGTGGCTAATAGAAATTTAAACTACCTCAAAAAGAAACCAAGATGTGCTTATAAATTCTGCTTATTAAAAATGCAGTCTAGGGGCACCTGGCTGGCTCAGTTATTCGATCATACAACTCTTGATCTTGGGGTTGTGAGTTCGAGCCCCACACTGGGTGTAGAGATTTCTTAAAAATAAAATCTTTTAAAAAACAGATGCAGTCTAAAACACTAAAATATCTTCAAGGGCTCCTGCCATTTTGGTAAATTGTTGCTATAGCACTGTAAACATCTTACGAACATTTACACACACACACACATACACCCTCTTTCACTTTCTGTCGTATAATTTTTTTTTAACATAAGTAGGATCATTTCATTATCCACTGTCATTTCTGAAACTTATTTTTTTACTCATGGACAGTTTCTCATGTCAATACCTATAGATGTATCTCTTTCTCCATTTGGTCAGTATTCCATTGTATAATATATCATAATTATTGAATTATCCCTTATTGATGGTAGTATCCTGTATTTCTTACTTTAAACATTTTTTAAAAAATTATAAAGTTATGCCTATACATGGCAAATCAAATCAAATTAAGTAGAAGGGCATAAAAAAGGAAAAGGAAAAAACTACATACCCCTACCACCATTCTTCAAAAGAAACTCCTGTTAACAATATTCTGAGGTTTTGGTTTTTGTTCCTAATTTTTTCTTCCAGAGATTACTGTTATAACTGTAAATACTATATCCTTATTTCTTGTTATTCCTCATTTACTCTCTCCTAGGTTTGTAACATTGTAGCTATTATTACATAATTTATGTTTTGTCCACAGATTGATCTAAAATTTAAAATAAAAATATCAGAAATTGTAGAATTATGATTGTGTAAACATCCACTGCCCAATATAGTATTGTGCTTAGACTCATAGAGAAGGAAGTAAAAATCCTATGTTTGTTACTGTAAGCCTCCGCTGCTTGAGGAAGAATGTTTCAAAAGTTACCATCCACTGGATTCTCTGATTTTTTTGTCACTGTTCTTTTTTTTCTTCTTTATAGGTTCTATTAAGAAGCAACATTTTTTAAAAATCTTGTTCTTTTTCTTATAAATCATTATGTCTTTGATGAAGTTCCTCTTTAAGTGATATGTGTTATTATGTGTATGAATCTTTGTACCTTCAGAAATGTTTACATCTTTCCCTCACATTTGAGTAATAATTTGGCCAAGAAATGATTCCAAGATCAAAATCACATTTTCCTAATAGTGTTTCTTTTGAAATCACTACTCCACTGTCCTCAAGCGTTCAGACATGTTACGATTTCCAGAGCCAGCCAGTATCATTCCATTACCTTTTGTCTTTTTGTTGTACCCCCTTGTTTTCTTGTCTCTGTGAGCTTTTAAGCCTTTTACTTTATCGTTGGAATTATCACATTTTACTTGAATATGTAGAGGCATGGATCTTTTTACACATTTTGCTTTGCAGTAGACAGGTTTTCAGTTTGAAAACTCAGAGATTTCTTCAATTCAGAGGAATTTTTTTGTATTATTTAAAAAATATTTCTTCTTTTCCATTTCTTCCTTCTGGAATTCCCATTAGACAAATATTGGTCCACCTGACATTCCAGGTATCAGTTTTTTTTCTTGTATTTTCCATTTTTTTTGTTGTATATTGTTCAAGATTTACCCTGCGTTAGCTTTCAAATCACTCATTCATTTTTTACCTTTACTACTCTATTATCTGTTCATTAAAATCTTACTTTCAACAGTCATACTTATAATCTAGAAATTCTTAATGTTTGCTTCTTCCACAGCAATCTGTTCTTGTTTTAAGAATGTGATAGGGATTCAATTATTTCTAAAGATGTAAATCAGAATTTTTGACACTTTATACAAATAATTTTCTTGGTTATAGTTCAAGAACAAAAATGAAAAAAAATTCACTAAGCAATGAAAATCACTTTGTTGTGTATTTTCACATTTTACTTTTAGGTTGTCTTCATAGGATTAGAATGTTTTCATTCTCGATCCTGACTTAAATGGGGTGGTGGCATGTCGGAGAGAGGCTAGAGAGATGTTATGTGTTTCTGTACAGATTTAGAATGGATATTTTCTCCATTGGTCATCTTTGTCATCTTGTCCGTTGGTCAAGGAAGGCTTCTGCTTCAAATGAGGTTGAAATCTTCTTGAAGGCAATTAAAGACCTATTGCCAAAAACATATGCCCAAGATTGCCTCCAAACTGCAGTCCCTTCTTTGGGAACTGGGACAGATCTTTAAGAAGTCCTTGGCAGAAGGTGAGAGGCTGAATCTTACACCAGGATTCATTAGATGTGCTAGCCTCACAGAGCATCCCTCAAAGAAAAATCTCTTCATGAAATTTTATCTAATAAAATACTTATCTTCCTTAAATTGTTTTATTTCACCAGAGAAATTTGACTCATTATTTTGAAATATCTCTTGACAACCCTACCATTAAAAGATATGCATTATATGCATATTTACCTGAAAACTTTTTGCTTCCAATTTAGAGTAGGCTGCTAAGTAAGGGATAAGTGATACTTGGTTTACTTCCAGTGAATCCATTTAAATCTAATGTGCTGCAGTCAATAGATTTGTTGCTCTGTAAAGACAATCCAATACTAGAGAGGTATATAGCAAATGCATCGTATATAAAAAGAGAGAAATACACCTGTGTCTAAAAGAAACCATTTTTGCTTTATAATTGCATTGGAATTAAAAAACATTTTTATAATAACAAAACTCAAAAATCTTCCAAGCATAAATGAGTGTAAAAACTAGTTTTTAAAAACTGCCAAGAAGGGGGTCTGGATGGTTCAGTCAGTTAAGCATCTGCCTTCTGCTCAGTTCATGATCCCAGAGTCCTGGAATTGAGTCCTATGTCGGGCTCCCTGCTCAGCGGGGGGAGTCTGCTTCTCCCTCTCCCTGACGCTCCCCCTGCCTGTGGTCTTTCTCTGTCTGTGTCATCATGGGGAACAGAGATTGCCACCTTCATATTTTACTTGGTTCCTGTAAACATTTGACTAACTTCCAGAGTTTCAGCAAGGTTGATTCTGACAGTTTTTACCAGGATTTTTGGTACTTCTATGAAATAATGTCCCCTGGTCTCCTTCCTCTGCCATCTTCACTAATGTGCTCATACAATGAGTTGGGAAATAGTCTTCCCTCTTTGATTTTCTTGGTAGTTTTGGCATTATTTCCTTCTTGAATCTTCGGTAGAATTCAGTAGTAGCGAAGCCATCTGGGCCAGGATTTTTCTTTGTGGGAAAATTTTAAACTACAAGTTTATAGATACAGAAATTATTCAAGTCATCTGTTTTTTCTTAAGTGAGCTTTAACAGTTTGTGTCTTTGAAGGAGTTTGTCCATTTCATCAAAATTGTCAAATCCTTTCTTAATATTTGTTTGGAGACTTTAACTCCCCATTGGTGACTTAATCTTCCTGTTTCTATACAGTTTATTTCCTTAATCTTCTCTTACTGACTTTTTTACTAATTCTGGGATATTCAGCATTGCTTTACTTCTAGATCAACTTTATATGACCAAATCATTATTTTTAGGACCCTCAGACTCCCTCCCAGGTAGTCAACCTCTTTAAATTCTCAGCTATTTTTCTAATTTTTCCTTTTGCCTGTTTCATATTAATTTACTTCTAAATCTTTACTTGTGTAACCATTATTTTAACTTTGTTTGGAACTTATAATAGATTTTTCTAAAAAAAAAAAAAGAAAGAAAGAAAGAAAAAGAAACCAACAATCAAATTGCAACTTTTGTAATAGAGCCCATTTATCCACTAGGAACTGGCTGTGTTCTATCACCATAGTTTTTATATGGGCCTCTTTTCCTGCATATGAAAAGTGGGGATGATAGTAGTACTTCAAATAAGAATTAAATGAGTTAGAACACAGTCTGGTACATAATAAGAACTCAACAATTGTCAACTATTATTATGCATCAACGATTCTGTTTTAAAAATAGAAACTTCTTAGAGTAGGGACTAGCGTTTCTGTTTACCAAATTTTATTCATCATCCAGGACAGTGCCTTGGTGAATATCTTATTTTGGCTGGGGTGAGAGTGGGGTGGATGTGGGGTCTCTTTTTGAAAAAGTGTTTTTACAAATTATTTTCCAACTATATAATGAAAAGTAACAAATACAGCCTCATTCAGTGTCTCTCTTTCCTCCAGATACAGAAAACAGCCAATATACAATTTTTAGCTGCTTGGATTTTGGTGCTTCTGAGCTCTTCTGGGCAGTTGGTGAATGGGACTCTGCAATAGATAGTGCTCTGTTTTGGAAAGGAAAGGGTCTCTTTCAGTTTTGTGTGGAAAAGCCTCCAAATCTTTGCTTTAGAAAGATTTCAGTGTGTACACTTAATTGTGTTGCACTTCATGTTTAGTAATTAAGAACGTGAATGAAACTATAAATCTGTGTGTGTGGTATATGATGGGTATATATTTGAATAAAAAGGTAATAAAGTTTCTCAGAAAGAATACCCAAGAAATTAGTAATATTGGTTGCCTGTAGACTGGGGAAATCGATGGTTGGTGGATAGGAATGGAAGGGAGATTGTATTCTCTTTCTGACATTTTGAATATATTGACACATACATATATTACCTCTTCAAAAAATTCATTAAATGCATGTGGTCAAAATTCAAACAAGGAGTTGATTAACCATACAAAAAATATGCTGTGCCCAGACATCTAAAAGGCCCCCCAAAAGGGGCGCCTGGGTGGCACAGCGGTTAAGCGTCTGCCTTCGGCTCAGGGCGTGATCCCGGCGTTATGGGATCGAGCCCCACATCAGGCTCTTCCTCTATGAGCCTGCTTCTTCCTTTCCCACTCCCCCTGCTTGTGTCCCCTCTCTCGCTGGCTGTCTCTATCTCTGTCAAATAAAGAAATTAAAAAAATCTTAAAAAAAAAAAAAAGGCCCCCCAAAGAAACAACCACCGTTACATTCCTTTTGTAGACTTCAGAAATTTCTATGGATTACATGACTATATGTTTTTATATCCTTTTTTAATATATAGATGGCAATTACCACATCCACTTACCTTATAATTTTTACTTAGCAATTCAAAACATATACATCTTCCTAATTCTTTTCATTTTGCGTACTATCCATTATACTGCAAGTTTTTAGCCAGATCCCTATTAGAGGAGATGTGGGTAGTTTCCAGCTTTTGCTGTTATAAATGGTACTGCAGTGAACATCTTATACACACATTTTTCTACAAATGTGTAAGTGTGTTTGAGGAATAAATTCCTGGAAGTAGTACTGCTGACTCAAAGGGTAAATACATTTATAATTTGTTATTGATAGATTACCCTCCAAATTGAGGACACTCCTGACAACAGTATGTAAGTGCCTGCTTTCCCATCACCAACACTTTGTATTATAAAAATATTTTTATCTTTCTTGATGTGATAAGTAGAAATGGATCTTGTCTTAATTTGCAGCTAGTAAGTAGTACTTACAGATTTAAAGCCAGGTTCTTAACTTCCTACAAAACTGGAACTAATATTCTTAACTACTGTACTGTACTGCCTCAAAATAGTAAGATTAAACATCTTTGCATATTTTATCAGGAATTTGCACTACTTGTTTATGTGCCCTTTATCTGTATTTCTATTATGCATTTACTCTCGTTTTTTAAATGTCATGTTACTAGCAAGCATCACAGAAATTCAGCCAAGAAGCATCGAGAGATGTTAAAACTAGTGGGTGAAAAGGTGAATAGAGAATAATATATTTACAGAGACTTTAGTATTCCCTCCACCCCAAAAACACTGATTAAAGTCTTAAAAAAAAAACAAAAACAAAAACAAAACACCGATTGAACATAAAAGGGAAAAGTGGAACTTTTGAGAAACCTGGCAGGCACCAACTCAGACATGTGATCAAGGTTAACTTTACTAGTAATGAGACAGATCAAAATTGTGAACCACATGATAAGATGCAATGAGAAAAAGAAACATCTGCCTTTGGCTTGGTCATGATCCCAGGGTCCTGGGATGGAGTCTGTATCGTGCTCCTCGCTCAGCGGGGAGCCTTCTTCTCCCTCTGCCTGCTGCTTGCCCTGCTTGTGCTCTCTCTCTGACAAATAAATAAATAAAATCTTGGAAAGAAAGAAAGAAAAAGGAGAAAAGAGAAAGAAAGAAAGAAAAAGAAAGGAAGGAAGGAAGGAAGAAAAAGAAAGAAAGAAAGAAAGAAAGAAAGAAAGAAAGAAAGAAAGAAAGAAAGAAAGAAAAAAAAAAAAAACAAGAAAACGAACAGCATCTCTTCTGTGATTTTTCTGCTGAAGTTTCAAACCTTAAATCTAACCATGAGGAAACAACAGTTAAATTAAGATTGTAAAAAGTAACTGGCTGGGGCCACTGGGTGGCTCAGTTGGTTAAACATCTGACTCTTGATTTTGACTTAGGTCATGATCTCAGGTTCATGTGATCGAGCCCCACGTGAGGACTCGTGCTCAGCACATGAGTTTGCTTGAGATTCTCTTTCTCCCTTCGCCCCCCCCAAACAATAAATAAATAAGTCTTTTTTAAAAAAGTAAATGGCCTATAATCTTCCAAAATGTCAAGTCCATGAAAGACAAGAAAAGTAAATGTTACACATTATCTACAATTATGCTGCCATCGGAACATTAAATGTGTTTATATTTTTAAAAAATGTTTGAAATTATTTCAAAATAGACCAGTTCATTTTATCAAACCAATATCAAAATCCACTAAGGTAAATGTGTAACTATTTTTTAGAGGTGTATTTATAAAAAAAAAAGTTAATTAAGTTGATTTCTGAACTTCCTCTGCTATTTTCAAATCCAAGTCAGTTTTAAATCTATTACATATAGTTTTTTCTCATGTTTACGGATTTCATATTTGGAATTTGACTATTTGCTAAAATTGATTTGTAACCCCAAAGCCAGTACTCTGAATGCTTTTATGAACATTCATGGATATACACAGAGCAGTGAAAAACTTTAGTCACCGGATGTACATGTTCCCAACTGAGGTCGACAAGGTGATCACTCTGCCTTTTTGTTTCATCTCTTAACACTATTTTGCTATTTAGTGTATTTTTCACATTTGGGGGCATTTTGTTAGTGATTTCTGTTTTAAAATAGCTCCCACATATATACTCAGCTGAAGTGCTGAGTAGTGTTCATAAGCACTGGAAGGCTGTGATGTGCCTTTTGAAGAAAGAAAAAATGTGCTGGATTTACTTTGTTAGGGGATGATGTAGAATGCTGTTGGCCATGAGCACAGTTAATAAAATTAATAATACCTATTTTTAAAGGTGCCTTTAAACAGAAACACAAATAAAACAAGATTATGTATTGATCAGTTGACAAAAAGTGGCCAGAGGCTCACAGGGGCCTAACCCTGTATTTCCCCTAGGAGGAATGGTTCAGAGTTCACTAATTCAACATTTACAGCAACTGTGTAGAACATGACTACCATAAATAACAGATTCAACTGTACTTCTAACATAAACAACAAACTTCTACCTCAGGGAGGTACACAGTTGCCCTCAAACTCCGGATGATCACTATCTATTCTTCAGGTTCTTCCAAATTTTGAGAAATAGGTAGATTATTATTTAATGAGAGTATTATTAATTGATAACTAAATCTATTGTTTGAATTTTAATTTTTACTCAAAAGTCAGAGCCTAGAACATATATTCAAATAGATTTCAAAATTGAATGTTGGGGCGCCTGGGTGGCACAGTCGGTTAAGCATCCAACTCTTGGTTTCGGCTCAGGTCATGATCTCAGAGTTGTGAGATCGAGCCTCACCATGGGCTCTACCCTCAGCGTGGAGTCTGCTTCAGACTCTCTCTTTCCCTCTACCTTTCCCCCCAAATAAATAAATAAATCTTTAAAAAAGTCAATGTAAATTTCAGTGTTAAAAGATACAGGTTTTTTATTTGTGCTATGATCAGAAGTGGGGAACGAGCAATGTTGCACTGTGAGGCAGGCAGCTTAGAAGAGCCAAAGGAGCAAGGAAGATGGTATCAAGGGTGGGCCATGGTGCAGGTATTCATTTAGCATATGCCCAGAACAAACACCATCAAATTTCCTGCAGGTTAAGATTTGTTTGTTAGAGAACACAAATTATTAGGAAAACACTAAAAACGTTGCCAAGATAGCTAACAAGGACTTTAGCTTAAAATAGGTTTGTGAGGGGCGCCTGGGTGGCACAGCGGTTAAGCGTCTGCCTTCGGCTCAGGGCGTGATCCCGGCGTTGTGGGATCGAGCCCCACATCAGGCTCTTCCGCTGTGAGCCTGCTTCTTCCTCTCCCACTCCCCCTGCTTGTGTTCCCTCTCTCCCTGGCTGTCTCTGTCTCTGTTGAATAAATAAATAAAATCTTAAAAAATAAAATAAGTTTGTGAGATAAAATGCCCAGATTAGGCATTGCATGGAATACATACTAAAAGTGATTTGTCAGTTATCTGAAACTTAAAATTAAATGCTGTTCTATATTATTTGTCAGATCTGGCAATCCTCACCTTAGTCTTTTTGAAAGTGTTTTAAATGTGCAAGAACTGTGAATATCAGCAGGTATAAAGCTTTGAAGCTTAATAAACACAAATCCAAAAAACAAGTCTGAAAGGATTCTGGATGACAGTTTACAAAATCTGTTTTTTAAAAGGGAGTTCAAATAAACTTTCCCCAGAAGGGAAACTATTTTTCATTGTGATATTGATGAATACTACAGAATAGACTGCTTTTGATACTACCGCTGAAATTAGTTTAAAGAAAAAGAAAATGCCAAGCCTTTAAACTTCAGTTAGAATGAAGTACTCTTTACTAGGAGTAAAAAAGCTCACCTAGAGATTGAAGATAGCCTGGTGCCAAAATTCTGTCAAACTCAAAACTCATTTTTGAAGTGGAATTAGTGGCTGTTGATAGAAATAACAGTGAACAGTGGCATAAACCTGTGACCTTGATGAACCATGTAACTTTTTACAACTGCTCACATTTATGGCTAATTCTTTAGGAGTTAAGTTAAATCTTGCTTGCTTTCTTGTTCCTCATCTTTTGAGAAATATGACCCTTTACAAATCTCTGAAGTCTAAAATATTTTATTATATCTGTGTAAAATATTGGTTAAAGAAAATTAATTTTTCTTTTACCTCATGTCACTAAAAATCTCTGATACTTTTTTTTTTTTAAAGATATACTGTTTGACATGTACTTTATTGTAGGCAGTGAGGTCACTCAAGGAGACAATCGAAGACTGTTGGGACCAGGATGCGGAGGCTCGGCTTACTGCGCAGTGTGCTGAGGAGCGGATGGCTGAACTTATGATGATATGGGAAAGAAACAAATCTGTGAGCCCAACAGTCAATCCCATGTCTACTGCTATGCAGAATGAGCGGTAAGACCTGGAGGGGTTTGGCATTCATCAGTCAGTATTGAAGACTGAGACTAAACAGAGATTAGGAAAAAGATACTATTAAACCAGTCTAAAAGGGCAATGATTAATTCATACAATCTAACATTGTGATTTTTCTTTCATTATGCCCATTTTTAACTGGAGATTTTTGTTTGATATCTGTGCGAGATGGAATCTGTGTTTTTATATATCTCAAGATACAGTAAAAGAGGTTTATTAGTTCTCCTACTTCCCTAAAATAATAAAGGCAAAACATTTTCATAGTTCCAAAGTCTATAAGCACTTCTGCATATATTGTCTCATTTATCATTTGTTGCTATTAATTCCTCTTTCTCTTGCTTTTTATTTATTTTTTAAAGGGAGAATAGAACTATGAACTTGCCTGTGTATCTAACCACTGTTTCACTGGAAACTAAAATTTCAGGCTTCCTATCCAATGTTCTTTTGTATAGAATATACTACTACTACTTTAACATGAAAGGTCATAAGATTTTTCTATCCCATCATGACTATTACTTTATGAGACATTTTTTTGTTAAATTATGATTTTTCATTCTAAATAAAAGGGCTTTTTAAAAAATTCCTTAAAAAAAAAACCGGGACTTTCAGACAATGTAATCTGTGTTTCTTTGTTCCATGTTTGGGGGAAGTTTTCCCCAAATTTGTCATTTTATTTAATACATATTAAAAATTTTCAGAAAAGCACCCAGGAAAGAGCAGAAAAAATTGGGATAAAAATATACTTGATTATTAAATAATTTTTTTTCTATTTTATGTTATAATTTCTAAGTGCAATTTGTGTTATGAACTATTAAGCCAAAATTGGGTTTACACTGCTTGTGTTTGGACTGAATTAGCTTTGGCATGTGAACCCTTATTCCTTATATATCAGCAAGTCAAGGAAGGTAGAGACTAGCAATTCTAAATACAAATTTTCTTACTTTATGCATACTTGAGGATAGATAGTCTTCTTCTGTCTCCCCTGATCTCTGTATTTTCTGTGTGCTCCATCATGTTATCTGTACCTCTCTCAAGAGTCAGTTACTTTTACTTTAAGTACTTTTGAACTTTTCCTGAATGGTAAGAAGAAATCCTTGAAGGGACTCTCCCTTGTGTTGACCATTTTTTGCCCCCTGAATCATTCAGCTCTATGTTTTATGTGCTGTTTCTCGTGTCCAGTCACTTTTAAATAGTTTCCCCTAAATCATGGTTCATCCCATAGTCATTCCATTCTAGATTTCATCGTATTGAATCTTACCCCCAGACCTCTTTTCTGTGTGCTGTACAACTACTTTTTTATTCTTCACCCTCCTGTCATTTTCCTTGAGCTGCTGCTTTTCTCCTATAACACTTGTATCTATTAATGTTCCCATTGTTTAGTTAAAGCTATCATTGGTTTTTATTTTAAATAACCTAAATATTTTATAGTGTGATGCTCAAGAGCCATCCCTCTCAAGGTGTGATAATGCCTGTGAAGAACTCTTTTTAACTGGAGAGCAGTTCTGAATTGTTCCTTTATCTGAATGTCATGTTCTGTCTTATACTCTTAGTCTGTAGAACTTTCATTGATATGGCTCATTTTACCCCCAGAAAGGTACATTCCATTGCTAGACTGCCTCTTAATGGAAGCACTTTGGAACAACCTAAAAGCTTATATTCTTTTTACCAATTGGTAATTTACTGAGTCACCACTATGTATCTAGGATTGTAGGAGTACAAAAGAAACATATACTGTGGCTTCTCCTCTCATGAACCTTTATATCTGGTTGTGCAAGTATATAGTTCATAAAGATATATTTGGTAATGTTACAAAACTATATGGAGATTTTTTAAATTGACTCTTATAAACCAGAATAATGAGCATCTATGGAAATCATATCTAGATCCACATAGGTTTTTCAGCAGTCCTAATTCATATAAAACTAGCATTTAGGGGCACCTGGATGGCTTATTGGGTTAAGTGCCTGCCTTCGGCTCAGGTCATGGTCTTAGGGTCCTGGGATTAAGCCCCCTGCTGGGTTCTCTTTCCCTCTGCCCCTCCCCCAGCTCTCTCTCTTGTGCACTTTCTCTCTCAAATAAATAAACGATATCTTTTAAAAAAAAAACTAGCATTTAGGAAGTTATTAATTGACACTTGATTGTGTGATCACAATTTTTACATAACCGCTAGTACAATGTGGTTAGGAATAAAATAAAAAGCAGTTCATACTTTAAAATCAGAGGTATTAAACTTGGAGGGTCAGTTTGTTATGAAAGTACATTCTCATTGTGGCACTTTTTTTCTTTCTTTAAGCAACCTGTCACACAACAGGCGTGTGCCAAAGATTGGCCCTTATCCAGATTATTCTTCTTCCTCATACATTGAAGACTCTATCCATCATACTGACAGCATTGTGAAGAATATTTCCTCTGAGCATTCGATGTCTAGCACACCTTTGACTATAGGGGAAAAGAACCGAAACTCAATTAACTATGAACGGCAGCAAGCACAAGCTCGAATCCCCAGCCCTGAAACAAGCGTCACCAGCCTATCCACCAACACAACAACCACAAACACCACTGGCCTCACTCCAAGCACTGGCATGACCACTATCTCTGAGATGCCATACTCAGATGAAACAAATCTGCATGCCACAAATGTTTCACAGCCAATTGGGCCAACCCCTGTCTGCTTACAACTTACAGAAGAAGACTTGGAGACCAACAAGCTGGACCCAAAAGAGGTTGATAAGAACCTCAAGGAAAGTTCTGATGAGAATCTCATGGAGCATTCTCTTAAACAGTTCAGTGGACCAGACCCACTGAGCAGCACCAGTTCTAGCTTGCTTTACCCACTCATAAAACTTGCAGTAGAAGTGACTGGACAGCAGGACTTCACACAAGCTGCAAATGGCCAAGCATGTTTAATTCCTGATGTTCCACCCACTCAGATCTATCCTCTCCCCAAGCAACAAAACCTTCCTAAGAGACCTACTAGTTTGCCTTTAAACACCAAAAATTCAACAAAGGAGCCCCGGCTGAAATTTGGCAGCAAGCACAAATCAAACTTGAAACAAGTAGAAACTGGAGTTGCCAAGATGAATACAATCAATGCTGCAGAACCTCATGTGGTGACAGTCACCATGAATGGTGTGGCAGGTAGAAACCACAGTGTTAACTCCCATACTGCCGCTACCCAGTATGTTAATGGGGCAGTACCATCTGGCCAGACAGCCAACACAGTGGCACATAGGGGCCAAGAAATGCTGCAGAATCAATTCATTGGTGAGGATACCCGACTGAATATTAATTCCAGCCCTGATGAGCATGAACCTTTACTGAGACGAGAGCAACAGGCTGGCCATGATGAAGGTGTTCTGGATCGTCTTGTGGACAGGAGGGAACGGCCACTGGAAGGTGGCCGAACTAATTCCAATAACAACAACAGTAATCCATGTTCAGAGCAAGATGTTCTTACACAGGGTGTTCCAAGCACAGTAGCAGATCCTGGACCATCAAAACCCAGAAAAGCACAGAGGCCTAATTCTCTGGATCTTTCAGCCACAAATGTACTTGATGGCAGTGGTTTGCAGTGTAAGTAGAGGGATCATTTAATCTCTCCTGCTTGTCTTTTGGGACCATTTAATTACTTAGATAAAATTAAATTGTGTTTCAACTACCAATTACTTATTTTTACCACTTTTGGAAATAAAATAAGCCACTTGGTTGGACCTCAGAACTAATCAGACTGTTGTAAAGAGAAAAAGTAATTTGTTGTTGTTGATAGTCAATGTCGCAACAGTCAGAACTTAATACCAACTTAATATGTGCCTTACATAGCTGCTGGTTCATAATGCAATTCACGTACTTGCTGTGAATGGTTGAAATTAAGTAAATATGAGTTTAAAAGCTCCAGGTAAAATGAAGTCAGTGGAACTTTTGAAACTGTTGTTGAATATATTAATATCTATTTTATACACATCTAGATTTTATGAGACTAACCTTAAACCTATAAAGTCCAGAGAAAATTCAGAAAAAATCGTTAGTAAAAAAAACTAAAGTTCTTGGTTTTGTTTTGTTTTGTTTCATCTTTTCCAAGAGTCATGTGTTGAACCTCCTGCATGCCTATAGCATTGTGCCATGGTCCCCTAGACAGATAACTTGATACTTGGTTTCTAGCTCTAAAGGGATTATAACACAAGACTGGAGAGCTCACCAAAGTCTGTAACAGTCATCATTGCACAAGATGATTTCTCTTTTAGACTGACAGCATTTTATGAAAAAAAGCAGTCCTGTTTTATGGTTGTCATCAAGGACTACAAAATGGCCGGAAGGGATTCAGCTCTCAAAAATTAATCATAGAGGGGCACCTGACTGGCTCAGTCAGTGGAGCATGCAGCTTGATCTTGGGATCGTGAGTTTGAGCCCATGTTGGACATAGAGCTTACTTAAAAAAAAAAAAAAAATCAGTAGAATCTATCCCCTTGTTTGAGTGGCCTGTATTATAGACCGATTGACACATCCTATAGCAGGGCTCCATAGCAATAAAATGTCGGAAAGGGGAAATTACTAGGAAATTTATACTGTAGTATTTATGTCATTCTTCTGAAAATATTATATGCCAGGTATGTTTAAAATTTGATCTGCTTTGAACATTAAGTTGAATGATTAAATGCATTTTGCCAAGTTAGGATCACTACCAGCAACCAAAGGATTTGAGAACACAGCTGAGAACTTTTAATTTTCTCTTCAGTTTTTGCTCGCCCAATAGAATAATCCAACCAGTTACGAAAACAGTTGGGCTTAAAGAGTCTCAAAATAAGTTGGTTAAGTTTTGCCTAGAAAATAATTGCCTGACATCATGAATTTCAAGTAATGTCTATTAATACCTCCTGTAGATATTCATTTGATCTGTTCTAGAGTTACAACCCTAATTTCTTACTATTTAATAGCTTCTTTATATGTAGTTTATTTTTCTGTCCTTTTATTTCCAGTAGGTGAGTCAACACAAGATGGCAAATCAGGATCTGGTGAAAAGATTAAGAAACGTGTGAAAACTCCTTATTCTCTTAAGCGGTGGCGCCCCTCCACCTGGGTCATTTCCACTGAACCACTGGACTGTGAGGTCAACAACAATGGCAGTGACAGGGCAGTTCATTCCAAATCCAGCACCGCAGTTTACCTTGCAGAAGGAGGCACTGCCACAACCATGGTGTCTAAAGATATAGGAATGAACTGTCTGTGAAATATTTTCAAGCCTATGGAGTGAAATTATTTTTTGCATCATTTAAACGTGCAGAAGACATTTAAAAAAAAAAACTGCTTTATCTTCCTGTCAGTACTCTCCCCCACCCCTGCAACAGGACTTGCTTTAAATAGATTTCAGCTATGCAGAAAAAGTTAGCTTATGCTTCCATATTTTTTAATTTTGTTTTTTTTAAGTTTTGCACTTTTGTTTAGTCTCATTAAAGTTATATTTGTCTGTTATGACCACAGAATTATATGTGTGTGTATCAAAAGTGGTCTCAAAATATTTTTTTAAGAAAAAAAAGCAAAAACAATGTATTGCCGATAATCAGTTTGGACCAGTTTCAAAAGGTCATTAAAACAGAAGCAAATTAAGACAGGTTTGACTGCAGTGGTGTCTGGTATCCATGTTTTATTTCTGGGCACAAGCTAGTTTATATGTTGAACCGTTCCTGAACATATTATCTGTTGGACATTCTTTTCTCTTGTGTTTTGTTTGAACGTGCAATAGTCTATAGTCCACAAATAAGCTTTCTTGTAAGCTCTCTTCCTAACAGAGCACACATTCTTCCATAATAAGTGCATTTTTCTGCCCCATCCCCCATACCACTGGCAGGTCAGTTCTATGGCAGTGATTTTTGCACAAGAGAAAGCAGCTACCTGATTTCTTGCTTTCTCTCTCCTTATGGAGAATGCAGAAACATTGTCTCAAAGGGCTCGAAAGAAGGAACTACCAAAACCTAATTTGAAATGCCGTTTCTTTTAACCTTCCAAGTTTTAAATGTTTCTTTCCAGGCATTTTAGTAAACGTATTTGATTCCGGTTTTTGGAAGTTCATAAGAGAGCATAGAACAAAGTCAAATATTAGCCTTTCTTCATTTTATTTTATTTTTATATGTATGTTCATGTTCCATATTCATTTATTTAAGAAGCACATTTTTATCAGAAAACTTATAGAGCTATACTTATATGGAATTTTTAAGTAGGTAGATGGTTAAGACTATATAGTGTTATAGCCTTCATTCTCTGAATAGGCCATCTTTGACTCAAATAAAATTACATTTCCTATTTAAAATAACTTCAAAAGTAATTCATAGTTTTGAACCCGTAGTAACTTTTTATTCTTTTCCCAAGCAACGCCTGGTGATTTTATCTGAAGATGAGTCCTCTTCCCATGACCTAAAACACTGTGTGGAAAAATCATTCATCTGGCATGCCAAATCCCTGTGGAAGGAAGGATTGCTGCCAAGCCTATCGTTTTTGAGCAGACTGAGGCTTACCTTTCTTTTTTCAAAACTGTTTCTTCACTAATCCTATTTTCATAATTTCTCTTTTTGCTGGCTTTTCATATGATCTTTGATATGTGAGCAGCATTTATTATTTCTATTATATTAGAATATACCTTTTAGTGATGTTTAACATGTTATGTATCCTTCAAGTCCTATTGTTTTTTTAAAAGCTTCCTTTGTTTCTTTCCTTACTGATAGTTATCTCTAAACAACAACCTCAGCATGTTTTTTTAAATAAAGCACTTTATGTCAAATAAGGGACTTTTTTTTATAAGCACAAATTATTTTCTATCAATTTGCAAACACTGATGATCTCATTTAATTTTTCTGGATTCTCAGAGTACTTAATAGATGTTATTTAACTAAGTTCTTAGATTTCTCTGGAAGATAAAAAGCTAAGAGAAAAACACAAATGCCCATATCTTTCTTTTAGGTTATTATCTCCTGAACAATATTTTCTCACTCATATTCCTCTGTCTTCATCATTAGCTAAAGATAACATAAATTTTCCCAATTTGCTGTCCAAAATATTTATAATTTACTATATAAGCCTTCTGTTTTTTTGCCTTCTGCTATAATCCGATTAGTTAGATGTTACAACACTTCACACTTACTCTGATGGATGGCTGAACACAGTTTTGAGTTTTTAGAATTAAGATTATTTTTCTAGTGCCCAGGATTTCCACCTTTTTTGTTTTATTGGCCCTTCTCTTGATTCAGATCCTTAACATTTTTCAGTCTTCTGGCATAATTATTCTTCTATATATGTAATAAATTATTTATATCTCTCCCACCAAATTTTCACTTAGTTCTCTTGCCTTTAAATATCTATGAACTGCATTTCATTATTTTCAAACACGTGTAGAATATCTTTGAATCAAAATAAAGTATATTCCTTCTCCAGTTGAAAGCATTGGAGGATAAATAACCATTTGAGATCCAACTGATCTTTTCCTGACAGAAGTTTCTTACATTCTGCTTTAATTTATGTTTAGGCTAGTTGGTTGTAATTTTTCCAGCATCTTTTTTTTTTTTTTGATGTTTAATAATAAAATGCTTTCAAGAATTAATATACCAAAATAAAAGAATCCTTTTAAGTTTCCCATTTCATACAAACATGTTTAAAACAAATAATTTGCTTTCCCTAGCTTTAGTAGACCCTTCAAAAATAGGAATAAAAAGTGTAGATCATTTTAATAAATTTTAAATTAAATTTACATCAGACTGATTTAGAATCTGTTTGTAATCTACAAGCAAGCAAAATTACTTAAAATACTTGCTAACTTTATTCATCTAATAATGTTTCTTAAAGCTAATATTTAACTGCTATCACAATATTTTGCATGTAAAAAAGCATTTGGATCCTTTGAATAAAGGCCATTTAATGAAAAAAATATTAAAATTCACTTTGCTAGTTTTACAGCCTTAAAAGCATCATAATAGGTAATCAAATTCTAATATTAATTCCCTGAGCTATCCTAATTGTTTGTCAGCATTAAGTCCTTGAAAGAACTTGATTTGAATTGGCTTTAGACAAAAATGATTTAATTATAATTCCTAACAATGTTCCCCCTTTTCAAATTCATAATTTGGGGAAAAGAAACCAGTATCAATGTAAAATGTTATGAAAAGGCACAGGAATTACATAGTACTAATTGACAATTTGTTATATACTAAATGGTGGGATATACATACACAATCTCTTTTAATCTTCATAATATTCCCACTTTACAGATTGAGGAAATTGAAGCTAAGAGAAGCTAAATCATTTGCCCAAGTTCCCATCCTAGTAATAGAGAAAGCTGGATTTTAACCTGGGTTTGCCCCTCCACATCTCCCTCATCCACACCACACTGCCTGCGCACAGTACAACGGGATGTGTAATATACTGACATTTTATTAAGAAATTCAGTCATTACACTCTAGCACAATTGTGGCTTGTATGTAAGCCAAACCAGATACCTTAATGACTTTAGACTTTAGGCGAACATAAGACATGTAGACATGTCTATGCTGACTGTTGCTTGAGAAATAATTACTAATTCAAGGTGAAATTCAATCCCACATCTGCCATCATGAATCCTAAAATTATTTTACTTCTCTTCACTCCTAATATTCTTGCATTATAGAACTAAAGGTAAAGTAAATTTTAAGGGAAAAATGAAGGTGGCTTGTGGGAATAAAGACTTTTCCCTAAACCGATTCCATACTTGACTTGGAGGAATTAATTTAACATGGATTTTAAGTCTCATCAATCCTTGACTCCATCTTGAAAATTTCTGCTTGTAGTGACTTAGAGAAAATTTTACTAATCCATAAAACTAATTGAGGATGTAGGAAGGATACAAGGGTAATATCTTTTTTTATAAAGCAGTTTCAATATCTTCCTTACATGTACCCACTTATTGCAGAAAATGTACATTGGTTCTGAATGTGAAAATAACTAAAGAAAGGAACTCTCAAGGAAGAATATGTTTCGGTGGGAATTGTCACAAAATTTGGCAAGTGTTTTTATTTGAAATATTTTCAGGTTTGGCATCTAAAGCCAGACGGAATACCTGGTAGGCTGTAGCTATTTACTGAACTTTCCATCCTCAAAGTCATTTAAAGTGGAAGATACTTCAATAAATTTTTTTGTTTCTTTTTTTAATATTTATGGAAATGAATATTTCATTGGAGGTGGTTAGCTCCTAGAACTTGAGATTACATTGTATTCCTAAACAACCTTTTATAAATTTATATTGAACTTACTACCAGTTATGTGCAGGTTGTTGCATAACTATTCACAGATTGCTTTATATATTACTTTATCTTCCAAGCTAATTTATTAGAAATTGTACACACATGTTAGTTGATTATCTAAACCTGTTATTCCAGAAATTGTGTAACCCTCCCACATACACCCCAGGAGTTTTTTTCAGACTGAGATGTTTCCAAGTATAATTTTTGCTGTCAGTTTGCTCTTCAGCAGATAAAATTGCATTTTAACTTGTAGATTTTGAACTATGCAAATGTTAACCAAAACTACCTTGCATGATCCGCTCTTAAATATACTCCTTGATTTAGTAAATCTGGCAAATCACTGTTTGAGCTAGTTACATAAATGTTATTATCAAAAGAAGGCTTTTCTATAGCTTCTCAGATTAAACTAAAATAGAAGAAAAGAGGAAATCTCAGGGTGCTCTGGAGCACCGACCCATTACTTTCCTCCAACCACCTTTTAGTTTGTGTCTGACTTACTCTACCCCTTGGTTATCTGACTTGCAATCTTCTGTGTCAGGAGAATGTTCTTCATGTTGATTCTGCTTCCTTCCTATTTCATTTTATGTGCATTTGTCTCTTCCAGCAGTAAAAAAAAAAAAGAGCAGTTGGCCATCTTCTCCAGAATTGTTCTTTTTCATTACGCTTCAGGCTTTTCAATTAACATCTAAGTCTCAGTTCTTCAGACAAAATTGCTTTGGTTCCCTTAGCATTTCCTTCTCAGCCCTATTTTAATAACTATTTATATTTAAGAACACTTAAAATTATATTTTGCATTACATTCAAATTCATTACTCCAGTTAAGTAATAGTTCAGTAGGATAGAATTAAGAATTAAGATGTGACAATTTAACAATGGATCTAACCATCAGATTGTCAGAAAATCAGCACTTAATTTAAGTTTTGTATTATCTAACATTTCCTATTAAATTGTGGAGTTTTATAATTTTATATTCTCATTAGTTATAACTAAAAAGCCATGCATACAGAATTGTATATAATTTTGCCATTAAAATTTTTTAACCTATATTGCAGCAAGCTTAGCATTACAATTGAGCCACAACATTTTACGTATTTCTTTGTATCAAATATTAAACACAAAATGCAAGATTAACTTTCAAAAACAAACCTTACAAAAATCAGGTATTATCTATGAATATTTTTGCAGACCACTTTTGAAATACTTATTATTTTACAACATAGACTGGACTATAACAACTTTCATTTAACTTTTAAGTGGCTGGTTAAAGTTGAGCGTTTGTGCATATAAAGAAAAATTTAGGATTTTATCTCATGGCTAATACATTTGAAAGTAAATAATTCAGCAGATTTAATGCCGTGTATTAGAATTATGCCCCAAATAAATCTATCATATCTTGAAAATTCCAATTCTATTATTATGTGATGTTCATAGTGTTACTATTAATTGTGGTGACATTCATTCTTTTAAACTTAATTTGCAACCCAGATTCTAAAATTTGGGTAAGAGAGAAGAAATCTTTAGAAATAAATCGCATCACTAGGGCATCCAGTTTATGATTGAATTTTTAAATTACTGTATTTTAAACTACAACTTCTTAAAAATGTTTCAAAAGGCAAAATGTAGGTTTTTTCCATTTTATTTGTACTTTTAGATTTCAGAAACATCTTCATGTTTTAGACTCACTCTATAGACATAATATTACTTAAAAACTCAGGGCCCTTTTCATCCCTTTGCACATGAGAAACTTTAATTGGTAGCGAACAAGCAATTAGTCCAGTTGAGTATTTAAAGTGTTTGTTGCACATACAGATCATTTAATGTTTCATCTTATGATTTGACTTAATTTACATAGCATAATATCAGATTTCATTAATCATAAAAACTTGCCGAGTTCTATAATTACTGAATAGAGGGAAGTGACTCAACTAATTGGTTACATGTTGCAGCTTATTTAGGCCTTAGAGTTGAAGCACCATCTTAAAACCATTTCTCTTCCTTGGGTAAATGGTTATACACGAAGGGACAAATATATTTCATTTTGCTTTGTTTTTTAATGGGAGAACTTAGTAAAGTTGTTCCTCTGAGATAAAATTTTCTTGAGGTAATTTAACATTATAAAACTCTTCTAAAAGTGAATTAATGAGTTTATAGCTTTAGTAGTAGTTTGGATGGTTTTGAGAAGGTAACTATGATAAGCCGTTTATCACCTTGTCAGATCCAAATAGAATTTTTCCTTCAATCAGACAAGTCCAAGCTCCAAATTGATATGCTGTATACTTAAAATCCTAGCAGTAAAGTTATTTGTAACCAGTCTCTTGTCTCAGGCTCTCCACCTTATTACCAATCCTCTTAAGTATGATAGGGAAACATATTTTTAGAGAAGCTTAATAATAAGAAAACTAAATTACTAAAAGATGCAATTCAAAGATAGGTTCTGGTTAAAATTGAATTGCTTGGCTTCTGTGGCTTTTCTTTTTCTTGTCACATTTATTTATTTAAAGTTTTTGTATGCCTTGTCATGTTTCCATGGAAATTATATTGTGTAAGTATTTGTATAAGCTGGAATCATCCTTAATTTTCTGTTGATAATTTTTCAAATGAAGATAAGTGGATAACTGTAAAGTACACTAACTCTTAGGGTATTGTAGTAGCTGAAACATGGAGATGTGTAGCTGCCATGCTTTTTCTGAATGGACAGGAGAAACATAAGCTACAGAGTATTCATTTCTGAGGATGCTTTTCTGGAATAAGAAAGGCTGGAAAATATTGGCAATTCCTCAGAACCCTCTTTCTTGTTAACGGGTATCTTTTGTTGGTGTGTTTTGCTCTTATATTACAGATAGAGTATCATATGAATTTATGAATAATTACTTTCAGTTATTTTGCTTTTGTAAAAGCCGTCTGAGACCTTGCTATGCTGTGTAAGTTGTGTTTGATGGATCAGTGTGAGTATGAAATAAAGCAAATCACTTTTCTTTTGTATTATCTATGGATGCCACTATGAAAGCTGACATTAAGCCACTAAAGAGTTTTTTATGAATAATTGTAAGTAAATGCTTTGATATATATAAACCTAAATAAAAAGATTGTATCGCTACAGAGACATTGGAGAAGGAGATTTTAAGACAGTTCTTTAGGTTTAAAAGAGGCTTGCTGTAAAATGGTGCATTATTCCATTTATTAAAGATCATATTAATGACAACAGTAATTGTATCTTTTGATTTTATTAGGTCACCAGAAATTATGACTGTTAGTGTGATATTTTAGGTATTTTGCACCAGAATAGTAAATGTTTTAATATACTCATTACTCAGTATGATGCATTTTTAAAAAATCAATTAACGGGGCGCCTGGGTGGCACAGCGGTTAAGCGTCTGCCTTCGGCTCAGGGCATGATCCCGGCGTTGTGGGATCGAACCCCACATCAGGCTCCTCCGCTGGGAGCCTGCTTCTTCCTCTCCCACTCCCCCTGCTTGTGTTCCCTCTCTCACTGGCTGTCTCTGTCAAATAAATAAATAAAATCTTAAAAAAATAAAAAATCAATTAACATTAGAATAATAGTTGCACACTTTCTGTATACCAAGCACTGTGTTGGTTTTTCTGTGTATGTTGATAATTCTCATAGCAATCCTATAAAATAAGTATTGTCCCCATTTTAAAAATAAAAAAAAAAAAACCACAACTGTGGTTTAGGGAAGTTAAATATCTTGTCCAAAGCCACAGAACTGGTAAAATGAGATTCAACGTATTTTCCATTTTGCTTTGAACTAACGGTTTTAAATCTCTGGTTACGGCAAGAAAATTCAAAAATAAAAGTGAAAACGGCCCAGTGGTAAAAAGAATAGCCAGGAACATACATGAAGCAATTTGCAGTTACTGAAAAGCTAGCAGGTACCAAAACAACTATTTCTTTTGGCCTAAAATTGTGTTTGTATTAAACACCATCAAATAATCTTTTAAGTTAGATCTTTGTGTTTTTAGAAGTCCTTGTTAAAATGCAATATGAGTTTTTGAAGGCAACATATATTTTTTAAGATTTTATTTATTTGTCAGAGAGCAAGAGCACAAACGGGGAGCAGCAGGCAGAGGGAGAAGCAGGCTCCCTGCTGAGCAAGGAGCCCAATGAGGGACTCGATCCGAGGACCCTAGGATCATGACTTGAGCTGAAGGCAGACGTTTAACTTACTGAACCACCCAGGCATCCCATATTGTTTTTGACTCTAGATAAATTGAGTGTATTAGCTAAGTGTCTTGGAACACGATCCTATATAAATTCACAGGACAGCCATGTTTTAAAAGAGTGCTAGACTGAGGTGCCTGGCTGTCTCGGTAGGGCATGTGACCCTTGGTCCTAAAGTGGTGAGTTTGAGCTCCATGTAGAGATTACTTAAAAAAAAAAAAAAAAGTTAAAAATTAAAATATTACAAGCAATAGGAAAAAAAAGTGTTAGACCTGCCTTAAGTAGATGCCGAGGGAATTTTTGCTTTAGGAGAAGCGTGGCCTACTCTTGTAGGCTCTGTTGTCACCTTAAGTAATATTTTAGGGATAATAGATTTGGGGTACCTTTTCCCTTTTGATTTGCATGCCCAACCTTAACAATACAATGTTACGGGCTACCGCTGTAGTTATCTACAGAACCCGCTATGTAATATTCTGGATGATAACTAAATGTCCTTAGAGAAAATATGATGGCCTGGGGAAAATATATAATAATGACCTACTGAATCTTTTTTTTTTTTAAGATTTTTTATTTATTTATTTGACAGAGATAGAGACAGTGAGAGAGGGAACACAAGCAGGGGGAATGGGAAAGGAAGAAGCAGGCTCATAGCGGAGGAGCCTGATGTGGGGCTCGATCCCATAACGCTGGGATCACGCCCTGAGCCGTAGGCAGACTCTTAATAACGCTGCCACCCTGGCGCCCCTACTGAATCTTTTTTTTTTTTTTTTAAAGATTTTATTTATTTATTTGACAGAGACAGCCAGCAGGAGAGGGAACACAAGCAGGGGAGTGGGAGAGGAAGAAGCAGTCTCATAGCGGAAGAGCCTGATGTGGGGTTCGATCCCATAACGCCGGGATCACGCCCTGAGCCGAAGGCAGACGCTTAACCGCTGTGCCACCCAGGCGCCCCCCTACCGAATCTTTTAATAAGAACTTTTCACAAGTAAAATTATTTTCATTTACACCTACACCTATCTAATCCATCTTCCTAGTTTACATTCTCTGCAAATGACTAACTTAAGCTAGTGATTAATCTTCCTTTCTAATCCTAATGATGAATTTTCCCCTTATTTTCTAGTGTATTTCAAATTAAATTCTGTATTTGGGCAGCTTTCATTTTATTGTTACAATGTATTGTTATTCATATTTTTGAAATTGAATCACTATTACTGTACTGAGAGATCCAAAAAGTATATTATTCCTGCCCCCCAGGAACTTAAACCACCTTGTGGAGGAGAAAAGTCCTACACAAGAAATAGTTACATCCAAACAAGATGACATGTGAGTGCCCAAATTAGTGGTAAACTGTATACTCAATATGTGTTTAAAGAGCCAAAGAAGACTTTAGTGAGGAAATGATTATTGAGCAAGGTCTTGAAAGGACAGGTGGGATTTCGATAGGAAAAGTGAAGGCAGAATATTTGAAGTGACCACAGATAGGGAGAATAGGGACTGGAGATAAAGCAGAAGACGTAGATCCAAATATCTTTTGACAGCCAGACCCAAGTGTCTAGACTTGCTGTCATAGACAATGAGGAGACTAAATTTTCTTAGCAAGGAAGGACCTTGACAGAGTAATTTAAAGAAGTTTGGACTGACAGGTATGCAGGATAGATCAGAAAGGAAAATGATTAGTATGAGGGCATGAGAGAAACTGCAAATAAAATGCAGTTTTCATTGTGTAAGTTCCTTTTTCAGAGGAGCATCAAAAAATTTTTTGAGCACCTAATGTGTAACAAGTACCATAGTAGAAGATAAAAGACACAGCCCCTCCCTCAAGTTGCTCATAGTTGATTTGGAGAAAATTATAGTACAGGTTGTAAGTATTATGACAGAGTGAAAGTCCAGTGTTTTATGGAAGTACACAACAAAGATACTTAATCCACTCAGTAACTGAGACAATTTCTCCTTTTGAAAGAACTTTCCTCACTGTCTTAAAATATGAGTAGGATTAGGGAAGAGCTGAACAATGGCCCTCAAAGCAAAAGTTATAGCACCCATGAAGACCTATAGAGGCTTGAGAGGGTGGAGCTTTTTCAAGGGGGTGGGAGGATATTAGATTGGAATACAGTTTGGGACACTAAGTGAAAGTATGAAGAGAGATGGCCCAGAAGAACCCAGATGATCCAGGTGGGACTATATCACAGAAGGGCTAGCATGCTGTGCTAAGAGTTTGGGCTTATTCTAGAAGTCAGTGGGAGAATTTAAGCAGAGGAGTTTAAAATTAGGAAACTTAGCTGGTAATATAAAGAATTGCCTAAGAGGAAGGAAATTGAATATAGAAACATAGAAACTAGTGTGGCACTGGCAAGAGATAATGAGAACATGAACCAAGGCTGAGTCATGAAGAAGAGGAAGAAGCAGCAGGTTGGGTCAGGATTAAAGAGAACCAGTGGGACCCAGTGAAGCACTGAGATGAGCATTGTACAGGTGAAGATTGACTTCGAGGTTCTAATACGGCAAAGGAATGAGAGAAATTAAAAATCTCAGAGAATATGCAGCTAACTGCTTTTGTAGGTTTTTAAAATAGAAAAGTTTTGATATCATGTGTTCAAATTTTTGGTTCAAAAAAAATAGGCAGACATCTTTCACCTACCTGTAGAAATGCTTTGAGAACAGAGCCTTCCCTGGGTAAGTCACACAGAAGTTCAATTTTGTCTTTTTGAGTGAATGCCTTATTAGACCAACTTGTTGCACATAGTAATATACTAGGGCATTTGGGGTGGCCCTCACTATAAAAATGAGTGTCAAGAGCAGCCTTAAAAGCAGCAACAACAACAAAATATAGCCTAAGATGGCAGATGGTAGAAAGATAATGAAGTTGTGTCGATGACGTGTCATCTTCCAAGAAGAGCTGTCCTCTTGCCCAGTGCTCCTTTCTCCCATCAAGTCCTCAACCTACTTAACTTCTCAACCCTAGAGCTCTTCCTTCCCTCTCTCCACAATTAAAAAGGAAGGTAGAAAAACCCAGAAACTATTAACTAGCCAAAGACACAAATATGCAAAATGTGTGTTTGGTTTGTTTTTGATTGGAAAAATGAAACATAGGAAGTTTTTTTTTGCTAACAACTGTTCCATAGATTGAACCAATCAAGAATTTACGTAAGACATCATGGAAGATATGCCTAAATTCCTAAGGAAAATATATTCAAGAAAACAAATTATTCTCTTTAGATGTCATGTAGAACTTCAGAACTACTTTGGTTTTTTTTTTTTTTTAAGATTTTATTCATTTATTTGAGAGAGAGAGGGAGTCACATATTCTCACATGTAAAAAAGTAAAAATTTTCAGTAAAATTTTAAAGTAAAAACTCTTTGATTTATCTCCTTAACTCTCACTGCCCCTTTTAACTGAGTTTCAAAACCCCACTGTGAGCTGTTGCAATAGGCATTTATTTAGTCTTTGGTTTTTTTGCTTGTTTGTTTCTCCCTGCTCCTAGGAATTTTACACTCTGTTGCCAGTTATCTTGTCAGTACTCTTATCAAGTTACCAATGGTTCAAGCTCCTCAGCCTGAAATTCCAAGTTGTAGCCATTTACTTTTCCAACCTTATCTTCCACCACTCTACTAAACAGTTTCTAGTTACTTGTTTATTTCCTTACTAGGCTGTTGGCCTTTTGCATCGTGGCGGGTATCTTACCATTTTTTCTGTCCCTGAAGTACTGATTTTAATTGATAGATATGCTGATACCAAAATAGTGGAGTTTTAAAAATTTTTTAAAAGATTTTATTTATTTATATGAGAGAGAGAGCAGAGTGAGAGAAAGCACGATTGGGGGTGGGAAGGGACAGAGGGAGAGGAAAAGCAGGCTCCCTGCTGAGCAGGGGGCCAGATGTCGATTTCATCCCAAGACTTTGAGATCACGACCTGAGCGGAAGGCAGACGCTTAACCTACTGAGCCACCCAAGGGCCCTGGTTTTTAAATTTTTAAGTAGATTTTTATTTAACTTCTGCCAATCAGGCTTCTTAATCTGAGTTCTCTACGTGCTTGAAAGTTATTTAACTGCAAGTCATTCAGTGAAGTTATTATGTGAGATTTGTGTCATTACTCTTTAGGGTTAAAACTGACCAAAATGATAAGCACCAAGAAAATGTGTAGATGTGAGAGAGAGAGAGAGGGAGAATTTTAAATAAATGAGTACTGATATTATCCATAAACCACTTTCAGCAGGTATGATTTTAGAAAAAGTGAGAGTAAGTGGGTTTGGAAAAAGGTCCATTAGCTAAATGCTTTTATCTTTTTTTGTTTTTTACTACAGTGTTTTTACTCTTTACTTTTTCAGTCATGTTAACAGTAAAATCACTATTCTTCAGGTACCCAGCAAGAAGACAGTGTACAACTTTGCCCACCAGGCGGCTCCCTTATTTCATGTTCTAAGAACAGGAGCTCTCCATCTTTTGCATGTCTACATGTGTCTTGTTAACTAACCTTGGTTCACGTGTTTTCTTATTGAATTTGAATAATAAGCAGAACAGGCTCCATGAACACTATTTACATTGGGAGAGTCCAATGCTTTGCATTAGCAGAGGAGACTGGGGCTACTAGGCAGAAACTCTACAGGTTACCCCTTCTCCCCAGAGCAACGCAAATACCAAAGCCAGGACTTAATAAACAAGACTTTGTTAGGACTTGACTTTAGTCCTGCGATGAAACATAATTTACAATTCCTGAGACACTGGCAGGGGTGTCCAATGCAGAGTTGTTTGAACATTTTCATGCAACACTAGCATTTGCTAGGATTCTATCAAAGTTTAGCAGAGCTCTATGAAGCATTTTATAAGCAAAGTTAGGTTTAAGAGTTTTTAAAAAACCATTATTGACAGGGCACTTGGGTGACTCAGTTGATTAAGCATCTGCCTTCAGCTCAGGTCATGATCCCAGGGTCCTGAGATTGAGCCCCCCCGTCCATTGGGCTCTCTGCTCAGTGGGGAGTCTGCTTCTCCCTTTCCCACTCCCCTTGCTTGTGTCTTCTCTCTGTCAAATAAATAAAATATTAAAGAAAAAAAGAAAAAAAAAACATTGACTTTGGCTTTCTTGATACCCAATTTTTTGAGAAAAAAATTTGATTGTTTTCTCCCTTTATTTTCTCTTCTCTAATTATTTTCTGCCTTAAAATTCCATTTTAACAATATTCAAAATTGTTGAACAGCCTTCAGAATTACTCTATGTATTATCATAAGGAAAAAAAGTATTAATTGCTATAAAGCTTTTGTGTTTTAAGTTTCCATTAAGAAGCCTTCAGATGTATAGATATGCCTGGCTGGCTCAGTCTGTGGAACATGTGACTCTAGACCTCGGGATCATGAGTTCAAGTCCCACATTGGACGTAGAGCTTCCATTAAAGAAAAAAAAAAATAGAAGCCTTCAGATGTATAAACTGACAGGAAGTTCCCCAATTATAAGATCATATATAGAATTTTAGGTGGTAAATGGAGCTACTGATATCTTCTTTACTAAAGGTGAAAATATAATAGTGAGGTAAGAAAGAGATATCACTACATCTATCCTAATAAACCAAAATATCTGAAATGATAAGGGGAATGTTGAGCTATCATAGATTATATCTGACTTGAATGTGACTTCAGGTTGTTTCAGGAATGTTGGATAATTTTTAATATTACTTTGTTTATTACCTAAATCTGAGCCACTATTTACTCGTGTTCTCAAAAGAGAAATTATTTACCCCCATCTTCCAAACATCAATCCTTTTGGATTTGAAGGCTGTTTCTACTATAACACATTAATTCAAGTCTTCCATGTGTTTCAAGCAGGACCTCTTTTAACTTGAAAATTCTTAGCAACATGAAGAATGATATCCTCACATAGGCTGTATAGGCAATACCAGAAAGGGCAGTAATTGACTTTTTGTTGTTGTTGTTGTTGTTTACAGAGGGTGGACGGGCAGAAGGAGAGGGAAGGAGAATCTTAAGCGGGCTCCCATGCCCAGAGCGGAGCCCAGTGCAGGGCTTCATCTCACAACCCAGAGATCATAACCTGAGCCGAAATCAAGCGTCAGACGCTTAACCAACTGAGCCACCCAGGCACTCCATGACTTTTGACCAATGGGGAAAAAAGCTTCATTCTTTCAAACAGATTCACACAAAAATATTTTATATTCCCCAGCCTGAAGCTGATTTGAAGAATTAAAATAAAAAAATCAGAATTAGGATTCCTTTAATTCATAGATTGTCTAAAGTTCTGGAAATAACCTGTCTCAAGGTAGGTAGACTCTTAGTAAATTGTGCTCTATCTAGATCTTCCTCTTAATTAGTTTTGATTTGTATGGATCATATAAATATGTATCATTTACATACCTAACATATAAGAGGGTAATACTTTAATACCTATTCTCTAGGAAAGGAGTAAAATCATGATGAGCCTACAGCTGAACTCTGCCAAGTCAGCTGTGTTTTCTTTGACCTGTATAATATTTAAAATTCGATTTTATTTGAGTGCCTTTTTGGCAGGACCTGGACTCTTCTAAAACCCAGTAATTCCTAATTGTCTTCTACCCAATCATCTTACTCATTTATGTTACCTTTCTAATCTTTGTAAACTTTTGGTCTGCGCCCCACCCCCTCTCCGTTCTAGGACCTTCCATCACAGGCATTACCTGGATATAAGGGCCTCGAGGAAATGCTTGGCATATTGGAATAACCCAAGAGGAGAGGCAAACCTGGCTAAAACTGAAGTAAGGCCACTTGTTTCACTCTTTCCACTGGTGAGCACTTTTCTTCGTCCATAAGAAGTCAACTATTATTTCTTCATTATTCCTCCATCTTCCTTTGAAACCAGCACATGAACATTCATTCATGGGATGAATGACTACTTCATCTTTTTAAAAGCTGTGTTTAAAAAAAAAAAAAAAAAAGGTGGGGGAGGCTGGGTGGCTCAGTCAATTAAGTGTCTGACTCTTGATTTCTCACAACACTGAGATCAAGCCCGGCATCAAGCTCTGCACTGGGTGTGGAGCCTGCTTGGGATTCTTTCTCTCTCCCTCTCCCTTTGCCCACCATCCTGGCCGCTCATGCTCTGTCTCTCTTTAAATAAATAAATACATCTTTAAAAAAATTAAAAAAATAAAACTGTGTTATTCTGTCCCAATATGGCGCTTTTTTAAAAGATTTTATTTATTTGTTTGACAGAGAGAGAGAGAGCAAGAACAAGTAAGGGGAAGCGGCAGAGGGAGAGGGAGAAGCAGGCTCCCCACCAAGCAGGGGGCCCTATGTGGGTCTTGACCCCTGGACCCATGACCTGAGCTGAAGGCAGATGCTTAACTGAATGAGCCACCCGGGCACCCCCCAATATGGCTTTCTTTAAACCAAAAGCAAACTTCTTTATGTAAGCATCACCATGCAAAATGGAATAATCAGCCATCACCCCATATCGAACCCTGCTTGGTTGTTTTTACAGTGGCTTCTCTTTCTTCCTTTCTTTTCTTTCTTTCTTTCTTTCTTTCTTTCTTTCTTTCTTTCTTTCTTTCTTTCTTTTAAAGATTTATTTATTTATTTGAGAGAAAGAGCACTCAAGGGGAGGAGTAGAGGGAGAGGGGGAGAGAAACCTCAAGAAGACTCCCCAGTGGGCATGGATCTGATGTGGGGCTCAATCCCAGGACCCTGAGACCAGGACCTGAACTGAAATCAAGAGTCAGATGCCTAACTGACTGAGCCACCCAGGCTCCCCAGAAGGTCTCTCTTTATAAATGGTTTCTTTTTTAACTTGGTAGGAGAGATGATCAGCAAAAATTAAAAAGGGAGGCCATTCCTGAGAAAGGAAAAGGAGACAGAAAGAATTTCAATTCCACCTTTTAGGGTGGTAGGACCAGAGAGAAGAGGCATTCAAAAAATTATTTGCTGTAGATCAAGCCCCTTGCTTCGTGGCAAACTGAACCGAAGATTGTGGAGCTGTGTGCTACTGGCCTTCTCAGAAACTCACCTCAGTGTCCTTTCCCTTCACAGTCAAGACTTATTTGTACTGTTTCTCACCTGAAATTTTTTTTTAAAGATTTATTTATTTGAGAGAGAGAGCATGAGCGGGAAAGGCAGAGGGAGAGAGAATCTCAAGAAGACTCTGCACTGAGCATGGAGCCCAGTGTGGGGCTCGATCTCATGACCCTGAGATCACTACTGAAGCTGAAATTAAGAGTCAGACACTTAACTGACTGTGCCACCCAGGCGCCCCTCACCTACAATTTTTTTGGTTGTAATTCTGGGTTATTTATTCTTTTAGTTGTTCACGTCAAAAGAAGCCTTTGGTGATATGCTTTTAAATAGATAAATTTCAAAGTTAACGTAAAATCTCCCCTATAATTTTTCTTCTCTATACTACAAAGTCTCCTTCACCTTCCTGTTAGCCTCTTTCTTATATGTCTTATTTCGAAATGCTCTCCTCGTTTATGGCTAACCTTTCTCTGTTTTGTTTTCACCTAAATTATGGGGCCCCAAATCAGGCCTTTAGTACCTTCAATTTTGTATATAATGAATAATTTATAATTTCATTTTGGGGAAGGTTACCGATGCTACTGTTCCTGCTAAACTGGCCTTTTTAGGTTAACAATTGAGCCAGATTCAAAAGGTGTATGTTTTATTATACAGCATACGGAGGTACCTCTCTAAACAAATCTGCTACCCAAAAACCTGACTTTAGAAACTATAAAGTGATTCTTCAATTAAAAGATTTAGTGATACTTTTCTTAAAAATAAGCTCTCCTCTAGTACAAATAGTCTTTTCAGAAACACATTTATCATGCAAATTAATCTGTGTTTGTATAATTTGGGAGAGTAAGAAGAAAAGTATTTGCAAATTGAAGCAACATAAAAGCTGCCAATTTTATAGAAAGTAAGACCATGTCTTTGTGTCATGTTATTCTACACTGCTCTTTCCCACACCTTTCTTAGGAAGTCTCCAACTGAAGACAAAATTTAAAGGGCTTCATATCTACTGCTATCCCTGCCTAAGTAATTAAACTCCTCCCCAGATAACAGAAATGAAATTAATTCCTCAATTAAAAAAAGTAAAAGCAGGGACGCCTGGGTGGCTCAGTTGATTAAGTGTCTGCCTTCGGCTCAGACATGATCCCATCGTCCTGGGATCGAGTCCCACATGGGAGATCCTTGCTCAGCGGGGAGCCTGCTTCTCCCCCTGCCTGCTGCTCCCCCTGCTTGTGCTCTTTCTCTCTCTGAAAAATAAATAGATAAATAAAATCTTAAAAAAAAAAAAAAAAAAGTAAAAGCAAACACATGTATTAGTAATCTCCCTTCCTTTCTAAGCTGCAAAATAATTAAATTGATTTGGACTCAGACTCTTTATCTTGTAAGATTACATTTTAACTGAAACAGACAAAGTAAGAACTTCCCTTATAATTCAAACAGTCCTTGAATTTTTCAGATAAGCTCCACCCTTGGCAGCAATGACATCTCAAAGGTATGAGCCAACACCCAAATCCCCTTTGTACCTGGGATTAGGGAACAATATTTCCGTGTGTGTGTTGAGGGGGGGTGACAGAGAGAAAGAGAGAGAAACAGAGACAGACAACAAATTAAAACGGAAAAAACTGGAATTCATAAAACCGTTTTGATCCCTACAGTAGTGGGAAATCTATTCCATTTACATTGTTACCCAGAAGTTAGAAGTGGCAAAACATAGAGAACTTACTGTCCTAGAAACATAGCAGGCCATACTGGTAAAGGAAGTAAGTGGTTTGAGTAGGGCTGCCCATTCTTTTTTGCTGAAAAGACATCCTCTTCCCACTTTTTTCCAGCGAACTAACTGGAAGAAACTCAGTGCTTCTTTCTATACTCAACCAATTGTACACCTTTGTCTGGTAAACTCAGGAGTCTGCATTTCCAAAGTGGGTGGCTTACTTCACAGAATTTGTGGGTGATTTTAAAATTATTTCTTTCTGACTGTGATCTAGGTTAAACCTTGACTTCATTGTCATATTCTGGATAGGTAAGCTTTGCCGGTTGAAAAAAATTTGTCATAGACTTGCATCTTCTGTAAGTTAAGCAGACTTTACCCAGTGGAAATAAAATTGTCTCTTTAGTATGTAGGCTGGTTATTTTGGTAAGAGATTAAATCCTTGAATGTTAGTTACTTTTAAAATTGACTAATTTATACATTCAACAAATATTTTTTGACCATCCACCGTCATTTCTAATATATTTTAAACCTGAAACAGATCAATTTTTAGCACACCTCCTCTATGCAGCCAATTTATTTTTATTTTTTAAAAAGATTTATTTATTTATTTTAGAGTGAGCACCCATGAGCATAAGAGTAGAGCAAAGGGAGAGGGAGACAAGAAGACTCCCCAGACTCCCTGCTGAGTAGGGAACCTGATGTGGGGCTTGATTCCAGGATACTGAGATCATCACCTGAGCCAAAATCAAGAGTCAGGTGCTTAACTGACTGAGCCACCCAGGTGCCCCTATACAATTAATTTTTAATAAGAATCAGAACAATGAAATGAGGGGCACCCGGGTGGCTCAGTCAGCTAAGCACCTCTGCCCTGGGCTCATGTCATGATCTCAGGGTCCTGGAATCGAGTCCTGCATCTGGCTCTCTGTTCAGTGGGACCCTGCTTCTCCCTCTGCCTCTGCCCCTCCCCCTGCTTGTACTCTCTGTCTCTCTCAAATAAATAAATAAAATCTTAAAAAAAAAAAAGAACAATGAAATGAACAATAATAATGGCCAGAAAAGGAGCATGAGAACATGAGGATAAAAATTTTGTTTTATTGAACTTTGCATATATGTAATCATGACACTAATAAATAAATAATAAAATGAATATCACAGTACAAGGAAGCATAGAATTGATAGTTTTTATTTACCTTAATGTGTTTTTTGAAAAAAATTGAAAAACTTATGCCTATATATTGGTTTGTTCATGAATAATGATATTTTAGCTTATTAAGTAATATTAATTTTTAAAGAATAAATTTCAATTTTATTTTTTATTATTTTTTTTAAACATTTATTTATTTGACAGAGATAGAGACAGCCAGCGAGAGAGGGAACACAAGCAGGGGGAGTGGGAGAGGAAGAAGCAGGCTCATAGCAGAGGAGCCTGATGTGGGGCTCGATCCCATAACGCCGGGATCACGCCCTGAGCCGAAGGCAGACGCTTAACCGCTGTGCCACCCAGGCACCCCAGAATAAATTTCAATTTTAAAGATATTATTCAAATTCAGTAAAACAGTTCATGTATGAACTAAAATACGCACTAACAAGATGAAAATGTTACATCTTGTAGTGTGTGCTCTATTTCACGATTTTAAGCTTTAAACATAAATGAAACTTTAAATGATTACATAGAATGAGAGCATAGAGATCATTGTGTATCTTAATCTCTACAGTCACATGGTATCATTTTTTAAAATCTACTGTTTAAATTCAAGAATATGTCATACTACAGGAGTCAGATATAAATGGTTCCTAAACAGACTACAATTTTAAATTGTTGTGAATTTACTCTTAAAATGCCTCTGTGTAGATTAATCTGCCTGTCTCGAGGTCCTGCTGTATAACTGGGAATTCTTGGAATTAACTTTTATGTAAAATAAAATGTTTATTGAAGCATAAGTAATACAAATGTGCTAATTTGAAGCTTTCATTAGCGAAACTCAGTAATAGCAACAATTGGTACAGAATTTATACCAACAAAAGAATTTGGGAGGGAGTATTCCATCAACTGACATTATTAGAATTAAAGACTAGTGGTGATAATAAAAAGCAAACCAACTCCTAGGTTGCTTTTATTATTGTTTTTAAACACAGCCCCTTATTTTCTGAGCTAGGAAAGTACTACCCCTACTTCTCTGTCCTTGCTACCCAGCTGCTGACTGGAGCCAGGCATGCTGTCAAGTGTTGACACGCCATGTTGGTACGCCATGAACTCCTGTTTTCATGGTGCTTCCAAGTTCATGGGAGATCAACAGAGAATAATAAGTAAACAAATAAGAATTTACAAAATTCAAAGGGCTCTGAAGGAAATTAATCAGATCCAGAGACAGAGAATTATAAGAAGTCTATTAGGCAAAGTGGTGAAAGAAGGTCCACGTTCTTGGGGCTTGATGAACAAGGGAGAGGGGTGTGAATTGAAGCTGGCAGAGAGACTGACACCTGACCGGCTTTGAAGAATTAGGCTTTTATTCAAAGTGCACACACACAAAAATCCAAGTTTTAAGCAGTGGAATGACATAAACTTACGTTTCCGAAAGATGACATTGGCTACTATGTGAAGAACAGATTGAAATCTGGCAAGAATAGATTCTTGAAGACCGGCTAGACTATTTCTAGTCCTGGAGAAAAATACTCGTAGCTTGGCCTTGAAAGATGGCAATGGTGATGGAAAAAATAGTGAGATGTCTTCAGTAGGAATGAATGAAAGTTGAGAATGAGGTAAGGGAAGTTGTCAAGAATGATGCCCAGGTTTTTGGCTTGTGTAACTAGGAGAATGCTGATTTTTACTTAAATGAGAAGTTTGGTAGGGGACAGGTTTCCTAATGATAACTTGATCCAACATGCATCTCTCTGTGAACTTTTAGTGTTTTGTTTTTAATAGACTTTATTTTTACAGCACTTTTAGGTCCATAGAAAAACTGAGTAGGAAGTACAGAAAATTCACATATCCCTCCTGCCTCTCCTCCCTGCCTCCCCACCCCCGGGCTCTCCCACTGTCAACATCTCACATCAGACTGGTACATTTGTTAAAATTGACTGATCTACATTCATATATCATTATCACCCCAAATTAATACTTTACATTAAGGTTCACTCTTCTTGTACATTTTATGAGTTTTGACTAATGTATAATGACATGTATCCACCATTATAGTATCAAACAGAATAGTTTCACAGCCCTAAAACCCCTCTGGGTTTGGCTTATTTATCTCTCCCTCTTCCTAACCCTTGGTAACCACTGGGTTTTTAGTGTCTCCATAGTTTTGCTTTTTCCAGAATGTCTTCTCATGAGAATTATACAGTATTTAGCCTTTTCAAATTGGTTTCTTCACTTAGTAATATGCATGTAAGTATTCTCTATGTCTTTTCATGGCTTAATAGTTCATTTCTTTTTAACATGGAGGAATATTCCATCGTATGGAAGTACCAGTTTATTTATCCTTGGTTGACTTCTTGGTTGCTTCCAAGACCTGGCAATTCTGAACAAATCTGTAAACATCAGGTGCAGGTTTTGGGGTAAACATAAGTTTTCAATTCATTTGGGTAAACACCAAGGAGTACAATCTCTGGATCATTGGTAAGAGTATGTTTAGTTTGTAAGAAACTGCCAAACAGCCTTCCACAGTGGCTGTACCATTTTGCATTCCCATCAGCAATGACTGTTGCTCCACATCCTTGCTAGCATTTCATGTTGTCAATGTTTTGGATTTTCACCATTCTATTAGGTATCTAGTGGTATCTCATTGTTGCTTTAATTTGCAACTCCCTAATGACATATATGTTAATTTGCCATCTGTATATCTTTTCTAGTGAGGTATCTTTTGCCCATTTTTTAAAAAGATTTGTATTTATTTATTTGAGTATTTCCTACTCAGTCTTTTTTTTTTTTTTTTAGATTTTATTTATTTATTTGAGAGAGAGCATGGCAGGGGTGGAGGGGCAGAGGGAGAGGGAGAAGCAGGTTCCCCATTGAGCAGGGAGCCCAATGTGGGCCTTATTCCATCCCAGGACCCTGGGGTCATGAGCCACCCAGCACCCCTTTGTGTATTTTACTTTTTAAAGCTTTTTAAAAGAGTTCTTTGTATATATATTTTTTCATTTAAAAAATCTATTTTTCACTATAGTCAACATACAGTGTTATAATAGTTTCAGGTGTACAATATAGTCATTCAACAATTCTATACATTACTCAGTGCTCATCATGATAAGTGTGCTCTTCCCCTCTTCACCTGTTTCCCCCATCGCCCCACCTGCCTCCCCTCTGGTAGCCATCAGTTTGTTCTCTATTGTTAAGTCTGTTTCTTGGTTTGTCTCCCTCTCCCTCTTTTTTCCCCTTTGTTCATTTGCTTTGAGTGAAATCATATGGTATTTGTCTTTCTCTGACCAATTTATTTTGCTTAGCATCATACCCTCTAGCTCCATCCATTTTGAGTTTATTTTTGTCTATAGTGTAAGAAAGTGGTCCTGTTTCTTTTTGTTGTTGTTGTTTTGTTTTTCTATGTAGCTGTCCAGTTTTCCCAAAACCATCTGTTGAAGAGGTTGTCTTTTTCCCATTGTATGTTCTTGCCTCCTTTGTCAAAGATTAATTGATCATATAACTGTGGGTTTATTTCTGTTTTTTTTTTTTCTGTTCCATTGATCTGTGTGTCTATTTTTGTGTCAGTACCATACTGTTTGGATTACTACAGCTTTGTAATATAACTTGAAGTCTGTAATTGTGATGCTTCCAGCTTTGCTTTTCTTTTTCAAGATTGCTTTGGTTATTCAGTCTTTGTGGTTCCATACAAATTTTAGGATTGTTTGTTAGTTCTGTGAAAAATGCTGTTGGTATTTTGATAGGGATTCCATTAAATAGGTTGCTTTGAGTAGTATGGATATTTAACAATAACTGTTCTCCCAATCCGTGAGCATGGAATATCTTTCCATTTGTTTGTGTCATTTTCAATTTCTTTAATCAATGTTTTATAGTTTTTAGGATACAGGTCTTTCACTTCGATTAAGTTTATTCCTGGGTATTTTATTATTTTTAGTGCAATTGTAAATGGGATTGTTTTCTTAATTTCTCTTTCTGCTACTTCATTATTAGTCCATAGAAATGCAACAGATTTCTGTGTATCAATGTTATATCCTGCAACTTTACTGAATTCATTTATCAGTTCTAGTAGTTTCTTGGCAGAGTCTTTAGGGTTTTATATGTATAGTATCATGTCATCTGCAAATAGTGGAAGTTTGACCTCTCCCTAACTAATTAGGGTACTCTTTATTTCTTTTTGTTGTCTGATTGCTCTGGCTAGGGCTTCCAGTACCATGTTGGATAAAAATGGTGAGAGTGGACATCCTTGTCTTGTTCCTGACCTTAGGGGAAGAGCTCTTAGTTTTCACCATTGAGTATGACGTTAGCTGTGGAATTTTCATTTGTGGCCTTTTTTATGTTAAGGTATGTTCTCTCTAGACCTACTTTGTTGAGGGTTTTTATCATCAATGGATATTGTAGTTTGTCAAGTGCTTTATCTGTATCTATTGAAATGATCATATGGTTTTTATCCTTTCTTTTATTGATGTGATGTATTTCATTGATTGTTTTGCAAATATTGAATCACCTTTGCATCCCAAGAATAAATCCCACTTGATCATGGTGAGTGATTTTTTAAATGTACTGTGGATTTGGTTTGCTAATATTTTGTTGAGGATTTTTGCATCTATGTTTATTAGCCATATTGGCCTGTAGTTCTTTTTTTTTGTGGTGTCTTTATCTGATTTTGGTATCAGGGTAATGCTGGCCTTATAGAGTGAATTTGGAAGTTTTCTTTCCTCTTCCATTGTTTAGAATAGTTTCAGAAGAATAGGAATTAACTTTTCTTTAAATGTTTGGTACCTGTGAAGTCAACTGGTCCTGGACTTTTGTTTGTTGAGAGTTTTTAAATTATTGATTCAATTTTATTGCTGGTAATCAGTCTGTTCAAATTTTCTGTTTCTTCCTGATTCAGTTTTGGGAGGATATATGTTGCTAGGAATTTATTTCTTCTAGGTTGTCCAGTTTTTTGGCATATAATTTTTCATTATATTTTCTTATATCTCTTTGTATCTCTGTGACATTGGTTGTTATTTTCCTCTTTCATTTCTGATTTTATTTATTTGAGTCCCCTCGCTCTCTTTTTCTTTTTTTTATGAGTCTGGCTAAAGGTTTATCAATTCTGTTGATCTTTTCAAAGAACCAGTTCCTGGGGTGATTGATCTGTTCTATTGGTTTTTTCTTTGTTTTTAGTTTCTATGTCATTTATTTTTGCTAGTCTTTATTATTTCCTGCCTTCCACTTGTTTGGAGTTCTGTTTGTTCTTTCTCTAGCTCTTGTAGGAGTAAAGTTAAATTATTTATTTGAGATTTTTCTTGCTTCTTGAGGTAAGACTAAAAATTGCTATAAACTTCCCTCTTAGAACAAGTTTTGCTGCATCCCAAAGATTTTGGAACATTGTGTTTTCATTTTCATTTATTTCCATGTATTTTTTTTTCTTTACTCTTTGATTTCTTGTTTGAGCCTTTCATGGTTTAGTAGCAGGTTATTTAACCTTCATGTATTTGTGTTCTTTCCAGATTTTTTCTTGTGTTTTTTTTTTTCTAATTTCATAGCATTGTGATCAGGAAGAATGCATGGTAGGGGACGCCTGGGTGGCTGAGTCGGTTGAGTGTCTGCCTTCGGCTCAGGTCAAGATCTCATGGGCCTGGGATCAAGTCCCTCATTGGGCTCCCTGCTCAGCGGGGAGCCTTCTTCTCCCTCTGCCTGCCACTCCCCCTGCTTGTGATCTCCCCCTCTCTCTCTCTGACAAATAAATAAAATCTTTAAAAAAAAAAAAAAAAAGGAAAGATGCATGGTATGACCTCAATCTTTTTGAATTTGTTGAGACTTGTTTTGTGGCCTGACATGTGATCTATTATGGAGAATGTTCCATGAACACTTGAAAAGGATGTTATTCTGCTGTTTTAGGATGGAATATTCTGAATAGAGAATCTAGTAGATCCATGTAGTCCAGTAGGTCATTCAAAGCCACTGTCTCCTTGTTGATTTTCTGTTTGAATGATTTATCCATTGATGTAAGTGAAGTGTTAATGTCCCCTACTATTATTGTATTACAATTGTTTGTTTGTAAGTTCCTTTTTATGTTTGTTGTAAGTTCCTTTATGTATTTGAGTACTCTCATTTTGGATACATGAATATTTACAATTGATATATCTTCTTGTTGGATTGTTCCCTTTATGATTATTTAGTGTCCTTCTTTGTCTTTCATTACAGTCTTGTTTTAAAGTCTATTTTGTCTGAATAAGTATTGTTACCCTAGCTTTCTTTTGACATTCATTTGCTTGATAAATGTTTCTCCATCCCTTCACTTTCAATCTGTATGTGTCTTTAAGTCTGAAATGAGTCTCTTGTGGGCAGCATATAGATGGGTCTTGCTTTTTTATTCATTCAGTCACTGTATGTCTTCTGACTGGAAGGTTTAGTCCATTTACATTCATGTAATTATTCATACAAATGTACTTATTATCATTTTGTTACTTGTCTTCTGGTTGGTTGTTTTTGTGGTTTTGTAATTTTCCTCTGTTTCTCTTTTCTCTTGCTCTTTCACAGTCTGCTGGCTCTCTTTAGTGATATACTTCAAATTCTTTCTTTTTATTTTTTGCATGTCTATTACCAGTTTTTGATTTCTGGTCACTATTAGGTTTATATATAATATCTTATGCATATGCAGTCTATATTAAGTTGATGATTGCTTAAGTTTGAACCCATTCTTTACTCCTCACTTTCCCATGATTTAGGTGTATGGTGTCATACTTTACATCCTTTTATTTTGTGAATCCCTTAATTGATTTTTATAGATATACTTAATTTTACTGCTTTTGTGCTTCCTATTTTTCTTACTCCTACTTATGGTCTTTCTTTTCCATTTGAAGTGTCCTTTTGAACATTTCTTGTAGAGCTGGTTTAGTGGTGATGAATTCCTTTAACTTTTGTTTTTCTGGGAAACTCTATCCCTCCTTCTCTTCTGAATGATAGTCTTGCTGGATTGAGTATTCTGGTTGCAGGTTTTTTTCTTTTAGCACTTTGAATATACCATGCCACTCTGTTCTAGCCTGCAAAGTTTCTTTCTTTTTTGTTTAAGATTTTATTTATTTATTTGAGAGAGAGAGAGAGCAAGAGAGAGAGCATGAGTGGGGTGAGGAGCAGAGGGACAAGAAGACTCCCCGCTCAGTGGGGAACCTAATGTGGGGCTCAATCTTGGGACTCTGGGATCATGACCTGAGTCAAAGGTAGATGCTTAACTGACTGAGCTACCCAGGCACCCCTAGCCTGCAAAGTTTCTGCTGAAAAATCAGCTGATAGCCTTATGGGATTCCCTTGTATATAACTATTTTCTTTTCTCTTGCTGGTTTGGAAACTCTCTTTATCAGTGCTATTTACCATTTTAATCACTATGTGTCTTAGTGTGGACCTCCTTGGGTTGATTTTGTTGGGGGCTGTGTCTCCTGGATCTAGATTTTTGTTTCCTTCCACAGATTCAGGAAGGTTTCAGCTGTTATTTGTTAAATAAATTTTCTGCCTCCTTTTCTCTTTCTTCTCCTCCTGGGATCCCTATAATTTGAATGTTATTATGCTTGATGGTGTTGCTGAGTTCCTTTAGTCTATTTTCATTTTTTACTACTTTTTTCTCTCTCCTGTTCAGCTTGATGGGTTTCCATTTCTCTGTCCTCCAGATTGCTGATCTTTTCTTCTGCTTCCTCTAGTCTATGTATTCTGTCTAGTATATATTTAATTTCAGTAATTGAGTTCTTCATCTCTGATTGGTTCTTTTTTATATTTTCTATCTCTTTGTTGACAATCTCACCGAAATCCTCCACTCTTTCCTTAAGTCCAGTGAGTATCTTTAGGACGAGTACTTTAAATTATTTATCAGGCATATTATTTATCTTTGTTTTATTTAGGTCTCTTGCTGTGATTTTGTCTTTTTCTTTCCTTTGGGACATATTCTTCTGTCTCCTCATTTTGTCTGACTCTCTGTAACTGTTTCTATGTGTCAGGAAAATCAGCTACATCTCCTGATCTTGAAAGTAGTGGCCTTCTGAAGTTCTGCAGTGCTCTGCAGTGCAATATCCCATGTTTAACAGAGCCTGGGCTTCAGGGGTGTCTGCTATGTGTTGCATGTGCCCTACTGTTATGGCTGAGATGCATTTGCCTTCAATCTAGTCATCTCCATTGGCTCTCTTTGCTTGTTGTGGGCAGAGTTTGGTCCGTGTTGTTAGTGAGCCAGTCTGGGGCTGCCTTTGGTTTGAGTTCCATCAGACCAGGCAATTTCCAGAGATGCAATAGCACTGAACTGCAGGATGATTTCCCCATATCTTCCCTTGAGAAACATTAGTTGGTGTGTGGGGCCCTCAGTCAGATCCAATGTCTGCCCCCAGTGTACTGCTGGGGCCATAGTTGGACTGGTGTGTGTGGTTGTTTTCCTTTCTCCCCAGGACAGGAATCACTTTAGAGTTGTTCTGTCTTTATTCGGGCTGCTTGCACACTCCCAGGCTTGTGGCCCCACTTTGGATGAGCTCTGGCCAAGGGCTTTTTGGAGCAGGGAGATCTACAGGAGAATGTGGGGGTGGGGTGTGAGGTGCCAGAGACATCCATGCTGGTCCACTGCAGGGGGGGACCTGCAGCCTGTCGGGAAAACTCCTGTCAAGGCCAGCCAGGTTGGAAGGGGGAGATCTGCAGAAAGATGGGGCAGTGAGTACTGTTAGCAAGGTAGGTGGAGAATATGCTGCTATGCTGGTTCCAGCAGATATCCACATATCTAGGCTGGAGGCAGGGCAGAGAAATGGTACTTCTCAGCTCTTTTGTTCTTGGAGAAGTTTCCCAGTGATCCCTGCCCCTCCAGTTCTGAGATTAGTAAATGAACCTTCCCATATACCCCAGGTATTTTTCAAACTGCTGTGTCTATGCTGTATCTCAGTGGGGCTATTTGTTGTGCTGTCTTTTTAAGGGCAGGCACTCAGTTTCCTATTGCCCTCTGGCTCCCTCCGGTGTTAAGCCCCACTGATTTTAAGAACTCAGAAGGTTAGGCCTCTCTGATTTTCAAAGCCAAATGTTATGGGGATTTGTCTTCCCAGTGCAGGTCCCCCATGCCTGGGGTGCCTGGTGTAGGGGTCTGCTCCTCTCCCCACTCCACACCCATCATGTCCCTCCCTCCTCTGGACAGTCCAATGGGTCATTTGGGCTCCTGACTGGGTCTCCACCCTTACTGTGCTCTTCAGTGTGGCCTACATTTAGCTCTGGAGAGTTGGTTTGGCCAGGTCAGGTCATTTTCTGGGTTATTTATACAGATTTCTAGTTGCATCTATGGGAGGAGGTGAGCTTATTGTCTTCCAACTCTACTATCTTCCCTGGAAGTCCCTTAGGTAACAGTTCTTTATCAGATATGTCTTTTGCAAGTATTTCTTCCCAGTCCATGGCTTGTCTTCTCATCCTCTTGATTAGCTTTCAGTTTTCTCTCTTCAAACCACTGTTTCATGTTTCATTTTAATTCAATCAAATGTGGAAAGCTTCTATATTGCATAAGGTTTTCTTTTATCTTTTTAAAAATGAATATAGGGGCGCCTGGGTAGTGCAGTCGTTAAGCGTCTGCCTTCGGCTCAGGGCATTCTGGGATCGAGCCCCACATTGGGCTCGAGCCCCGCATTGGGCTCCTCGCCTGGGAGCCTGCTTCTTCCTCTCCCACTCCCCTGCTGTGTTCCCTCTCTCGCTGACTGTCTCTCTGTCACATAAATAAATAAAATCTTTAAAAAAATAAAATAAAAAAATAAAAATGAATATAGATATGTAGATATAAAGATTTATTTATTTATTTATTTGAGAGAGAGAGCGTGCACAAATGGGGGGAGGGGCAGAGAGAGAGAGGAAGAAACAGACTCCCTGCTCAGTAGGGAGCCCAGTGCAGGACTCAATCCCAGGACCAGGACCCTAAGATCATGACCTGAGCTGAAGGCAGATGCTCAACTGACTGAGCCACCCAGGCACCCCCAAAACGAATATATTTTATTATTATAAAAGCAATATGTATTCATAATGGAAAATTTGAAAAACACATAATTCGAAAGAGAGGAAAATCCTGTGAAAAACTCTGGCACCTAGAAGACTAGTGACCTTGGGAGTATCTGGAAACCACACCCTTGGCCTGGGCAATTTGACAATACATGTCAGAACCCTAAAAAAGATACTCACCCTTTGACCCAAAAACCCTTTCCCTTTCTTTCTTTCTTTCTTTCTTTCTTTCTTTCTTTCTTTCTTTCTTTCTTTCTTCCTTCCTTCCTTCCTTCCTTCCTTCCTTCCTTCCTTCCTTCTTTCTTTCTTTCTTTCTTTCTTTCTTTCTTTCTTTCTTGTAGGCTCCACACCCAGCGTAGAGCTCAATGCAGGGCTTGAACTCACAACCCTGAAATGTATTCCAAGAAAATAATTGGATGCGTGTCCAGAGAGTTAAATACAAGGATGTTCCTGATTGGGAAAAATTAGAAACAACCTATATTGGTTTGCTAAGGCTGCCATACAAAGCACCACAGACTGTGTGGCTTAAACAACAGAAACTTATTTCTCACAATTCTGGAGCCTAGAATCCAAGATCAATGTAGCAGCAAGATTTGTTTCCTCTGAGTCTTCACTCCTTGGCTTTTATTTATTAATCTTTTTAAAGATTTTATTTATTTATTTGACTGAGAGAGACAGCAAGAGAGGGAACACAAGCAAGGGGAGTGTGAGAGGGAGAAGCAGGCTTCCCACCGAGCAGGGAGCCCGATGTGGAATTCGATCCCAGGACTCTGGGATCAAGACCTGACCCGAAGGCAGACGCTTAACAGCTGAGCCACCCAGGTGCCCCTTTTATTTTGTTTCTTATTTTTTAAAAAAGATTTTATTTATTTATTTGACAGGGAGAGACAGCGAGAGAGGGAACACAAGCAAGAGGAGTCTCCTTGGCTTTTAGATGGCCATCTTCTACCTGTGTCTTCATATAGTCTTCCCTCTGCATATGTCTGTGTCCAAATTTCCTCCTCTTATACAGGGACCAGTCTTAGTGGATTAGGGCCCACCCTAATGACCTCATTTTAAGTTAATTACCTCTCTAAAATCCAATCTTTAAATAAAATCTATTCTGAGATACTGGGGGTTAGGACTTCAACATATAAATTTTAGGGGGTCATGATTAATCTCATAACACAACCTATTCCAAGAATTGGCAATTAGTTGAATAAATTATGATATAGTCACACACCCACACATTTTAGTTCCTGTATGAATTTTTAATACTGCCATTAAAAATAGCCCTAGAAATTTATATGGCACTGGAAGAGTTTCATGGTGTGTGTTGCTCAGTGAAAAGAATGGGCTACAAAATAATATGCGTAGTGTCTTTTCTTTCTTAATTTCTTTCTTTCTTTTCTTTTTTTTTTTTTTTAAGATTTTATTTATTTATTTGACAGAGACAGCCAGCAAGAGAGGGAACACAAGCAGGGAGTGGGAAAGGAAGAAGCAGTCTCCCAGTGGACGAGCGCGATGTGGGGCTTGATCCCATAACGCCGGGATCACACCCTGAGCCGAAGGCAGACGCTTAACGACTGAGCCACCCAGGCACCCCTCTTTCTTTCTTTCTTTCTTTCTTTCTCTTTCTTTCTTTCTTTCTTTCTTTCTTTCTTTCTTTCTTTCTTTCTTCTCTTCCTTCCTTCTTTCTCTCTTTCTCTCTCTCTCTTTCTTTCTTTCTTTCTTTCTTTCCTTCTTTCTTTCTTTCTTTCTTTCTTTCTTTCTTTCTTTCTTTCTTTCTTTCTTTCTTTCTTTCTTTCTTTCTTTCTTTCTTTCTTGTAGGCTTCACACCCAGCGTAGAGCTCAATGCAGGGCTTGAACTCACAACCCTGAGATCACGACCTAAGCAGAGACCAAGAGTCTCAACTGAGTCACCCAGGTGCCCCTGATTCTTGTTCTTTCTGTGTGTGAAATAAATACACAAATGCACAGAAAAATAGCTGAATAAATTTCATAACAATTACATTTAGGGGAAGATATGGATGATTTTAATTTGTTTTATTTTTGTTTACTTATTTGTTGTTTAACTGTATGTTTACATTTTTTTCCACAATAATTTTGTGCACTATTTTGAAAGAAACCTCTCATGACACAAACACCTCCACCCCAAAAAGAGCGGGAAATGTACCCTATGCCTAAGTATTTTTTGATAACAATTCTCTGCTATGTCGTTTTCCTTTAGCCATTTCTGCTTTCCTACTCCTAAGCTGAGTTTTAGAGGGATATGAAAGTTCACTGTTTCTATTTGCCCCTATATAGTAATAGCCTGCTCATTTAATGTGCAGTGAAGTGCTCAGTGTACTTTATTCTTTTTTGTAGATTATTTGGGAAGGCTTTTGCTTAATCACAGGCATTGTTGAAGCCAGTGACATTATGACGAAATGATTCATCTTGGTTTAGGGCTTATGATCAGATAAGCTCTGAACTCTGTTATCAAATTTATAGAGAAAATTAAAAAAAAAATAGAGTGGGTTCCCAAAAAGAGAGAAGGGTGAATATGTTCAGAGTCCTAATCTCTGTGATTTCTAGCTTAGGAGAGGGTGCCTATTCACACCTCCTTCATGGGAGAGTAAACTGTAGTCATTTTTCTTCTAAGGTCTGTTATTTCTTGAGAGGCTGAGAAATTACTCTCTTCTAGGCCTGCTCCTCATTCTCCCACCCCCGCCCCTCTTCTGTAGCTTGGGTAATTTATGCACAAAATAAGTAATATTTGAATAAAAAGGCAACACTTAAGACATTATGAAGTAATTTGAGCTTACCTGTATACAGGATTCCACACGTTGAGCTTTCACTTTGCATTTTATACCTACATGGCCATCAAAATTTTTGGTGAACTGAGATGTAGCTACTCCCCAGGTTGTTACATGGAGTAGTGATGGATTTAGCATCACTATACCTGTATAAGTAGGTGGTATACAACAAGAGTAGAACTTGAAAATTTAGTCTTATAATAAAGAGGGTATCTTGCATTGAGCACCTCAAGAGCATGGGCCATGTCTTTGTCTTGAGAATTCTAGCTGGGCATAGAACAGTCACATAATATATATCCTTTCGATTTAATTCACAATCAATCACCTACTTCCTTATCACTCTCATTTGATGTATATTTTTCTGTTACTTACCTGGAATATGATAAAATGCTATTAGTGTCATGAGGCTTGAATATAATTCTTTTTTTTTTTTTTAAAGATTTTATTTTTTATTTATTCGACAGAGATAGAGACAGCCAGCGAGAGAGGGAACACAAGCAGGGGGATTGGGAGAGGAAGAAGCAGGCTCATAGCAGAAGAGCCTGATGTGGGGCTCGATCCCATAACGGCAGGATCACGCCCTGAGCCGAAGGCAGACGCTTAACCGCTGTGCCACCCAGGCGCCCCAGGCTTGAATATAATTCTAATACTACTTGAAATTTTGGAGATGAATGACACACCTGAAACTAATGTAATATTGTGTGTCAACTGTACTTCAATTAAAAAAATAAACAAACTGAGGCTCCTGGATGGCTCAGTCCTTAGGCATCTGCCTTTGGCTCAGGTCATGATCCCAGGGTCCTGGGATCGAGCCCTGTGTCAGGCTCCCTTCTATGCAGGAAGCCTGCTTCTCCCTCTCCCTCTGCTTGTGTTCTCTCTCTCGCTGTGTCTCTCTCTGTCAAATAAATAAAAAATCTTTTAAAAAAAATAAACAAACACATACTTTTTTATTTATTTTTATTTTTTTTAAAGATTTTATTTATTTATTTGACAGTGATAGAGACAGCCAGCGAGAGAGGGAACACAAGCAGGGGGAGTGGGAGAGGAAGAAGCAGGCTCATAGCAGAAGAGCCTGATGTGGGGCTCGATCCCATAACGCCAGGATCACACCCTGAGCCGAAGGCAGACGCTCAACCGCTGTGCCACCCAGGCGCCCCACTTTTTTTTTTTAAAGTAGACTCTGTACCCAGTGTGGGGCTTGAACTCGTGACTCCAAGAACAAGAGCTATGTGCTCTACTGACTGAGCCAGCCAGGTGCCTCAAATAAATAAATATTTTTAAAAAACATTAGAGATGAAAGAGACCTTAGAGATAATTACTACAGAATGCCTTTATTTTACAAATGGGAAACTGAAGTCCAGAGAGGTTAAATAACTTTTCAGAGCTGGTTAGTGGCAGAGAGAAAGCCAGGAGAATCCAGGTCCTCCTGGCTCCCAGTTTGCTACTAAATAGTCCTAAGCCACTAAGAAGACTGCTTCTGCTTTAGGTTAAACTGCTTTGTTTTGTTTTTTTCTTTCCTTTTGTTCTGCCTCTCTTCACATGTTTTCTCCCCGCCTCCCACTTCGACATGAGATCAGCACACAAATCAGAGAACTTGAAAGTTTTTAGAAAAACTGGGCTATATTATGTTGTGGTCCAGCATGGTGGGGGTGGAACTTAATCTTTCTGGAAGGGTATATATTTACTCATGTTCTCTGGGCCGTGGTTGAATGTGAGAGCTTTACCCAAGTGCAGATATCTTTACTGCTCAGTGGATGTACCGTGCACTGGAACATCAGGAGACTGATCTCTCATCTTGACTTTGTCACCATCCCTGTGGCCTTGAGAAACTTAATTGTCCTCTCTGGGCTTCAGTTCCTCATTTATAAAACATAGAACCTGGACCAAATGAGCTCTAAAATCCTATGATTCTACCTATTTCCACTTCTGATTTATAAACATTAAAAAAAATTTTTTTTTCTACCTGTAAAGTAAAAACCACACCTAAGCCCCATGGAATTTGGCCATGCTTAGATTTTTATGTGAATGTTGACAGGCCTTCTCTGCATTCTTTGGTATAACTGGAATGATTAAATTTTTTAATTTCAATGGCTTCAATTACTATCTTCCATTTGTCATTCTACCAAAGAAATAATTGGCACAATGGTTAAAGTTGATCTATGACTCAGTTCCTTTGAGTCTTATTTCAAGCGTTACTTTGAAAATCTCTAAACCTCCTCTTGTAGCTATCACTCATCTGGAGTTAACATGGTCTCTGTGGATTCTGTCTTCTTTTACTTCTTGTGAAATTGGGAGAGAGGGCATAGTGTCTCCTCAGGATCAGGAAACCTGGGAGGTGCCGGAAGGAGTAACACTAAGTAGAGGGAGGGAAAGCTACCAGGTTGCTGACTGCTGTAGCAGGTGACAAGGAGTTAGTTGTAACCTGACTCCTCTCCCCACTTTGTCTCGGCAAAGTCCCCTAGACATGTCATGGCAGCCTATCCCTTGCCTTCTTCTGCTTACATGCCTCCACGCCCCGGAATGGAGAATCAAGAGATCAGCCTTTCTGGCTGCAGTTGAAAGGATGCCCTGTGTGTCAGAGGCAACTGGCCTGACTTATCCTGAAAATTACCCTAATGTGCAAAGCTGCAGAATGCACAACTGTTTCTTACCTGCTCTTAAAGGAACATAAGGCCCAGCGTTACATTACTTTGTTTGCTTCTAACAGACCTTCCTCTTTTGCATCAACTGTTTCACACCATCAATCACGCAACAACATTTATGAAGCTCTTGCCTTAAGGAAGAGAAACCATGATCTCTGGTCTTAAGGACTGAAAAATTGCTGAGAGAAGACTTGAGAATGCATAAAAACACTAAGTACTACATAAACAAGTATAAACGAACATAATGGAGAGTATTTCCAGACATGTTTAGGAGTTAACTGGCATGATCAAACTTGGGTGAAGTTAGTCAGAGAAGACTTCTAGCTTCTTAGAAGACAGTCACTGCAAATTTAATTGAATATATTAACATAGTTACCTAGAGAACCCAGAGACAATTTTACAAAGGATTTAAATGATTACAGAAAGCCCCACCAAGTCATACTCCGGAGAACACCAAAGACACAAATGAAAAAAAAATCACATGGCAAATATGTGAGAAGGGCTTGAGTACAGAGTGAATGAGGAAGCTAAACAGGTGATTTGTAGAAATATACCTCGATGCCAAGCTGAGGGATTGGATCTGATCAAATTTGCAACAGGGAGCCACTGGAGGTTCTTGAAAACAGAAATGGTGTATGAAATCATATAAGGAAGATTAATCTTCCTGCAGTATATAAACTAATATAGAAAAGTTAGTGGCAGGACCCAGGTCACCGCTGTAGCTGTGGAAATACGGTGAAGATAAACTGGTGGGATGAGATGGAACCAATTAGCAGGGGTTGACCTAGCTTTGGACAATAATGGCCAACATTCACTGGTTGCTTTCTGTGTGCTGGTCACAGTGCTGAGGGCTTGTCACATGACTTAGAACTATAGAAGAAATTAAATTACTTGCTCCAGATCATATAACATGGTGAGGAACTGGAATTTGAAGTCAGATACTCTGACTCTAAAGCAACTTAACTATTATGCCAGACTGCATCTTTGAAGTCAAACAGTAAGGGATAAAATTACCCTGGTGCAGTGGTTGAGAGTTTGCCTTTCAGATTCAGACTCCCTGGGATTTCATCCTGTCTTATGACACTTATTAGCCATCCACTCCTGGATAGTCCACTAAAAACTCTACCCCTCCTTTTCCTTGTCTATAAAAATGGGGATACAGAGAGGCGCCTGGGTGGCTCAGTCGGTTAAGTAGCTGCCTTCAGCTAGGGTCATGATGTCAGGGTCCTGGGATTGAGCCCTGCATCGGGCTTCCTGCTCAGTGGAGAGTCTGCATGTCCCTCTCCCTGTGCCCCTCCCCCTGCTCATGCTTCCTCCCTCTCTCTGTCTTGCTCACTGGCTCACTCCCTCTCTCAAATAAATAAATAAAATCTTTTTAAAAATGGGGATAAATAGTACCTGTGTATAGGATTGCTATAAATTATAAATGTGTTGTAGTATGTACTCTACTCGTCCCAGTGCCTGACACAGAGAGAGTGATCAATAAATGTTAACTACCAATAAAATTGTTGTTATCATCCCATGTCTTGGATCCTGGCAAAATAGTGTTATATTTGCCAAAATAAGAAAAAGGGGGAAATTTGGTTTAAGGTTATTTTCTTCTCACAAGTCTTTTGCTCTTGAGTTATAGAAGATTAAGGGGTCAGTAGAATCACACTGAGGGAAGTGATGAGAAATGTGGTGATGTTTCTAAGAGAAGAAGATGCCAGTCTTACAGATCATTGAAGAAAAATCATGCTAGAAGTGAGGGAAATGGAGGGACTTTGGTTAGTGTAGAGCCTCTTGGGTTGTAGGCAGGGAGGAATGAGATTGCCATTTTATTAACTTATAGATGAGCATGAATTTAACTTCCTGTTTGGTTTCCTTTCATCCTCACTGTTAATAGACTATGCATATACTGAGAAGTAATCTATGCTGCAATTCCTCCTCAGAACTGTATGTACTTAAAATGCAGTTAGTAGGGAAGATTTTAAAAGGACATTGCTTAAAGAAAAATACAAAAGCAATAACATGATAGGTGACTGTCATTGTTCATAGATCAGAGTGCTGCTATCCCTCTGAAGTCCTTTTCTTCCTAGAGAAATCTCCAAGAAGTCTTAACAACTACTTAACGACTACTTAGCTGAGTCAAACAAGGAGTCTTATTTTAGTTTTCTAAATACCAAGTCTGGGCAGGCCTGTGTTTTCACTACATGGGTGGGGTATGTGGTTAAGCTAATTCACATGTTAGCTGCCTAAGTCACCTCACAGGGTACCATGGCTCAGTTAATTCTCTCAACTGACTAGAGACAGCACAATTGGGGTCTAAACTACTTCCCACTGAGTGTAATAGGAAGTAGTGATTTGACATTCTACCCTTTTAATTCATTCTGTATTCTGGGGTGGCTAAGTGATATTGAGAAAAGATAGAGTGATCATTGGTTATATCAGTGCTCTCAAAGTAATTCATTTGCAAATATTTGTTGACAATGAGTATTTGTATAGAATACAATATCTGGTACATAGTAGAAGGTTATATGTTGTCGACTATGAGCCAGTGCTTGGACTGCACATTTGCCAATATACAGCATTTAATTGCATTTCTTTTTTTTTTTTTTTTAAGATTTTATTTTTAAGTAATCTCAGGCTCAAACTCACAACCCTGAGATCTAGAGTTGCATGCTCTATCAACTGAGCCAATCAGGTATCTCTTAACTGCATTTCTTTAAGCAAAATTCAAGTCTATCTACAGGTAAGAAAGATTAGGTATAATGTAGATTGGATGTATTTTCTTACTTTTGTTGCCCTCTGTGAAGAAATCCCAGCTCCAGTCCAGCCATGGTAAAGACTGATTACGCAGCAGTGACTGGTGTCTGTGAGCTCCTCCTGAGTGGTTGTTACAGAATTTGAAAGGGCAAAGCATATTTCATGTACTAGTCCTCAACTATCTCCATCAAGCTGTCACCATAGAGACAGAAAACTTAAAGATTTCCTTACAATCATTTTGGAAGAGAAATGTCTATTTCTGGCTGAGACTTGGTCTCTCTAAAGTAGAGTTTATGAAGAGTTTCTTGTTGTCTACTATATAGTGAGAGATTTGGCATAAAGTATGGAGCAACCTTATGGGGCAAAATGATTAGCAATTATAAAAAGGAAAAAAGCGACTTTGATGAGCATAGAGCTAGGTCCTACAGGTCAATTATGACTCGAATATAATTTAGGTGCTCTAGAAGTAACTTATCTTCATGTTCTGTGGCCTGCCTCTCTCTAGAGTGTAGTTGAATAGTTTCTTGCCCTAATTATTCTCATAACCTACAGACCCATCACCACCTTGAGATTAGATCTCCTGTAAACACTCAAGTCATAAACTCAATATCAGTTACCAAAGATCATCTGGTTTAAGCAATTTTTTTTTTTTACCTGCTACATCCTTATAGATAAATAAGACCTAGCACCTCTTGATAGGTTTCCATTTTTGTCTCTACAGCTATGCCAATTAAATGGCTTTTTTTTTTTGAGAATCTAATTTTGTTTTTAAGAAAGATGAAGAATTTACTTTTCCCAAACAGCCTATGTTAATACTAATTCTGAAGCAAAGTAGAACCCATGGAAAAGAAGAATTTATTTCAGTCTATTTTACCACTTGGGACATTAATTCCATAAGGAAAACACTTTATTAAATTCTGCTGGCATTTAAAGCCTATAAAATGCATTTGCTTGGTTCTTTTAAACCACATTGAACTTTTTTCTTTGGATGTTTCCAAAATTGCACTGGAATTTATCAAATTTTAAAATGCATATCCTTGGATACCACAATTTCACTTCAAGGAATTTCTTCCGGAAAAATATTCCCATTAAATGAAAGTTCATTCTGAACTTGAAGCTGCTCAGCCTAATTTCTGCCCTTGGCTTCAAGAATGCCAGACAAGAGATTGGCAGATTCTCATCTGAAAAAATTTAACAGCACAAGAGAAATAATTTTTGGAGGCCCTACAATAAAGTGGTGGATTCCTGCTTGATGACCCCAAAGTAAAGCCCACCAAGGACAAGCCCCATTTGAGTACACAGAACTAACAATCACCTATTATGTGAAAGTCACTTGACTTCGAGGAATGTCTCTATCATGAAAGGCAGACACCAAAACAAAGGAATTTTTGGAAAGCAGAGACAATGCAGGAAGATAAATTATATCCATGAAACATGAACAATGGAATGCTGTATTAAAAAGGAGTGATCAGAGTATAAAGGGAGCTCTTGGAAATGAAAAATATGATTGCTGAAGTAAGAAATTCATACAAGTGTTGGAAGATAAAGACAAGGAAATTTCCCAGAAGGTAGATCTCAGAGATGACATAGAAATGGAAAATAAAAGAGAAAGTAACAGGGTTAGTCCAGGAAGCTCAATATTTCTTGGAAAATGGAGAGACAGAGATACAGAGAAAGAGAACAGACTATATCAGAGTCCCTATAACAAACCCATTTCACCCCATATGGTGCAGATAAAGAGATTTTTACCAAGTGACTACTTAAATAAGGGTAAGCAGGAAGGATTAGGGAACAGACAAGGGTGGGAGAGTGTCCAGAGACTAGACTCAGTGAGAAACTTCGAGTCCCAGGGCAGGAGGGGCTGGGTCAGAGCAGGTAGTATAAATGGAGCACAGTAACAACCTGAGCCCAGGAGGAAGGGCCTCCCAGGGGGAGATAGAGCTACTGCCCGAGAGATGTGGTTCTACATAAGGGACACAGCAGAGAAGAAATACTCTGACTTCTCTCTGTTCCTGTGATCTGATCTCACATTGGCCAAACCTAATCAGAAACTAGCTGATAGAATTAGAGTCCACAGGAATCATTCTCTTAGGGCCAGGGCAGGGCTAGTAAGTGAAGAGAAATGGGTTATTAAAGAATAATACAACAACATTTTCCCATCTGATAAACATCTGGTGTCCATCCCAGGGTATTTAAAAAACAAAACAAAACAAAAAACGCCCTACATAAGGCACAGCACAATGAAATTTCAGAACACCATTCACAAAGAGGAGATCCTAAAAGCTTTCATAGAGGAAAAAACAGATCATATATAGAAGATCAGAAATCACAATGGCAGTGGATAAATGAACAGCAACACTGAATGCTATATGACAATGGAGTAATGTCTTCACATTTCTGAGGAAACATTCTTTCCAAGCCTAATCATCAAGCAAGTGCAAGGGTGGGAAAAAAACATTTGCAAACATGCAACGTCTCAAAAATTTACCTTCTATACACGATTTCTCAAGAAGCTATTACAAAACAAAGGAGTAAACAAACAAACACAAATGGAAGATCGGGTTGAGGGAACATATATGCACAGCCAAGAAGTGAATGTAAATCCTGGGCTGGCAGCTGTGCAGAACCCTAGAACATATCTAGTTTAAGCAGAGCAGGAGAAAAGAAGCCTCCATTAAGATGTCTTTAAGGGAAAAAAGAAATCACTAATCATTTTCGGAGAGGTTTAACAATTCTTTGGAGGGTTTGGGAAGGGCAATGAAAATGAAGCAAATGACTGCTTAAGAAAATCAGCCTTCTAAATCTATTTGATTTCTTAATTTCTATATACATATTGCTTTCATACAACATAAACTTTAGAATATTCTCACAAGAATGCAAAGTATAAGTGCAAAGATATCATTGTATCACTGTATGTTGTATCACAAAATTGAAAATAACTTCAGTGTTCATCAGCAGGAGAATGATTGAATTATGGTATTGCCAAATGATAGAACGCTATGTATCCTTTAAAAAGAAGAGGGGTGCCTCGGTGGTGCAGTTGGTTGAGCGTCCAACTCTTGGTTTCAGCTCAGGTCGTGATCTCAGGGTCGTGAGATCGAGCCCAACATCTAGCTCTGCACTCAGCTCGGGTCTACTTGAGATTCCTTCTCTCCCTCTGCCCCCTCCCCCAACCTGCTCACATGCTCTCACTCTCTCTCTCTCTAAAGTAAAGTAAAATCTTAAAAAAAAAAAAAAAGAGAGAGACTCTAGATGTATACTGAGTGAGTCCTAGATACATGTTTAAGGGGGGAAAAAAACAGGCTTCAAAACTTGTATCCATAATGTGATCCTATTTTTTTTAAATAAAAAATTCTTATAAGTAAATACTACCTTATACATAGAAAAATGAAAGATTGGGGAAGTGTGGATTTTTACTTTCTAATTAATTTTTTTTGTATTGAATTATTTTTTTTTTAAAGATTTTATTTATTTACTTGACAGAGATAGAGACAGCCAGCGAGAGAGGGAACACAAGCAGGGGGAGTGGGAGAGGAAGAAGCAGGCTCATAGCGGAGGAGCCTGATGTGGGACTCGATCCTGTAACGCTGGGATCACGCCCTGGGCCCAAGGCAGACGCTTAACCGCTGTGCCACCCAGGCACCCTGAATTGTTATTTTAATGAGGATGGGCTTTGTGTACTCAGAAAAATCAACACAGATAAATTTGTAATAAGATTACTTTGGGGCTTAAAAATCAATTTTTCCATACCTTCACTTAACAATATTCATTTATCAAACTATTGTGTTTGGTATTATAGAGACAGATGAATAAAATACATATTCTGCCTTCAATTTTATCACAGTCTGATGGAATGGTTTTTTAACTGCCCTGTACTTCAGGGGTAGACTAAATGATCAGAATTTCGTTTTCAAAGTATATTTTAAATATTAAAACATCTGTAACAAAATTAATTTAATATAATAAATTTTAATACATTGAGACAACCACTTGTTTTTTTTTTCCCTTAAAGATGTATTTACCACTTTCTTTTAGAGAGAGGGTCTGTGCATGCAAGCTGGGGAGGGAAAGACAGAGAGAAACTCAAGCAGACTCCATACTGAGCATCGGGAACCCAACATGGGGCTCAACCCCACGACCCTGAGATCATGACCTGAGTTGAAATCAAGAGTCGGATGCTTAACCCACTGAGCCACCCAGGTGACCCAAGGGACCACCACTTGTTAATGTCTACTGTCAGGTAAACTTTATTTTTGTCAGACATAAATTTTTCCTGTCATTTTAAAGCATGTATTTGAATTTATTGTAAACATGTTATTACATAGAAAGGTTGTAGCTTTATCCTGGTCTTTTATTTTTATTATTATTATTATTTTTTTTTAAAGATTTTATTTATTTATTTGACAGAGAGAGAGACAGCCAGCGAGAAAGGGAACACAAGCAGGGGGAGTGGGAGAGGAAGAAGCAGGCTTCCAGTGGAGGAGCCTGATGTGGGGCTCGATCCCAGAACTGCAGGATCATGCCCTGAGCTGAAGGCAGACGCTCAACGACTGAGCCACCCAGGTGCCCCTATTTTTATTATTTTTTTAAGACTTTATTTATTTGACAGAGAGACAGAGCGCAAGCAGGGCGAGTGGCAGGCCGAGAGAGATCAAGCTCTCCGCTGAGCAGGTAGCCTGATGTGGGACTCGATCCTAGGACCCTGCGATCAATGACGTGATCCAAAGGCAGACGCTTAAGCACCTGAACCACCCAGGCGTCCTTACATTAGTTTTTTAAAAATCCGATGTGCATATATCTGCTTCTAGAAAAATCTATGGGTGACTGCGACCATAGCATAAGTGCTGAGCACAATTAAATACACAGCAAAGTTCATCTGCCTGATGTACATTCTTTTTTTTTTTTTTAAGTAAACTCTATATCCAATGTGGGGTTTGAACTCACACCCTGAGATCAAGAATTGCATGCTCTACTGACTGAGTCAGCCAGGCACCCCCTGATGTACATTCTTATGTGCAATAACAGATAGATGGATAACATGTCAGGTAGCATAGGTAGAGTTTTGCAGATTCTTAAATTTAGAGCTTTATAAATTTCCAGTCTTTGTCTGACTTTTATAATAAAAGATATGAACAGTTGCCTATTTTCGTGAACCAATTTTTAAAAGATTTTATAATGGACACTTTGAAATAGACACAAAGTAAACAACAAAATAATGAACAATTTTATATTTATCACCCAGCTTCAACAATTATGAATATTCTATCATACTCATGTCACCCAAATCTCCATCTGTTTCCTCACTTGATTATTTTTTCCAATAAACATTTTCTATTACTCTCATTTCAGATTTCTGAATCTGCCTAGTTGAAGAGCAATTAAAAGAACTGTTGCCATTTGCAATCACTTAGCTTTGTTGATCAGCTTTGCTTCTCAATATTATCCAATGTGAACAAAACACAGAAATATTTTGGATACTGAAGCTTATAAAAATCTGCAATTATCATTGACAAGTCCTAATTTCAAACTTTAGTGTTCACCAAAATAACCTGGTGTTCTGAGATTTTTTTTTACATTAAACATTTTTTGGCTAAAAATAATACATAAAAATGCTCTAAAAACTTCAAAAATCAGGGGCGCCTGGGTGACTCAGTTGGTTAAGCATCCAACTCTTGGTTTTGGCTCAGGTCATGACCTCAGGGCTGTGGGATCGAGCCCAGTGTCAGACTCTGCACACAATGTGGAGTCTGCTTGAGACTCACTTTCTCCCTCTTCCTTTGCCCCTCCCCCTGCTATGCTCTCTAAATAAATAAATAAACAAACAAACAAATAAATAAAATCTTAAAAAAAAAAACCTTCAAAAATCGTACAAAGAGTGTGCATAAAAAAAGAACATCTTCCTTCCCCTCCCCACCCACTTCCTCTTTTCAGGGACCAATTTCACAGAGACAATTTCCAGAAATACTCTCTGCATGCACATACAAGCATGCACATAACTATAATCCTTAAAAGAAAAACCCTGCTGACAGTGTACACTATTTTCTACCGTGCCTTTGTTCATTACTCTGTCTCTAAATACACAGATCAGATAAAGAGTTTCTGAAAAGGCAAAGAAACTGCTGGTATAGGGGACCTCTATCTCTAACAGTACAACATCAGTGAACACAGGGAAGAGGGAGCCAATATCTTGCTTTTGGGAAGTAGAAAAGCCATATGATATTTGAGTTGAATCTTCATAGAAACGCCTACGTGGCAGAAAAGTAGAAGATGGTTTTAAGTGGTGACACTTACCAATTCCAGACCTAATTTACTTGGGTTTTCTTTTTTGTTTTTTTCACAGCAACTGGTGGATACAACATTATCTAGAGCAGCTGCTAGTTTGTTGAAAGTCATTCCTACTAGGGTGAAAGAATATTAGACCATGAATCCAAAGACCTGGGTTCTAGTTTTAGGCAAGTCATGTGGCCTCTTTAGTTTCCTCATTTATGTAATGGGGATACCATGTACTTGTCTTTCTCACCAGGTTTTGGAGACTATCTGCTGAACTAAATTACTATCCTATGGTGAAAGCAAATTGTTTTTGGAGTTTGAAATCACTGTTTGAAATCACTGTTCTGCTGCTGCGAATGGTACAGTTTTTAAATCATTCAGTCCATTCACAGGAAATTATTGAGTATCTGCCATGTTGCAGACACTATCCTAGGCATGAGGATATAAGGGTGAACAAGACAGATAGGACTTAAATTGTTTTTGAGCTCTTAGTGTGTGCCGGCACTGTGCTAAAACCAAGAAGTCCTTAGGCAAGGTAAATCCTTAGGCAGTCTCATTTGCTCACACAGCTACAAATTACATCTATATGCTGAAAATCCCCAAATTTATATCTCCTGGCCTGACCTCTGTGAACTTGAGTCTTACATATACTACTGCCTTTTCAATGACTCCTTTTAAATAATTCATATGAAACTCAAACATAATACTTCCAAACCTAGACTAATTTCCATTCCAAGGCTATCCCTCCCTCCTCTTTTCCCCATCTTTATAAACAGACCACCATCCACCAAGATGTTCAAGCCAGAGATCTGGGGGACATCCCTGACAGCTTCTCTCTCTTACCTCCCACTGCCTGGAAGACAAATTAGTTCTACGTAGAAGGTAGATCTTGAATACATCCATTGTTTTTTTTCTCTCTGCAATCCCCCTTGCTTCTTTTTTTTTTTTTTTAAGATTTTATTTATTTATTTGAGAGAGAGGGAGAGAGAGCATGGGTGGGAGTGGGGGGAGCAGAGGGAGAGGGAGAAGCAGACTCCTAATTTAACAGGGAACCCCATGCAGGGCTCAATCCCAGGACCCTGAGATCATGATCTGAACTGAAGGCAGATGCTTAGCCACCTGAGCCACACAGGTGCCCATCCGCCTTGCTTCTTTGCAATAGACTCCTCACCATTTTCCCTGCTACTTCCTACTCCCTGACAAACCATTGGCCACAGTGTCCAGAGTAGATTCCCAGCAGGAAAGCAACAGCAACAGTAGTGATAACAAACACAAACAAAACAAATTAAACAAAACTGAAAATACAAGAATTCTTTCATTCCCACATCTTTCTGGGAAGAATTCCACCCTCCCGATCCCCGCCCTACCCCAAGTCTGGGGCTTCTGTTGTGCTACTGATCAGGATAAATTGGTTGAGGTGCAGATTTAGGTCAGAAAGAATAGATGGACTTACATTAACAAGGGCAGGGAATGGAATCTTGAAGATGAGAGAAAGAAGCCAAACAAGAGCCAAGTCCAGGTCTGGCCTACTTTTTTGGGGTAATATCTAGAGAGAAGTGAGATTGGAGAGTGTTGCTGTGCTGTGCTGAGTAGAACTTAAGAGAGAGAGATCAAGATTTTTTTTTTTATCATGTTTACTGAGATTCATACACAGAAATTTCCATTTTGTGCTTATTTCACAGACTTCAGTAAATATTAGACTGCTTTTCATTTTTATATTCAGTACTTGTTTCCTTTGAATGAGATCTTACGCTGATATGGGCAATGAATGGGCTCAGCTTTATTCAAAATATACCATTGCACTTAGGATAAAATCTAAATTCCTTATCAGAGCCTAAAAATCTCTAAATTGGGGCACCTGGGTGGCACAGTGGTTAAGTGTCTGCCTTCGGCTCAGGGTGTGATCCCGGCATTATGGGATCGAGCCCCACATCAGGCTCTTCCGCTATGAGCCTGCTTCTTCCTCTCCCACTCCCCCTGCTTGTGTTCCCTCTCTTGCTGCCTGTCTCTATCTCTGTCGAATAAATAAATAAATAATCTTTAAAAAAAATCTCTAAATCATCTTGCCTCTATTTACCTCTCCAATCTTCTATCTGAACTCTTCTCCCTTTTGCTGACACTGGTCTTCCTTTGGTTCCTCAAGCACACAGAGCTTTTTCCTTTCTTAGTCTTTACACAGCTATTCCCCATTTGGAATGTTCTTTCCATGGATGACCCATTCTTACCTTTTAGGTCTCACCTAAAATGCCGCCTTTTCAGAAAGTGCTTTCCACCTAGCTTAGCTAGATCTCCATTGCTGTTGTTCATGGCACTCTATGGTTTCCTTCATAGAATTCTGCAGGTGGTAATTTATTCACATGTGTGGTTATGTGTGTGCATGCACATACCTGTTTTGCTCATTGTCTGTCTCCTGCAGATGTAAATCCAAGAAGACAATGAGCTTGTGGGTTTGTTCATTGCTATAGAGCCAATGCCTCACAGAGCTCTGCACAGAGAAGGCTGCCAATGAATATTTGTTGAGTGAACAAACAAGCTCTTACAGAGCTTAACATTGACAAGAAAATACAGATACTGAAGATAATGTGTTATGATGACTACCACAGGGAAGTATGGTATTACTGTAAACCTGAGGAAGCTAATTTAAGGGGTGCCTGGGTGGCTTAGTTGGTTAAGCATCTGCCTTTGGCTCAGATCATGATCCCAGGATCCTGGAATGGAGTCCCACATCAGGTTCCCTGCTCAGTGGGGAGTCTGCTTCTCCCTCTGACCCTCCCCCCAACTCCTGCTCTCTCTTTCCCTCAAAAATAAGTGAATCTTAAAAACCTTTAAAAAAAAGCTAATTTAAGTGCGGAGCAAGACAATCCAGGCCTCCCTGATCTAAGAACAAATCAGGAATTGGCTTAGTGTTGAGAGTGAGGAGTGTTCCAGGCAGAGGAAATAACAAGTGTGAAGGCTTCAGGATGAGAGTATGAAGTATTTGGGGGAGACCAAAGAAGACAATATGGCTGGAGCCTAGAGAGGAAGAGGTGGGCCCATGGAATGTATGGTAAGCCTTAGGACTGGGAGCTTTATCCTAAGAGAAATGGAAAGCTTCAGACAGTAGAGCAAGGTAATTAAATTTATGGTTTTAAAAGACTATTCTAGATGTGTGGGGAATGGACTGCAGGTGAGGAATGGAGAGCTTGGAGAAGTAGGCTGGGGCAAAGATGATCAAGGGTGACTGGCTAGGTAAGTGTAAGAGTACAGACCAGAGAAGATAGAGGCATGGCTAGAGGAGGTGTTGAATTTGGAGAAGAGTGGTAGATTCACAAAATATTTAGAAGCTCGGGTAGTTAAAATATGGTGAGTCATTGGGCTTGCCATAATGGAGTGTAAGAGCCACGATGACATCCAGGGTTTTGATTTAGCCCACTGATTGGGTAGTGGCATGATGATTTAGATATGAGAACACTGGAAGAGGAGCCAGTTATTGTATGTGGGTGAGTGGAGGGAAGATGACAAATTCAGCTGTGGACAAGATTTGAGGCACCTGTGAGGTAAACAAGGTGAGATGCCAAGCAGGCAGTTAAATAAATGGCAGTATGATTGTCAGTGGAATTCCGCATACAAATGGAGCCATCTGTCTAGGGAGTCCAAGGCTTGGGATAGATCTTGAGGTACTCTCATCATCAGGAGAAGCCAAGAAGTGACCAATGAATAGAGAGGTAAGAGTAACACCAGAAGGTGTGATGCTATGGAAAGCCTTCATGAAATCATCTTAGATAAAGATGCCTGGGTGGCTCAGTCAGTTAAGTGTTTGCCCTTGGCTCAGGTCATGATCCCAGAGTCTTGGGATCGAGTCCCGCATCAGACTCCTTGCTCAGCGGGGAGCCTGCTTCTCCCTCTACCTGCCGCTACCCCTGCTTGTGCTCTCTCTCTCTATCTTTCTGATAAATAAATAAGATCTTAAAAAAAAAGAAATGGTCTTAGAGAGAAGTCTCAGTGAAGTAGCAGATTTTGAGCACAGAACATCACTCAGCAATTTAAGTTCTGATAATTCTCCTCCTTCATTAGGAAACTGGGTACAGTAGTCTCCTCTTATCCAAGGGGGATACATTCCAAGACCCCCATGGGATGACAAAAACTGCAGATAGTATCAAACCTTATGTACACTATGTTTTTTCCTATACATACATACTTAGGATAAAGTTTAATTTATAAATTAGGCAAAGCAACAGATTAACAACAATAACTTGTAACAAAATAGAACAATATACTACAGTAAAAGTTATGTGAATGTGGTCTCTCTCTCTCAAAATATACTGTACTCACACTTCTTGTGATGATGTGAAATGAAATGCCTACAAGATGAGATGAAGTGGTGTGAATGTTGCAGGCATTGTGACATAGAGTTAGGCTAATATTGACCTCTATTTATCAGAAGTGGGATCACCTACTTTCAGACTGAGGTTGACTGTTGGTAACTGAAACCATGGAAAGCAAAACCATGGATAAGCAGGGCTATCATATCAGCATTTCTGGGAGAAAAAAACACCTCCTCAAATCCCACCTTAAAAATGACTATTTTATTTTCATATTAGTATTTTATCCTTCAGTATTTTTTCTAATGCATAAATATTTTTGTATTGTTGCAGTTATAATGATGCATTTTATTTTTTCCACTTTAAAGTAAAAGGAATTTGTGACTTCATAATTATCATTTTAGTGGTTGTATAATGTTCCATTTTAGAGATTTATAAAAGGATATGGCCGACTCCACTAAAACTATAAGAAAAAAAATACAGGAAGAATAAACTTTTTCTCAGAATCCATCCTCCTTTACAAAAATAAGATCACTTTATTAATTTTTTATTTTTTTTAAGTAGGTGCTACACCCTGTATGTAGCCCAACACACCGTGGGGCCCAAGAGGCCATGGGGCCCAATGTGGGGCTCAAACTCATGACCCTGAGATCAGGAGTTGGACACTAAGCCAACTGTGCCACACAGGAACCCCAATAAGATCACTTTAAAGAGTTAAGAAAACACAGAAGCAAATGAGCCTATCAGTAATGGTGTCCTCTGGAGTTTAAATACAGATGAACCAATTTCAATTTGATTCTTTTTTTTTTTTTAAGATTTTATTTATTTATTCAACAGAGATAGAGACAGCCAGTGAGAGAGGGAACACAAGCAGGGGGAGTGGGAGAGGAAGAAGCAGGCTCATAGCGGAAGAGCCTGATGTGGGGCTCGATCCCACAACGCCGGGATCACGCCCTGAGCCAAAGGCAGACGCTTAACCGCTGTGCCACCCAGGCGCCCCCAATTTCAATATGATTCTTTTCCAACTTCATACATAATTTGAATGACATCCTAATAACAAGGTTAAACCAGAGGGAGACATGTTTATTCTGTTGATCCTTGAAATACAATGATTCACTTCATAGATAAACTGGGAAACTGAAGACCAAATCACCTGGATGCACATTGTTCTGAATCTTCAACAACAGGTCATGAAGTCAAAAGCAAGAGTAAATGATGCTTTTATGCATTGCCATTAAATCTTAAAAACAGGGGCACCTGGCTGGCTCAGTAGGTAGAGTATGCAACTCTTGATCTCAGGGTCCTGAGTTCAGGCCCCATATTGGGTGTGGATCCTACTTTTAAAAAAACCTTAAAAAAAGACTGAGGGGTTCTAAGGTATCCAAGAACCTTACACACAGACACACACACACACACATACATATATGTATATATATAGCTTTCTTTGATGATTTCACACCTTCAAAGTTTTATTTACAAGCCATCACAAATATCCTTTAGTACAAAGGTGCTGAAATGGTTAATACCTGCTTCAATTAAAGTGCTTTTGTTTGTTTAACGTTAACCCCTAAACTGATGAGTGAGGTAAGCTGAAAAAGAGGCATTTTCTGAAACTGTAGAGTTTTTTCTATAAGAAACATGACTAGAAGCAGAAGGAGAACTCATGATTGAGCCAAGGACACTTTAACTCTTTGATCTAATTAAATTATGTGCTGAAATCAGCACATTAGCTCAGAAAAGTTTAAAGTCTCGCCCCTACAACTAGCTCTCTGGTTTGGTGATATCAAAAGTAATTGATCAGGCACACCTGAAATAATATAACATTGTGTATCACCTATACTCAATTTTTAATTTGAAAAAAAAATGCACTGAGGATGGAGGGATGAATTAAAAGGGTAGGCAAAAATACAATAATCTTGAACTCATCAGGAAAAGAAAATTGATCAGGAAGCCCCAAACTCGAGGGCTGCTGAACTCCCTCAGTTTCATTCAGTAAGTATGTATTGAGGTCCTGCTTTGTGTACGACAAAAGTGTCAGATACAGCATCCATGACATCTTTATTTAAAGGTTTACTTTCTCTCTTACTCATTGTTTTAAGATGGGACTTCACTATCTGCGTGGATCTTGTTGGCAGTTTCCTGTGTGTCCTGTCTCATGAGCAGCTGTTTTTATCTTACCACAGGTTGTTGGGATGAGTAGTGATGTCGGATATATCCAGAGCACCAGCCAACCTAAGGCAGGTTCGTGGGTCAAGGGCTTGGGGTCCTTTTTGTGGTGGGGGGGAGAGGAGGAATGGGTGATAAGGAGAGATGTAGGCTTTTGAATCACATGGAGACTCTGGAATTACTGAGTTATCTTCTACACACCATATTCTTATTTAACCCTTGGTTAATAATCATAATTGTATTAAGATGGTTCTGCATTTTACAGATAAGAAAACTGGCTAGTGATCTAAGGTTACAGAGTAAGTGGTGGGTTCGGGGTCTGCAAAGGCTTTTCTCCACAGTGCACAGGGTCCCAGTAGAATTTCAGGTCCAGAGCAAATCACACTGTGCCCTCTACTCTCCCATTTTTACAAGACATAGTTTGTCTAGAATGTACATCTAATAACCTAGTAAAAAGACGTTATGGACAGAAGAAGTCAGTATGTGGTGTATGGGTCTACCTTTCCTTTTTTTTTTTTTTTTTTTTTTTTTTTTTTTTTTTTTTGGTCTTGATAAGAAGCTCCTAAGATTATTTTAGTCTAGTGTTACTGCCTGTCTTCCTGAGTTCTTGCCCATACTACAAAGACCTGTTTCCTTCATTAGACAAAAATATGAATGGCTGGTCCAGTTCTGTCTCAAATAACGATGTATCAAATAAAACAGTTTGCAAACTATGGCACTTTACAAACTTGTAAGGTAGCACGTCTTTCCAAGCTATCAAGGAACTGTAAAGTAGCTGATTAAAATACATTCTTGATGACTTGAAATACAGGACGGTAGCGATAGCACTTGGTAACTGGACTTCATAGATACAATCTAAAACCACATTCTAACCAGCAATTTTAATCTTTCTGAGATTTGGCTCTTTGTAGAGATTTAAACAAAAAATGAGACGAGGTGTAAAATGCCAATAAGATTAAATTTCTCCTTTGAGCTCTGTCCAAACGTTGACGGAATTCGGACAGAACAAAAAGAGATGCACTACACATCTTCTGCGCGTTAAATCTGAGGTAAGGAAATGAGTTATGGGGAAAAGACTTCAGACATCCTTGGGGACCGCTCTGGTTCGGGACAGTCCCTTTGGCAATATTCCAGAGTCTCAGTCCCCAGGGCTCCCCCAAGTGGGAAGGGAAAGACGCGCGTGGCCCGGCGCGCGTACGCGTACATTCACGTGTACACACACACGCGCGCGCGCACACACATTACACATACACACAGCCTGTTTCCTCCGCTCCCCCTTCCCGGGGGGGGCGGGGTCTCTTTCTCTTTAAAGAGCAGACGGTCTACGCGCAAACCCAGGCTCTCTAAGGCCCCGGGGGCCCGGGACCCGAGCTGCTAGCAGCCAATGGGCGCGGTGGAGCGGCTCGAGCGCGGCTGACGCTGCACCAATGGGCGTTCGCGGGGGGCGGGGGCAGCGGAGGAGACACTATTGTTGATGAGGAGGAGCGGCGGCGGCGGCGGCGGCTGCACCACCTCGTTGCTGCCGGCCGCGGCCCGGGCGCCCTCTGCTCCCCGGATTCTGGCTTCGTCACCCCGTTGCGGGGACCTTCCCTCAGGCCTCGAGAATCCAACCCCTGCAACCCAACAACAACAAACCCCCCCGTCTCGCCCAGTCACCGGGGAGGGGGGGGACCATGTCCCAGCGGGTGAGGCGCAATGGGTCCCCCACGCCGGCTGGCTCCCTCGGGGGCGGTGCGGTCGCCACGGCCGGGGGAGCCGGGAGCCGCCTGCAGCCCATGAGGGCGACGGTTCCGTTCCAGCTGAAGCAGCAGCAGCAACATGGCAGCCCCACGCGGAGCAACGGCGGCGGCGGCGGCAACAACGGCGGCTGCTGTGGTGGCGCCTCAGGCCCCTCAGGCGGCGGCGGCTGTCGGTCGCCTTCCTCGTCGCCCACCCACCTGTGGACTGGCGAGGTGAGCGCGGCCCCACCCCCAGCCCGCGTCCGGCACCGGAGAAGGTCTCCGGAGCAGAACCGTAGTTCCCCGGAGAGGAGGAGCCCAAGCGCCCCTGTTTGCAAAGCAGGTACGTGCTGGGGACCGCGCGGCGAGGGGAAGGCGGCGGGAAGGGGTCCTGGGCGCGCACTGCTTTCGCGCGGGGACTGCGGCGCTACCGCCGAGCGGGCCGGCCGGGGGCGGGGCTGAGGGCGGGGCCCGGGTGGTGCGGTGCCGCCTTCCCGGGGCGAGCCCTGCGCCCTCTCCGCCGCTGCTTGTTTGTCTCATTCCTTGCTCTGCCGGCCTTGCGCTGGTGCGGGATAGTGCAGGTGCAGCCGCTAACCTTGTGGTTGGGCTGGGACGTGTTAATGATAAACCTGGGATTCTGGCCGCCGACTGGTTACTGCTCACCCTCCCTTGCGGGTGAGGCTAGGAGTGGTTTGTCACTTTCTTTAAGTGACTTGGTTAATGTTAATATAGCACATGTCTGCTGCTAAGTATTTCTCTTTCGCAAAACAGTTTCAGATTGTAAAGATCGAATTCGTTAGCATAGCAGATTTGGATCCCTGAAGAGACCTGAGGCTGGGAGCGTGTTAGCATTTCCTTAGACTTGATAAGTGGGTAGCGAGAAAGAAGGAAGATTCCTTTGGAAAGTTTATGGGCTTTTATCTTAGAGTCTGGATGTATCTCTGAAATACAGATATTGTTTAGTGTAAAACCATTTATTTGTTTTATTGAAAAAAAACATATCCACCGTTTGTCTGCTTGTTATTTTAGGGACCAAAAAAGCCCTGTTATTTTTCTATGTGCTTGGGAGCTTTCTTGGAAAAGGTTCTGAATGGAGCTGTTGGGTTCCACTGAAGTCATTCGTAAAGAGTAACTCAAAAAGAAATTCAGATTGTGAAAGTGGAGAGATAAGATTTGTCATCTGATTGCCTTCGTTTTAGAATCTACTGAAGAAAAAGAAATGGGTGTTTTTTAGCTTATGGAGTAATACTAGAGACATATACCTTTGTTTTTCCCTTGTCTAGAGAATTTCTTTAGAATCTTTCAGGCAGAATTACTGTAAATTTCAGGAAACTTAGTACAGTACCTCTCAACCAAATAAAAGATTTTTTTTAGTGGTTTCAAGAGTCCCTTCAGAAATGCAGGGAGCAGGATGAATCTTTCTTACTGTTTATTTTATCAAAGATTTTAGACAATGGATACGTTTTTCAAGAAAGATTGCTTTGGAAAATGACCAGTAGTGTTTTCTAATTAGAAAAAGAATACTGTTTTAAACCTTTTGAAAATGCAATATTTTTTTTGTAACTTCTATTGTTAAAAGTACTAGAATCCTCCTCCCCCTTAAATAATAGTTATCACTTTACTGAGCTCCTACTGTATGTTTGGTGATTTACCTACTAGATCTCATTTTAACTCTCACAGTAGATTTTAGAGAGGTTAAGTAACAAGTGGTAAAGTTGATGTTTGAATTCTGCTGGGTGGTACTCCAAAACCATGTCTTTTATATCAAGAAGGTAGCTTCATGATGTATAAGATAGAACCTGGATATATATAACATAGCAAAATTAGATGTGCTTTGGTTTTGAAGCAACTCTTAGATGTACCTGGTGAACATAATTACTTTAATTTGCCTTCAGCCTTCTGGAGCCAGCATAGTGTGGAAAGGGGAAGGGAAAAAGGAGGTGGTGACCCCAGTCTGATAACATAATGTGGCTACCCTCTCAGCTGTGTGACCCTTAAAGAAGAGCAGCAACCTGAGGAGAGCACGGTTAAATTAAGTGTTGGCAAAGAGTGGAGGAAGGTGTTCTTTTCTTCTGCTCTTTAGGACTCTGTTTTCTGGGATCTTGTTCTCCTTGTGTGCCCACTCTTCATGTTTCCCAAAGCTCCCTTGTCTCAGGTCTGTCATTCCATTCATACTGTAAAATTAACCCTTCTCAAAAGCTTCCCTGTCTCCCCACCAAAAACAAAAAACAAAACCCAAAAAATAAAAACTTTTTCCTCTAGTGCAGCACTCTCAATTAGATGTGAAAGGAATAGCGTCTGTCATTAAGTTATACTGAAGTGAGTGTCTGATAGATTCTTTCCCAGGAATGTCTTCTTTCACTCTAGTGAGCTTTCATGCAGAGTAGGACTTTCAGATTTCAGATTTCAAGTCTTCATAACACAAACTAGATAATTTGCTGTTTTCTTCAGACTAAATCTGGAAGGAGAGAAGAAGGAAAAAGGAGAATCTTTTTAATCACTTGGACTCCCTTTTTGATTAAATGAAAATTATCACCAGTTTCTAGCCTCAGTGAAATGTAGAAATCCTTACTAGTAGAGGGGAAGGGTCTGTAGTTCTGTAAACCTCATATGCCTCAAATTCCAGGGACCATCTAGATAAGGCTGCCAACTTCAAGGTGTCTATCAAATGAGCTGGATGCCCCAACCTTTGTTAGGGAATCCAGTATCTGAAAGCCTCTGAGTTGAAGGTCTCAGAATCCTTAGGGGGGCGTCCCTATCTGCCGCATCCCTATCCAGTTGCTTTATTCTCCCAGGGTTAAAGATAGTCATTTGTTAATCCAGAATTTTCTCCTTTTGACTACTATAAAGTAATCCAGGCACCTATCCCTGACATATTTTAAACTTCTCACCTTCAGTGCCTGCCATCTCCATGGCAAACTGGTTTGCCATTAGGAACTGAGAAATACTTAGAGGAGGTAACTAGGCAACAGTGTTAACTGTAGATAAAATGGGGAAGAAGGTGAGGTTTGTTTTTGTGCTTTCCCTCCTTTTGTCTTAATAAAATGTCAGATAGGCATATTACAAATGGAGAGGTGGCATATTAGCATAGGCTTTGGATAGACCGTCTGGGTTTAATATCTGTTTTCCACCACTTAGAAGCCATGTGATATGGGTAGATAAGTAACTTTCTAACCCTTAACTTTCTTATCTGTAAAATAGATGATGATGATATCTGCCTCATATGGTGGTAAGGATTAAATGAAAGGAAAGTGAAGAATACTGAGCATAGTACCTCAGTATAAAAGTTAGCTATTGTGTATCATATTAGTTTTGCTTCTAGTTTTAGTGGATGTAACATTAATTGCCAGTGTAGGCCTAGTTTTCATGGTTCTTTGAAATTTCAAATTGGGGAGAATATTGCCTGTGAGCATCCAGAACTGTATCAAGTGTGGTCTGTGGTTCATCTGTATCAGAATTACTTAGGGTCCTTGCTAAAAATGCAGACTTTGAAAGTCCCTCACCACACCCTCCTGTGATTTTTGCTATGCTCTAAATTTGAAAAGCAGGCACTAGAAGCACCAAAGGAAAATAGTTTGAAAACTCATTACAGAACACTAGTACAGTATGTATAAAAATTATTTTTGCAGTGTGATATGTAGATAGCAATATGTATTTTGCTAATTTCCCCCTTACTTTGTATACATTATGTTGTGTATGAATTTGGTTGTTTATCGGGGAGGGGAGTGGCAAGAGCAGCAACAAGAGATGGACTTCTCTGGACTAATAATCGGGAGGTAGGTTATCAGGACTTCATATCTGGACTTCTGCTTTCTGGTACTTTGTGAAGTACACAGCTTTAAGAATTCAGTGTTTCTCTAACATTTGAAGGATTGATGCTAACTTCATACCTTCAAGGGGAATCCTTTTGGTTTGTTATGTCTGTATTTTACAGTTGAAAATGAGGCGAAGTGGAACCTTACTATTAGTTCAACATCTTGGCTAGCAGAATTTACATTAATTCATTTCTGTAGGGATGCCTGGGTGGCTCAGTCGGTTAAGTGTCTGCCTTCAGCTCAGGTCATGATCCCAGGGTCCTGATGGAGCCCCACGTTGGGCTCTGCTGGGCGGGGAGCCTGCTTCTCCCTCTCCCTCTGCCTGCTTGTGCTCTAATCCCTCCCTCTCCCTTTTTTTTTTTTTTTTCTTAAGTAGAATTCTGGGAAGTTTTCAGAAAACCCTTGAAGAAAATGTATGAATTAGAGTGTATTCCATGGTTAATAGCTCTGCAGACAGACTTCCAGGGGTTCAGATCTTGGGATTACCACTTATTTAAGCAAAGTCACTTCACCTTTAAAAAGGGGATACTGGCGGGGTGCCTGGGTGGCTCATTGGTTAAATGTTTGAGTCTTGGTTTCAGCTCAGGTCAGGGTTGTGAGATTGAGTGCCATGTTGGTCTCCGCACTGGGCGTGGAGCCTGCTTAAGATTCTCTCTCCTTTCCTTTTGCTCTTCTCCCCCTCCCTCTCTAAAAAAAAAGGGGGGGAGGATACTAGTAATGTTTACAGTAGAGGATTATTAGAAGGATAAAATCCTTTTTAATCTCTCAGTATTATTTAGGGTAATCTCTCAGTATTAGCTCCTCTCTCCTTGGATTTGAAGGAGGGGATGATAAAGATTTTCAGATTCTGTGAAGAGAACAAGTAGGGTGACCCTGGAGAATAGGCTTTTGGATTTGGCATTTCGGTCAGTTGATGATCGCTGAGAGAGAGTAGTTTGTGGAGGACAGAAATTGGATTAAAGTGATAGGTGAGGGTTATTAAGTAAGGGTAATGATTAGAAATTACTCTTGAGTATAAATTACTCTTATGTCACCGAAAGAAAGGAAGGAAAGTGACAAAACAGGATGAAAAGTTGAGCTAAGGTTCATTTGTTTATAGGATGGGGAAAACTTAAGCATGTTTTTTGGGTGTGGGGAAAGGATTCAGAGGAGAATGAGACTGCAAGTTTAAGAGAAAATGAAAATAGATGGAGCAAGGTCATGGAAAATGTGAGTGGCAGTGGGATCTGGCACATGGAGAGTCTGGAAATCTCAGAAACGACTGAGGACACTTCTTTCTGTGAGGATGAGAAGGTGGTAAGGGTGGTTTAAAATGACAGATAACTTAGCAAGAGAAGGGAAGGAAGCAGTAGAAGGGAAGGAAGTTGAGAAAGTCATCTACTTCCATGTCCACACTCCTTGAAGAAAAAAAAGGGCATATTCTAGTACTGTATTTTTAAATTTAAATTTTGTTTTTATCGAAGTACATTTATGTAATTAAAAATATCAAATAGCACTGGGACGCCTGGCTGGCTCAGTCGGTAGAGCATGCGACTTTTGATCTTGGGGTTCTGAGTTCAAGCCCCATGTTGGGTGTAAAGATTACTTAAAAAATCCTAAAAAAAAAAATCAAATAACACTGAAGTTATAATCAAATAAAATGTTTTCCCGACACATCTCTCTCTACTCCTACTTCCTGCCCCTAGAGACAGTCCGTTTCGACTCTTAGTACTCTTTGTTTCTGGGGAAATTTTTTCTATCATTTCTCCTTTCTGTTGTCTATTGTATCTTTTTGGAACCCCTGCTATGTGGGACATCTTGAATTGAACTAATACTTTTCTTATTTCTGTCCTAGTTTATCTTTTTGTTCTTTCTAGCAGCTTTATTTTTATCTTCTGTCCTTTCAGTTGATTTTTAAATCTTGGTCATCATAGTTTTGTTTTTCAAGAGAACTTACCTGGCTGTCGGATTGTCAGGGTCTTATAAAAATGTTTATAGAAGGTGTAAATGCCCTCAAAGTTGTTTTTTTTTTTTCCTCCCTCTGCATTATCTTCAGAGCTCTTTTTGTCTTGAGCTTTGTCTGTCATATGAAAAATGTCATTAGTTTTCTATTAATATTTAAAAAGACCCGAAAATGCTGATTAGGTGTTCTGTCTGGCTAGGTCAGGATGGTAGACTAGAGTATCTTACAAGAGAATGATGACGAAAGGGCTTTCTAATGTAGGTTTTTCTCTGCCAGGTTTCCCAGGGAAGAGTTCTACAGTATCATGCTTGAGGATATGTCTGGTGTCTTTTAAGTCTGGGGCCTGCCTAGTTAATCTGTCTAAAGCAGTTTTTCCCAGTCTTTTTGCTCTGGAAATAATTTGTTTCTTAAGTAACCCCTGCTTTCATGATCACTAAGCTGAGATATAATAGTATGGTGATAATTAGTGCTCTTCTGAGTACAGACTGATTTCTCTGTGGATCTGTTTGACCAACGTATTATAAGTTTATTCATTTTGTATAATTTTCCCCCTACCTCCTCTTGGAGAAAAACATAATTTAGCTTACCTTTCTTGAAATCAATCTTCCTTCCTTCCTTTCTCTTTCTCTCCCTCTTTCTTCATTCCTTCCATTCTTCCCTCTCTTTCCTGCCTTCTCCCCTCCCTCTTTCAAGCTCCGTGTCCAACATGGGGCTCAAACTCATGACCCAAAAATCAAGAGTTGCATGCTCCACTGACTGAGCCAGCCAGGCATCCCAATCTCTTTCCCTTTCATGGATTTTTAAAATTCTAAGACAACCACAATACATTTTGCTTAAATAATTGGCTTAAGCCAAATGAGATTTAATTTTTCTGAAGGTAGACTCAGTAGATTTAATTTAAATAAAGTTAGTTTTTACAATATGAAAATTTATTGACAAAGTTGTGTGCTACAACTATGGAAACCATAAGCCAAGATAATCTGAAAAAGATTTAGCCTGAGACACAATTTGTATTATAGTTTGAAAGAATTCTTTCTGAGTAATATGATCTGTCTCAAATGTAAGTTATGCAGAATTGTACACATCTTGGTTTCTTGATCTCTTTTATAGACTTACATGTAAAAAGTGATGTTTGAAAAATAAAAACAAAATTTATCTCTTTAAGGCAATACATGTACAGCTTTGCTGTACAAATACTCAATTCTGGGTTGAACTTGAAATGAGCACACCTACATTTCATTTTCAAATGAAATGAAACATTTTTTTCCTTGCTCTTGATGCTTGTTACACAAGAAAAAGTTTGTTTATTCATAAAAGAAGTTGAAAATGCAGCAAATTATTCATTGCTTTCCCATGAATGGCAAGACACTTTCTTTGCACCGAAATCTAGAGCTTCTGTTGGACAGTTCAGGAAATCTCGGGTTGAGTTCATAATCAAATTGGAGCTAATTTATCACCTAATATATTTGCTTTCAAAATTTGGTTGAAACATCTTTCCTGCTGTTGTCTTTTTTCCTGTCTGTTGTCCTTGTGGGTTATACCTTTCTATTTCGTCAGTATTATAGGAATATAATACAACGGCTTTCTGTTAAAGGCTTGCATAGTGGAGGTGAAATTAACTATAGTTTATTCCAAAAAAACTACATGAAATTTTCAGTTGACCATTCTCCTCTATGAGCTAATGTAAAATTCTTTTGGAAGTAAACTTAGATATTTTTTGGAGGTCTTGCTCTTAAAGAGCTGATTTTGTAGTTGTATGTTCTAGTCTACCTACTAGCATGTATTCCTCCCCCCTCCTTTCCTTTCTTTCCCTGCGGATAATATATACACATGATAAAAAAAAATTATAAATGGTAAAAGAAAATACAATAAGAAGTCTTCTCCATACTTGTCTTTAAGTTCATTATTCTCAGAGAAATTCAGTTGGTTTTTTCTCTTATATTATTCCAGAGTTATTCTATGGCATATACAAATGTGTATATATGTGATTATGCTTACAGGTTTATTTACCACTCATTATTTAATTGGGCTTTTTTTGAACATTTAGATCCTTTCCAATTTTTGCTGTTCAGTGGTATACTATGTTGAATATTCTTGTTGATACTTCTTTGTGTCCTTAAGAGTTTATCTGTAGGATGCATTCTTAGAAATGAAATTTCTTGGCCAGAGACATACATTTTTCTTTCTGTTGTCAAATACATTTCAGGACTTGATATCAGTTCATACTTGACTTCCAGGTGCCTATGTTTTTTTTCCCCTTATCTTCCTTTGGATTATTATTTTTTTATTCCATTTTATCTCCACTATTAGTTATTATATCTCATTTTACCATGCTGTTAGTGGTTGCATTCAAGCAGCACTGTCCAAGAGAACTTTCTTGCTGTGATGGCTATGTTCTCTATCGCTGTTGTCTAATATTTCAGGTTATAATCTTCTGTTAATATCCTTCCATATCCTGCCTCCCATCCTTTGTGCTCTCATTGTCAAATATTTTGCTTTTCTGTTATAAACCCTATAATACATTGTTACTGTTTTTACTTTAGATGATTATCTTTTATAAGCAATTAAAAATAAAAAGTATTTTATATTTACTCATTTTTACTGTCTTTAGCACTCTTAAATTGTGTGAAATAGAGTGCTTGTAGTGTGAATGAAAAAGGGCTTATTTGAGAAGAAAATAATTGATAGGACTTCTTAACTGATTATATTTGAGGGATGAGGGAAATGAGAGAGCATAATGACGGCTGAGATTTTTGACCTAGTTTGGTGATTAAGCTAATAATGTTGATGACAACTGGTTTCATAAATGCTACTATATTCTGTATGCATACAGAATAGACCATATACTTTTGGAGATGGTGCACTAACATTTTTAATAATAACATGGACATTTTGGAAGATAAATTTTTTTTTTTACATATACCCTTCTAATTTAGCATTCTTAAAAGTTGTTATTTTACTTGGTGTTATACTGGGATTTACTGAGCTCTAGTAGTTTCTGGAAAACCATTTCACATTATTTATGTTTTCCCATTGTACATGTACTGATATTTCTAAAGATAAGGGTGAGTGATGTCTCTTCATATTATTTTAGAACTTAAGCTCACTCTGTGCAGTGCAGCTTATAAGGTATAAAGATGACATCCCTGGACTTACTTCAGAATTAAAGAGAGAGGTAATATAGAATTTTGCAATATTCAAGGGTTAATAGTAAAAACAAGAAAATATATGACGTCACTAAGAAGAGTAGTATTTAATGGCAAAAGCCTGATGATGGCCATATGGGACTAAGGTGAATTAGAGTGTTTTATGTATAGACAGGGATTGCTAAGTGATTTGTAGGTAGACATTCTTCACTTCTCTAGAAAGCAGTTGCCATTAATGATATCCCTAAGAATTCTTGGAATGTCTGCTCCTGGGAATTGATTTAGTGTCATAGGAATGCACCTGATCTACTTCAGAAATGTTGTTTCTTGTATAAGAAAGGTTTAGAACCCATTTCTTTGGACAGCCTCCCAACCAGTTTTTTTAAAAATACCGTGTGGCCCACCCAGTGCCTCTGTTTTCCCTTGAATTGGGGGGAATTGGGGTAGGGAGAACTTGCAAGATTTAAATGAGACCCAGTAAAAATTTTGTTCAGATGAATGAATGGATGGATTCCTGTCTTTTAGACAATATTTGTCAAGACCCGTGCCTCATCCTCTGTCTTTTGCCTGTTTTTTCCCTGTTTGTTTGGAAGCCTTGAGTACACTGGATTTTGTCTGGTTTGAGTACTGTTTGTTGTTTTATAAATGAACTTTTTGTATGAAGACTATACTGCTAGCTCACTATTGAGTATAGTATCTTCAGAAATCCTTGGGTCCTCCTGTTGGAAAGTCCTTTAATACTGGAAAGTTGTATATTTCTATTAACAGTTCATTAGATTATTCTGGTCCATCTACACCCTCTTGACTGATACTTTTTAAATTAATAGTATACTTTTAATTGCTAACTGGATTTAAAACTAAGTATAGTAAGAGATTATGGAACAGTTTCACCCTTTGTAAAGCTTTTAAAAATGTAATGTTAAGGTTTATTTTTTTATTTTTAATTTTAGGAGAGAGTGGGTGGTGTGCGAGGGGCAGAGGGAGTGGGAAAGAGAGAATCCTAAGCAGGCTTTCTGTCCGGTGTGGAGCCTGATGCAGGGCTTGGTCTCACGACCCCTAAGTTCATGACCTGACCTGAAGTTAAGAGTTGTACGCTTAACTGACTGAGCCACCCAGGCAACCCATGTAATGTTAAGCTTTTAAAATAAAGCTAAAAAAACCCTCTATAGATGTCAGACCTGTACCATTTAAAAAAAATATATGTGAAGTGACATAAATTTTTTTAATGAGTCCAAACCATCAAATAAGAGGTAAGAAAGTATAATATGATACGCTATTTGTATATTAGGTTGAAATCTCTACCAAGTTTATAAATTTTGGCTTAACAGTTCTCCTTTTTAGTGGACATTTATTTCTATTTTCCTCCTTATAAATTACTTTAATAAAAATTTTTGTAAATTTATGTATTTGGGGGCTAGCATGAGTATACATTTATGTGTATCCTCTTTAGAAAAAAGTCCCAGGATTGAGATTATTGAGTGAAGGTTTAAGTAATGTGATGCTTTGTAGCATTGCTTTCCAAAAAAGGATTGAATCACTTTACCCTGTCACCAGAAAGGAGTGTATCTACCTGTTGCGGTGACGCCTTGTTAGAATTAGACTTCATGCCTTTTCTTTAGTTTTACCAGTTCAGTGTGTACAACAGCATACTACATCATAGTTTTCATTTGTATTTCCTTACATATTTCCTATGGTCATAGTGAGTATTTGAGATAATGTTTTAATCATCCTCATATAGTAGCTACTTAATGCCATTTAATAAGAAATAATACTAATAACAGGGTTGAGTATTCTTTTAAAATGCTTATTCACTGTTTATGTGGAGTGTTTTAACTCTGTATGTATTGACTGACCCTTTATTCATTGAGGGTGTAACTAACATTTTTACCTATTCCTGTTTTTATTTTTTTTAATTTTTAAAAAGATTTTATTTATTTATTTGAGAGAGAGTGTGAGAGAGAGGATTGAGAGAGTGAGTTGGGGGAAGGGAGGGAGAAGCAGATTTCCTGTGGAGCAGGGAGCCCAACGGAGGACTTGATCCCAGGATGATGACCTGAGCTGAAGACAGATGCTTAACTGACTGAGCCACACGGGTGCCCACTGTTGGCAGGTGTGTGGGGTATCAGGTTTTTGAGGTATAATTTACATACACTAAAATTCATCCTTTTAAATATACTGTTGTGTGAATTTTGATAAATAACAATTGTGTAACTGCAACCATGATCAATGTATAGAGTATTTCTATTACCCATAAATGTTTCTCATGCCTTTTTAAGCCGAAATCCTCTTTTACTTCTAAGCCATAGCAACCACTGATTTGTTTTTGGTTGCTGTAGTGTTACTTTTTTCAGAACATCATATAAATGAGTTACACAGTATTTTGTTTCTTGAGTCTGGCTTCATTTACTTAGCACAATACATTTGAGATTCATTAATGTGGGGTGCCTGAGTGGCTCAGTTGGGTGAGCATCTGACTCTTGATTTCGGCTCAGGTCGTGATTCAGGGCTGTGAGATCTGGCCCTGTGTTGGCCCTCATGTTGAGCTCTGCACTTAGTAGAGTCTGCTTATCTCCCTCTCCCTCTGTCCCTCCCTGGGCTGTCTTTCTCTCTCTCCCCCTCTCAAATAAATCTTAAAAAAAAAAGATTCATTAATGTTATTGCATGTATCAGTAGTGCATTCCTTTTTATATCTGAGTAGTATTCCATTATATAGATGTACCCCAGTTTGTTTATTCATTCACCAGTTGAAGGATATTTGAGGGTTTTCATTCCTGGTATTAGAAATTTGTGCCTTTTTTTTTTTTTATAGTCAGTCTTAGGTATATCATTTTGTAGATCTTGTCAAAGAACCAGTTTTTGGTTTCATTTACATTGTTATTTTTCTGTTCCATTGATTTCTGTTCCTGTCTTTATTATTTTCTTTGTTCTACTTGCTTTGGGTTGAATTTGCTCTTTTCCTAGTTGCTTCTCTGATGGAAATTTAAATTACTGATTTGAGACCTTCTTTTCTAATAGAAGCATTTAATGCTGTACATTTTTCTCTGTGCAGTTTAGCTGCATCCCACAAAATTCGTTTTTTCTTTTTTAATTTTATGTTTATTTTATTTAGTGCTTAACTCTGTGAAACAACACTGTTAGAAAGTATCTTTCAACTAACATCTTCTTTCATGGAGATAGAAGTGTTTTCAAATGCATGTGTGGAAGCATGAGAAAAGTGCCAAATTCTTAGTTCTGTGAAACAACACTGTGTAGGAAGCATCTTTTAAATTTTTTTTAAATTTAATTTATTTAATTTTTTTAAATTTTTATTTATTTATTTATTTATTTATTTATTTATTTATTTATTTATTTATTTTAAAGATTGTATTTATTTATTTAACAGAGATAGAGACAGCCAGCGAGAGAGGGAACACAAGCGGGGGAGTGGGAGAGGAAGAAGCAGGCTCATAGCAGAGGAGCCTGATGTGGGGCTTGATCCCAGAACACTGGGATCACGCCCTGAGCTGAAGGCAGACGCTTAATGACTGAGCCACCCAGGCGCCCCATGGTTGGTACTTTTTGTATTATGTTTTAGACCAATCTCAAGATGAACCTTAGCCATTGGGCCCCACTATGACATTTAAGAGTCTAAGTTAAAATAAATAACTTATATTGGATTATTCTAGTTGAAGAGGTATGCTGGCTCTGTTTATTTCTGCTAGGTTTCCATCTTTTGAGGCCTTTGGGATAGTGGTGGGTAAGGATAGAGGTAGTGAAGTGGACATCTGGCATAGCTGAACGACAGAAGAATAGTGGATGAGGTTATGGAATAAAACAGAGGCTAGTGGTAGACCATCAAATCAGTGTACGTATGACTTGTCAAAATAATTAGGTTGTAAAGATTTTATTGAGAGGTACCTGTCACATCAATGGGCAGAACTACCCAACATGCATAAACTTAGTTTATCTAGAATATCTAAACATTTAGGAAATACAATTTTTAAAATATTCTGTTTTATATTTTTAAAGAGAGATTAGTAGTGATTCTCATCCAACATGAGGATTTATTTAAAAGAGGCATTATTTGGAGTGTAATACAGAGCATTGGATTTGGGGTGAAGTTTTCTTATTTTCTGTATAATCAAAGAAAGAGGAAAGGAAGTGTGTTTGAATTTATGCCTCTTGCATTGGATGCACGCCTCCAGATTAGGCTGTATTTATTCACATTTCATAAATGAGAATTCTTGGGCCCAGAGAGTTAAGTCATTTAGTATTTCAGAGAGTTACTAAATGTGGGATTTTGACTTCTATTTCATTTTGGGACCTGTTTTTTGTTTTTGTTTTTTCAAGGATTTTATTCATTTATTTGAGAGACAGCGGGGGAGGGGCGGAAGACAGAGGGAAAGGGAGAAGTGGGGCTTGATTCCAGGATCCTGGGATCAAGACCTGAGTTGAAGGCAGATACTTAACTGACTGAGCCACCCAGGCGCCCCAAGGCCTGTGTTTTTAAAATTTATCACAGTATTATTTAACGTAATTTAGCCAACATTGGATAATTATTACAAATAGTTATCATACTAGGCTGGATGGTTTGAAAGAACACAAAAATAAGGCATATGGTATACCAGAAGTTCCTTCCTTCTTGCTTCTAGTTGGAGTAGTATCTAGTAGTGAGTGCCTCTAAGATTGTCTGGTATAGGAGTAGTCTTAGGGGAAACAGAGAGAGTAAATACACTGATAAATCAGTGAATGGAGTGATCTGGAAAAATTAGTCGAACAGGTTGGAAAACAGGGCATTTCAAGTAGAAATATTTTTCAGTGTTTTAAAATCACACCAATATATGGTAAACACACATACTATATGGTAGTGCTGTTAGAAATTTCAAAACAGACATGATTTCAAAAATAAAGCAGTGGTGATTCAAGGAGGAAAAATTGTAATTGAAAAAAAAAGTATGTATTTTTTAGTAGTTCTGATGTAACATCAGTGTATTTATTTGCCAACAGGTTTGTCAGTCCAGTGCGTGCAGAAATCAGTGAATTTTTTTACTTATGGAAATCTTTGTTTTTATTGCCAGAAGGGTAATAAAAAATACCAGCTTTGCAAAATAAGTAATCAAGAGAGGATAAAGTTTGCTTATTTTGGAAAGCAGGGGGAAGGGAGATGAACCAGAAGATATTTTCTGCTGAAATTATTCAGATTGTTTTTTTGAAAGTTAGTCTGTTAACTGAATTAAGCTTAAATTATAAAAACTATTCTTGGAGATATTTTGGCGAAAAGGGAACATAACTAAGAGAAATGTTCCTCACATTGTTTCAGATGGAATTTTCAGGCATGTCATTGTGAAAGTATTTCCTTAAATCATCCTTCAGAAAAAATAGTAGATGACTGTTGCTTTTTTTCCTTTGGAATCCTTATCTTTCAGTGTTTTATTAGGTCAAAGATGAAGAAATGTTAAAAGCACCAATTTGCTTTACCCATTTGTTAATTTTTTCCTTTGTTTGCTTGAGGTAGTATTTTTTTAGACTGTTGGTTGCAAATAACAACCCAACTAATAAGAAGAATGGCAATAGAATTGATAAAATTCTGAATAACCAAGAACTTGGATAGATCTGTCCGCAAGGATGAAATGTTTTCAGGATACTTTGTAATAATTCCTTAATCTTTCATCTGTGTCTGTTAGCTTCACTCTGTTCTACTGTCTCAAATTAACAGTTATTTATTGAGTATCTACTATGTGCTAGACACAATTTTAGTTGCTGGAGAAACAATTGAAGCAAATAAAACAGTGAGTTTGTGTCCTCAAGGATCATACTTTCTAGTGTAGGAACTTTCTCTCCATAGCTGGCAACAAGGCCACAGACCATTCCAGACTCGTATTTTCATCTGCAAGACCCATGAGGCAAATGGGCTTCTTCCCTACCCACTCCAGCTAAAACCATTCCAGGGAAGGACTTCGGTTTTGTGCCCATTCCAGAACCAGTTACTGCACCCAAAAGGATGAGGTACTATTTTTAAGCAAGTCTGGGTCATTTATACATGCTGTTCAGAGACCAGAGTCTTAACCAAAAGAAGGAGAGGTGCAGGGAGAGAGTATATACTATACAGGCAGATGGTAGCTCTTCCCTGATGTTTACATTTTGAAGTTTGAGTCCTTGTATTCAGTGTTTCAAATAAACTTACCAAATATGCCAACAGTTTAGCTTTGAAAGCTTGAAAGTGTTGGTCTTTCTCCTAGTTTCTAAATCAAGGGTAATTGCAGTCTTCAGTTTGATGCCCAAAGAGCCAGATAAATAATTTAATGATTCAGTGTATTGTTTCCCACATTATTTGCCTTATTGACAGGAAAGTTGTAGTCTTGTAGAGTATAAAGACATAGTTTTAGAAGTTAATGTTACATGGTGTTCTAGTTTGGGTTCCCAGGTGCCCCAAGATTTCATTAATTTTAATGATGGTCTCTAAGATTACTGTAAATTGCATTTTTTCCTCTTAGTTCTATATTGAGAATGTATAACTAATTAATGTTTCCTTTATTGATGGATACATCACAGACAGTAAAAATAAGGGCAGGTAGTTTTCACAAAATTGAAGATTCTTACCTAAGTCATTAATTTATCTTCTAGCAAAGAAATGCAGTGGAATTTCTTAATTTTCTCTTTAAATAAAGTTTTGGCACTACCTAGTGTAAACGTTTTTGAAAAGGTTTTTCCAGGGGCACCTGGGTGGCTCAGTCTGTTAAGCCTCCGACTCTTGATTTTGGTGCAGGTAATGATCTCAGGGTCATGAGCTCCAGCCCCATGTAGGGCTCCCTGCCTCAGCCGAGGGAGCCTGCTTCTCTCCCTCGGCCCCTCCTCCTGCTTGTGCTCCCTCTCCCTCTCCCTCTCTCTAAATAAATAAGTAAAATCTTAAAAAAAAAAAAAAAAAAGGCTTTTCCAGTGGCTAATTTATTCTACATGATTAAAAGTACAGTTTCATATAAGACTTTAGTAATTTTCATGGATTCCAGTATGTTCTCTAATCCAATCTAAAAATTTTTTAAATAAGGTTTGTATTAGTTTTATTATAGGGGGTTTAGATAAAAGGCCTCTGTGCTTAACATTTCAAACACACAATGCTGAAGAAGTGAACACCTCACCTTTGCCCAATATACAGGAAAATCCTCCTCAGTTCAAGTTGAAAAATGATTACAGGAAAACAGCCAGTAGAGGAGAGCATGTTGAACATGAGGCCTCAGCTCAGGTTACATTTTTGTGTTTCTTTTAGATGACTTTAACATTAAATCTTATTTTGATGTGAAACATGTTCTCTTCAAAATGGAAAATATTTGTAATTATGTTTAGAAAGTATAAACTGTTGGGGTGCCTGGGTGGCTCAGTTGGTTAAGCTCCGACTCTTGATTTCAGCTCAGGTCTTGATCTCAGGGTTGTGAGTTCAGGCTCAGCTTTGGGCTCCATGCTGGGTATAGAGACTACTTAAAAAAAAAAAAGAAGAAATTGTCAAGATTTTAGTAGAATTTTGGTTTCTATAGGAGACTATAGTTAAGAAAACAATAGGTGCTTGCTTTATATTCCAAAGAAGAAATTACAATATTAAGTGTACATTACTGCCCTGGAATTTGATATTCCCTAGCCTACTCAGCTTTCAAATAGGAAGACTATAAAGAAAGGTCAGGGACATTATGTCAGATATTAGGCTTACCAGGAGTGGGTAAACCTTTTCTGGAAAGGGCCAGACAGTAAATATTTTGAACTTGTATGCCATATAGTTTCTGTCACGATCACCTCTTGACATTATATCAAAAAAGCAGCCATAGGTGACACGTAAATAAATGAATATGGCTATGTTATAATAAAATTTTATTTACAGACACTGATACTTGAATTTCATATAATGTTCACATGTCACAAAATACTCTTGGTGTTTTTTCCAACCTTCTAGAAATGGAAGTACCCATTCTTAGCTAGGTGGCCCGTGGTCATAGTTTGCTGACCCCTGCTGTATTCTATAATTGACTAAGGAGACATGAAATCCCTTCAGGGATCTTATAGGATAGTGTGAGAGACAAACAGTTGAGTTCAGTAGACTGTGTGACAAATGCTCAAGTGTATACTCAGTGCTGATAGAAACATAGAAGAAATATATTTGGCCCAGAAAGTTGGGGAAAGTTTCTTGGATATGATGCTTGAACTGGGTCTTAAGAGTGGGTGGGCTTTCATCAGGATAAGAAGAAAGGAAATTAGCCATACTCTATCTCTGTGTCCTTGCCATATTGACTATATTTTGACTTCTTGATCAAATATTACTCTTTTCATGTCCCTTGCACATCATTTCTTCTTCCTTTGAAGAACTCTTCCTACCTAGCTAACTCGTGCTAATTCTTCAGGTCTCAGCTTGATGACACTTCCTGTTTCACAGGCTTTCAGAGCAATCTGTTCTTCTCCCTTCTTAAGACTCATTAGGTTTCTGATTGCTTTTTAGAACCTGCTGATCCCAACGGACTGTAAATGAGCATAGCGTCTGGCAATATGTTGGTTTCAAATATTTTTAATTTTTCAAAATAATAATAATATGTGTACATGATTAAAAGAAGCTCATGCTTCATGGAAGGATTTAAAATGGAAAGTAAATACTCTTCTCCATGGCCCCTTAATAACAGTGTTTTGTATATTCTTGCAGAATTTTTATACAGTTGATACACTCCTGCAGACATACCCCACATGCATACATATATTTTATTTTATTTTTTATTCATTTATTTTTAGGATTTTGTTTATTCATTTGTCAGAGAGGAGAGAGAGAGAGTGCACATGCACAAGCAGGGGGAGCTGCAGGCAGAGGCAGAAGCAGACTCCCTGTGGAGCAAGGAGCCTGATGCAGGACTCGATCCCAGGACCCCGGAATTATGACCTGAGCCAAAGGCAGAACCTTAACTGACCGAGCCACCCAGGTGTTCCTTCATACATATATTTTATAAATTTTTGGCAAATTTAGTAGAATGGTATCATACTCTGTACAAACTTACACATTTTTGTTGTTAAACTTGGAGTGTTTTCTATACATAGAGCTATTTCTCCTTTGGAAAGACTGTATACATTTTTAACTTTTTTTTTTTTAAGGTATAAATGACTTATAGACCTCACTCATTTTATTGAAATTGTATTTTATATGCAGCTGTATCGTGATTTAATACATTTTATTGAATACATAAACTAGGAGATCATTGGAGAGGTATATCTAGATTAATATTTATTTATAAGATATGTATGATGTACCAGGGATGGTTCTAAATGCTGTGCATAGATTTTTTTTTAAAGTCTTCACAACAAATCTTACATGGAGTATCATAATTATCTGAAAATACAGAGATGTAAATAATATGCAAAATCATTCATCTGGTAAATGATAGATCAAGTTTTTTAATCCACACAGTCTGGTGGGCAGAGCCTCTGTTTTAACCACTATATTCTACTGGCTTTTTCTAGGAGCAAGAGGAAGAATAGGAAATACAGGCTGGGGCAGATTTAGAGGAGTGTTTAAATGCCGGGTTAAGATTATAGATTTTATTCAGTGTGTATTATGGAATCATTGAAAACTTTTAAGGGAATTCGTAACATAAACAAATGGTAGCAGAGTGTAGGATGGAGGGAGGGAGAAGCTGAAGCCAGACTAGTTTGGTGCAGTAGTTCAAGAAGTGACGGAAAGCTGACATTAGGACCGTAGTAATGGGTATGGAAAGGAAGGAATGACTAGGAAGGTATTGTCTTGGTGAAGTTTACAGTTTTGATTGGGATGGTTAAGAGGAGAGGGTTAAGTGATTTTGGGAGGCCAAGAGTGCTTCTACCTCAGGGCTTTTTCAACTTGTTCTCTCCAGTAGGATCACTCCTCAGATGCCTTTGTCTCTCTCCTGTGTCTGTTCTAAGGTCTCTATTCATATGTCACCTTACCAGAAAGGCTTTCCCTTACTTCTGTATAAAATGTCAACCCCTCAGGGGGTGCCTGGGTGGGTGCAGTCTGTTACGCATCTGACTCTTGGTTTCAACTCAGGTCGTGATCTCAGGGCCCTGATTTCAAGGCCATGATCTCAGGATCATGAGATCCAGCCCCATATCAGGCTTCGCCTGGAGTCTGCTTAAGACTCTCCCTCTCCCTCTGCCCCTCCACACTATGCTCCTTCTCTCTCTAAAATAATAAGTCTTAAAAAAAAAATGGCAACCCCCTACAGCATGCTCCCTAAGTCTTTCACCCCATTTTATTTTTCTCAATTGTTAGTATCTAATGTATTTGCTGGTTTCATGGTCCACTTTCCCTATTGGAATATGTTTTCCAATAGCAGGGACCTTTCTCTTTTCTTCATTCCTGTACCTATAATAGATACTTAGTAAATGTTTATTGAATGAATCCTGTTGAAGGTAGGCAACATAGCATGAATAGAGAAGGCAATAGAAATGATTGCCTTCAGAATTGCTTGTGGTTTACCTCTCTAAATATACATGGTAGGCGGTTCTAAATTTAAGTCTCATGCAAAGGAGAGAGAGAGCTAATGGTATGGATGTTAATAAGTACAACATGTGTGTACTGATTGATATTAAAATTCTAAAGTACCTTTTGAAATGTGAAACTTAAGTTCTTTTTACTTTTTGTATTTTGTTCCTTTATTGTCACTCTTTGAAGACTGCTATTAGCAAGTGTTCATTAGTTGCAGATGGATCTGTTTATTTTAGTTTGGGTTGGGGTTTTTTTGTTTGTTTTCAAGAGAAGTGAAAGACTACAGTGGGAGCCCAGAAAAGAGCTATGGCATATTTATGAACTGAAGTGGCATACATTTTATTTACCACTGGCTGATGTGATATATGCTAGAGGGCTAAGTTCTTGTTTCACCACAAAGCATTTCCTCTTACTGCTTGTTTTGGACTTGATTTTAGCATAAAATAAAGTTGCTAGTGCTGGCTTTAGAGTGGTGAATTAAAGGCCAATCATTCTTTTGTAAAGTTTTTACTTTATTTCTTTCCCTTCATAAGGAACTTTTATTAAAGGATCATGTCTCACTTTTTGCTTCCTATTCATGCCTCAGACTATCTAGTATGATTTCTGCCTGTTGGCTTTTTTGAAATGGCTTTTGACTTTTGAAGGGAGTATGGTATCCTCTACATGCTAGGAGTTTTATGTATTTTTTTTCTTTTTAATCCTCACAGGGATGCAGAGGTAGTGTCTTTCTCAAACTTCTTTCTTTGCAGGTCCTTGGAATATTCTTGTTCCTAGGGTTTCAGTCAGTACTCACTTTTCTTATGCGTATTAACTGTTTGTGTACCGATAGTTTTTTTTTTTTTTTTTAAGATTTTATTTTATTTATTTGACAGAGAGAGACAGCCAGCGAGAGAGGGAACACAAGCAGGGGGAATGGGAGAGGAAGAAGCAGGCTCATAGCGAAGAGCCTGATGTGGGGCTCGATCCCGTAACGCCGTGATCACGCCCTGAGCCGAAGGCAGACGCCTAACCGCTGTGCCACCCAGGCGCCCCTGTACCGATAGTTTTTTACATAGATTACTTCCAGATTTGTCCTTCTGGCAAAGAACCCCAGACACACTCTGTAGACAAACTAATGTGTGAAACTTTCTATACCTATATGAAACTTAGTGGTTGTGAAACTGAACTAATTATATTCTAGTTTCCCAAGCCTGAAACTTTTGGAAGTCACAGTAATGCTAGATGCTGTTCACTGTGTGCTGGCTTTGTGCATAAGCATTGTCATTTAGTCCTCACAACAACCCTATTTATTTTACAGATGCATTGAGAGAGATTCAGAACAGTTAAGTAACTTAACTAGGTGGCAATATAGCTGATGGAGTTGGATTTGAACAAGGTCTCGATAGTTTCAAATTCCATATTTTTTCCAATCCGCTGCACTTCTGTCCCACTCCTTTCATCATGAACACAGTGTACATAGACACCCCTAAGAGGACTCAGTACTGTCGATCGCTTGAATTGCTCAGAAATATTTCATGTCTTGATTCAAGTTGCCTTGCTCACTTGGTTTATTGCAATAGCCACTCGATATATTTTCCTGACTTAGTTTATTCTCCATCCATACTGCTGCCTAAAAATTTCTTCTAAAATGCAAATCTGATTATGTCATTTTCCTTAAGAAATCCAAAATCTGGGGTACCTGAATGACTCTGTCAGTTACGTTTCCGACTCTTGATTTTGGCTCAGGTCGTGATCTCAGGGTTGTGAGCCCAGGCCTTGCGTTGGACTCTGTACTGGGTGTGGGGTCTGTTTAAGATTCTTTCTCTCCCTCTCCCTTTGCACCCTCCCCCCTCCCCCATGTGCAGGTGCAGGCGCCCCCTCTCTTAAAAAAAAAGAAAAGAAATCCAAAATCTTTGGCAGAGCGCTCAAGATCTTTTTCTAGCCAATTCGTGGTCATATTCCATTGTCCTTTTGTTTCAGCCGTTACAAGGTACATGTAGTTCCTAGAGCTATATTTCACCATTTTCCCCCTCTTTCGCATGTCCATTCCTGTTCCCTCACCATCAAAATCCCATTTTTAAGAGTTGACTCAAGTGCCACCTCTGTCACAAAACCTCTGCTCTTCTAGGCATTTACTCTTCTCTTGGGTGTCCCTCATTTGTGATTACTACTACCTTGGTCATACCTCTGAGATGGCTCTCAATTGGTCCCACTTTCTGGTATTCATGCCCTTGTAAAATACCCTCCCCGTGATTGTGAGCTGGACCTAGTGACTCAATTCTGACAAAAGAATACAGCAAAAATGATGGAATGCCATTACTGAGATTAGGTTCCTAAAAGATTGTCATTTGCATCTTGCCTTTTCTCACTCATTTGTTCTCTGTGAGTCCTCATTCTGTTGGAGTAGCGCTTGTTATATTTAAGTAGTCCTAGGGAGAGGCCCAAGTGGGAAGAAACTGATGTCTCTGGCCAGCAAAAGTCAGCAAGGACCTGAGGTCTTCCATTAGCCCTATGAATGAGCTTGGAAGCAGATCCTTCTCCACTTGAGCCTTGATAATGGCAGCCTGAGCTGACACCTTGATTGCATCTGTGTGAGAGACCAAGTCAGAGACTCTCAGATAAATCACACCTAGATTTCTTTTTTTTTTTTTTTTTAAAGATTTTATTGATTTATTTGACAGAGATAGAGACAGTCAGTGAGAGAGGGAACACAAGCAGGGGGAGTGGGAGAGGAAGAAGCAGGCTCCCAGCAGAGGAGCCTGACGTGGGGCTCGATCCCAGAACGCCGGGATCACGCCCTGAGCCGAAGGCAGACGCTTAACCGCTGTGCCACCCAGGCGCCCCCACACCTAGATTTCTGACCCATGGAATCCATGAGATAATGTTTGATGTGTTAAGCCAAAATTTTAAGAGTAATTTGTTTTGCAGCAATAGTTAACTAATACAGATTTTCACATCTACAAGTGGGGGCTGCTATAACAAATATATATAAACATGGGAGTGACTTTGGAACCAGGTGGTGAGTGGAGGTTGTAAGAATTTTGTTGATCATGATAGAGAAGTTTCTTTGAACAGACTATAAATATTGGCTTTGAGGAAGCTGCAAGTGAGGGCTCAAAGGAAATGAGAAATGTATTGCTGAAAACTGAAGGAAGGGGGTTTCTTGTTATACTGAGGCAGAAATCCTAGCAACACTTTTGCCTTCAGTGGCATGGAAAGTAGGAAACCTGCCTAATGAACTGGGTGATCTAGCTGTGGAGATTTCTAAGCAAGTGTTGAAGGATTTCTAAGCAAAGTGTGGAACAGATTTCTTCTTGCTGTTTCTAGTAAAATGTGAAATGCCTGTGAGTTCTCCTCTGTGGATATAATTACTCTTCTCGTATTTGTCATACTATGTTGTGTGTACTTAATTATCTGTATTTCTTAGTAGGCTGTAAGTTCTATGTGAGTTCTATTACAGGCCTTCTAATATGGTAGTTTAGATCTTGCTCAGAGTCCGGTTTTAAAGAGATTTACACTCAAACCTTGGCTCTGCCTGTTACTTTGTAATGATGACAAGTTATTTAACTTCTCTGAACCTCAGTTTCCTCATGAGGATGGGATTAATGATGATCAACTCCTAAAGATTATGCATTTTGACTTTCACACTCACCACTTTGTCACCAGTACCTAGAAGTGTCTAGTAGTAGGTGTTTAATAAAGATTTATTGAATTAATGAATTGAGTAATCTCTGCCTCAAAGTGTTAAAATGAGGTAATGCATAGAAAGCAATTAGTATAATACCTGATATATATTGTTCAATCAGTGTTAGTTGTATTTAGGTATTTTTTTCTCATTTTTATTTTCATCTTTATCCTCATTACTTATATAGTTATATGTGCATTGAAACTACTCCATGAATAAAACAACTCACTAAGCAAAAGATTTGTTTATAGTTCTGGATAACAGCTCAGGAATAACTTGAGTTTAAAGTATGATTATTTGCGCATGAAGAGACTTTTGCTTCTGGCCATGAGAATTGTCTCTGAACTTAACTTCCTATGGTAAACAGTGAGAAAATTGGACAAAAGACATCATACAGCTGTTTTTAGATATTGGACAACAAGCAGTGTGGGAATGTGATTCCTGAGAAAAGGGGAACAAGTAAGATGAGTGCTATAATTGCCCTGGATTTCTGCTAGAAGACATTTCAGAGTATGGTGCAGGCAGGGGGAATCTTGTCAGTCCATTATGTCTGGTTGAATTGATGAGATAGAGATTGTATTTCAGAGAGTTTGAAGTGGCTGAAAATTGCTAGACACAATTTCAGAGAAGAGGGAGCCAGGTAAAAAAAGAGTTCTAGAGATCTGTATAGGGTTTCCTTTAGCTGTTGTTAAAGGAGTGTGTAGAATGTGTGTATGTACAGTAAAACTCCATGAATCTGGACAAGGATTGACTGGGGAGCTGTAAGTTGAATAATTCCCAGAGCTGAGGAATTGCTCACACACTGAGCGGACAGAATGGTGACACTTGTTTTTGTTGTTGTTGTTTTTTTTTTTTAATCACCCAGGATATTCAGTAGAGATCCCAAAAGGGCCATTCCTTAATAGTAAGGCTAACCTAGCAGAGAATAAAATCTACCCCCAGTCTGTCCTAAAACTTAAAAACAAATTTAAAAGATGAATCTGATCCACAGGTTACTTAACTGACTTTCAGAACCAAACCTAACAATCTTTAAGGGAAAATAACAAAATTCCAGGCATTTAAAAGTATTTCACTGTGTATAGCATACAATAAAAAAAATTACTAGAATCAGGAAAATATGAGCTACAGGAGAAAACTAAGACTAAGGTAACGAAGGCTAAGATAACAAAGATGATAGAGTTAGCAGACAAAAACTTAAAGCAGGCCTTATAAAGATTTAAAGAAAAACAGTGTAATGAGAAGAAAAAGTAAATTTAAAAAAGAACTGAATAGAATTTGTACGGATGAGAAATACTAAGTGAAATGAAAAAAATCACTGATTGGGAATAATAGCAGTTTTTTATCTGATGAAGGAAAGATTAGTGAACTTGAAGACAGCTATAGAAACTATCCAAAAATTAAACACAGAGAAAAGAAAGACATAAATAAATGAACAGAGTTTTTGTGATCTGTGATATAATGTGGGTGTAATTTTACTCCAGAAGTAAGGAGGGGCGAAATAGTTTAAAGAAATAGTGACTGAAAATTTTCCCACTTTATAGACATTGTAAACCTACTAATACAGGGGGTTCAGCATCCCAAGCAGAATAAACACAAAGACCATACTGAGGCACATGTTAATCAAATGGCTGAAAACCAGTGATAGAGAAAAAAAAGGTTAAAACAGCTAGGGAAAAATGACGTTTTGTGTACAGAGGGACAAAAAATGATGACAAGTTTATTCCTAGAGATAATACACAACAACATAATGTAATGACATCTTTTTTTTTTTTTTTTAACTTGAACTTTGACATACCATGTTGTGTTAGTTTCAGGTCTATGACATAATGATTCAAGAATTCTGTACATTACAAAGTGCTCACCACAATAAGTGTATACTTACCATCTGTAACCAAATAATATTATTACAATACTAGTGACTTTTTTCCTTGTGTTGTACTTTTTATCCCTGTGAGTTAATTATTTTATAATAGGAAGTTTATACCTCTTAATCCCATGGAATGACCTCTTTAGAGTGGTGAAAGATAAAACTGTAAACCCAGATAGAATTTTTATACCCAGCTAAAGTATCCATCAAAATAAAGGCTAAATACTTGAGCCCCATATCAGGCTCCTCCACCATGAGCCTGCTTCTTCCTCTCCCACTCCCCCTGCTTGTGTTCCCTCTCTCGCTGGCTGTCTCTATCTCTGTCGCATAAATAAATAAAATCTTCAAAAAAAAAAAAAGGGAAAAAGAACAGATGAGGCAAATAGAAAATAAATTGACTAACCATATCACTATTAAATGGTCTAAGCATTTTAATTAAAACACAGAGATTATCAGACTGGACTAAGAGAGCAAGATTCAATTATATGCAACCTAAAGACTTTAAAGAAATGGGTAGGTTAAAAGTAGAGAGTGGGAAAATATGCACTGTATAGGACTGAGCATAAGCTAGAGTATTAACTTACTATTTAAAGTAGACTTAGGAATAAGGAAAAGAGAGATATTTCATAATGACAAGGGGATCAATTTAAGAATGTATTTTTAATTGTTTCCATTAGTAAATCTTCAAAACTCATGAAGCCGAGATCAACATTCCTTTCCTAATAATTGATAATAGAAGTAGACAGAAAATCAGTAAGCAGTTAGAAGATTTCAGCAACATTATCAACAAACCTAATCTAATTTGCATTTATAGAGCATTCAGCAGCAACACATTGTTTTCAACTGCACATGGAACCTTCAGCAAGATAAACCATATGCTGAACGAATAAGTCTCATTTACTTTAAAAGGAGTGAAATCATATAGAAATGTTCTCTGAGCACAACAGATTTAAATTAGAAATCAGTAACAGAAAGCTGTATGGAAAATATTTGGAAATTTAAAAAACTTTCTAAATAATCCATGGGTCAAAGAAGAAACCACAAGGGAAGTTAGAAAATATTTTGAACTGAATGGTAATGAAGCAACATACATTATTTGGGATACAGCTAAGACATGCCTAGAGGGAAATGTATAGTTTTGAAAGATGTTTATATTAGGAAGAAAAATCCAAAATCAGTAATTTTCTAAGTGTCTATCTTAAATTAGAAAAAGAAGAGCAAATTAAACCCAAAGAAAGTAGAAGGAAGTAAATAAAATAGAAATTGGTGACTTAGAACATTGATAAAATCGTAGAGAAAAATCAGTGAAATAAAAGGCTGGTTCTTTGAAAAGATAAATAAAAGTGATAAACCTTTAGTTAGATTGATGAAGGGAAAAAAGATAAAAAAAATTACCAATGCCGGGAATGAAAGAGACGGTATTACTGCACATCCTACATAAAAGTATAACAAAAGATCATTGTGGACTTTATGACAGTGAATTTAACAATTTAGACAAATTCCTTACAAGAGACAAACTACCAAAACTGACACAAGAAGAAATAGAAAATCTGAATATCCCTTTATCCCTACATCATTAAAGAAATTGAATTAATAATTAAACCTCATAAAGAAACTGCCCAGATAGCTTCAAAGATGAATTCTATAGAACTTTTAAGAAATAAATACTATGAATTGTCCCTAAGTACTTTCAGAAAATAAAAAGTATTTCACTATCTCAGTTTATGAGATAGTGTAACTCCAATGTCAAAGCCATACAAAACTATTTTAAGAAAACTACATAACAGTATCCTTAATAAATACAAACATAAAACTCCTTAACAAATCATTATCAAGTCAAATCCAGTAATACAAATATGATGATGATATATTGGGACTAAGTGGAATTTATGCCAAGTATGCAAGTTGGGTTCAATAGTTAAAAAAACCCAATATACAGTGAATCCTTACTATTCAAAGATTCCATATTTGAAAATTTGCCTGCTAGTTAAATTTTATTTATAATTCCAGAATCAGTACTCGTGACACTCTGGACATTAAGTGAAAAATTTGAGTCACCTGTTGCACATATTCCCAGCTAAAGTCAAACAAAGCACTCTGCCTTCTTTCAGTTCTCATATTGTAGACAAGTATTTTTTTCACAGTCTATTTAGTTTTACATTTTTCTCATTTTTCCTTTTCTTAAAGTTTTTTTTTTTTTCTTTAAAATGGTCTCCAAATATAGTGCTGATCCAAGTATAGTGCTGATGGCCTGTCTAGTGTTTCTGAACACAAGAAGGTTGTTATGTGCTTTATGGAGAAAATATGTGTGTTAGGTAAACTTTTAGGCATGAATTTATAGTGATGTTGGTCATGATTTCAGTGTTTATGAGTGCTATGTATTAAATAAAGTGTCTTTAAAGAGAAACACATAAAATAAAGCTGTTTATTAATTGGTTGATGAAAATTTGTGATCAGAGGCTCATAGGGGTCTAACCTTGGATTTCCTCTGGGAACAGTGGCTCAGTGTTCATGATTTCAGTGTTCATTGGATACTGTACAGAATGTAAATACCACAAATAATGAGAATCAACTGGATTTCACCCTGTTATCTAAGAGCAAAGAAGGAAAATCATGATTATCTCAGCTTATGCAGAAAATGTACTTGACAAAATTAAACATTGCTTCATGTTAAAAACTCAGAAAACTAGGACTAGAAGAGAACTTTATTAATGAAAGACTGCTTTATTTTACACACACACACACACACACACACACACACACACACACACATAAAGCCGACAGCTAACATCTTTCTTTCCTCATAAGATCAGGAATAAATCAAGGATTTTAGCTCCCATGACTCTTATTCTCATCTTAAAATTTACGTTAACAATACATAAAATTTGATTTTTTACTATTACATTTAAAAATTATATGAAATTATAAAGATCTGAAATTTATATTGAAATGCAAGTAGGCAAACAATGTTGAAAAATAACAATTTAAAGTTGAAGAACTTACACTGTGCTGCCTGTGGACAGAGATATAGATCAGTGGAATAGAATACAATATCCAGAAATAGCCCATATGTTTCAATAAATGTTCCTAAGTTAGTTCAGTGAGGGAAAGTATAATATTTTCAAAAAACAGTTCTGGAACACATGTGTGTGTGTGTGTGTGGGGGATAATCCTTGATCCATTCCCCAGACTATACACAAAAACGAAATCTAAATGGATCAAAGATCTAAATGTCAAAGGTAAAATTGAAAAATGTATAGACTACAACTTAGGAGCAAATCTTCTTGATGTTAGAGTAGGCAGAGAGTTCTTAGGAAATAAACAGAAGTAGTTGATAAATTTTTTATATTGAAATTAAAAATTGCTTTTCAAAAAACATCCTTAAGAAAATGAAAAGACACACCTTAGACTAGGCAAAAATTTTCACCTACGTGTATTTGACAAAGGACTTGTGTTCATAATACAGGCATACCTCGGAGATATTGTGGGTTTGGTTCCAGACCACCACCATAAAGTGAATGTTGCAATAAAATGAGTCAAGTTAGTTTTTTAATTTCCCAGTGCATATAAAAGTTATGTTTACACTACACTGTAGCCTATTAAGTATGCAATAGCATTATGTCTAAAAAAAACCCAAACAAACAAGGTATATACTTTAATTGAAAAATGCTAACCATCACATGAACTTTCAGGAAGTCACATTTTGCTGGTGGATGGATGGTCTTGCCCTGATGTTAATGGCTGCTGACTGATCAGGGTGGTGGTTGCTGAAGGTTGGGGTGGCTATGGAAATTTCTTAAAATAGGACAACAGTGAAGTTTGCCACATTGATTGATTTTTTCCTTTCATGAATGATTTCTCTGTAGCATGTGATTTTTTTGTTAGCAGTTTTACCCACAGTAGAACTTTCTTCCAGAATTTGAGTCAAACACTGCTGCTGCTTTATCAACCAAATTAATGTAATATTCTAAATCTTTTGTCATCATTTCAACAGTCTTCATTCATAGCATCTTCATCAGAAGTAGATTTCATTTCATTTTAAGAAACTACTTTCTTTGCTCATCTATAAGAATCAACTCCTCATCTGTTGAAGTTACATCTTCAGACTCCACTTCTAACTCTAGTTTTGCTGTTTCTACCTTATCTATAGTTACTTCCTCCACTGAAGTCTTGAATCCCTCAAAATCATCCATAGGGTTGAAATCCATGTCTTCCAAACTCCCATTCATGTTGATATTTTGACCTCTTTCCCCGAATCACAAATGTTCTTAATGGTATCTAGAATGGTGAATCCTTACCAGAGGTTTTCAGTTTTACTTCGCCCACATGCATGAAAGGAATCACCGTCTAGGCAGCTACGGCCTTATGAAATATATTTCTTAAATAAGACTTGAAAAGTCAAAATGACTCCTTGATCCATGGGCTGTGGAATGGATCTTGTGTTAGCAGGCGTGAAAACTTGTTTTACATCTCCATCAGAACTCTTGGGTGACAAGGTGCATTGTCAGTGAGCAGTAATATTTGGAAAGAAATCTCAAGCAGTAGGTTTCGACAGTGGGCTTAAAATATTCAGTAAACCATGTTGTAAATAGATATGCTGTCATCCAGGCTCTGTTGTTCCATTTATAAAACACAGGCAGAGTAGATTTAGTATAGTTCTTAAGGGCCCAAGGATTTTCAGAATAGTCAATCAGCATTGGCTTCACCCTAGTTACCAGTTATATTAATCCCTAACAGGAGAGTTAGCCTCTCATTTGGAGATTTGAAGCCAGGCATTGACTTCTCTCTAGCCATCAAAGTCCTAGATGGCATCTTTTTTCTATATAAGGCTGTTTCATCTACATTAAAAATCTGTTGTTTAGTATGGCAACCTTTGTTAATTATCTTAGCTGGATCTTCTGGATAACTTGGTACAGCTTCTACATCAGTACTTACTTGCAGCTTTATCTTGCACTTTTATGTGATAGAGATGGCTTTTTATTTTTTTTCCTAAACATTATTTTTATTTATTTTTTTAAGTAGGCTCCATGCCCAACATGGGGCTTGAACTCACAACCTTGAGTTCAAGAGTCCCATGCTCTATCGAGTGAGCCAGCCAGGGGCCCCAAAGGTGGCTTCTTTTCATAAACCTCATGAACCAACCTCTGCTAACTTCCAACTTTTCTTTTGCAGCTTCCTCACCTCTCTCAGTCTTCATAGAATTGAAAAGAGTTAGGGTTTTGCTCTGGATTAGGCTTTGACCTAAGGGAATGTTGTGACTGGTTTATCTTCTATCCAGACCACTAAAACTTTGTCCATCAGCAATAAGGCTGTTTGGCTTTCTTAGTCATGTGTTCCTTGGAGTGAACTTTTTTAAAAAAATTTTTTTTTATTTTTTATTTATTTATTTGACAGAGATAGAGACAGCCAGCGAGAGAGGGAACACAAGCAGGGGGAGTGGGAGAGGAAGAAGCAGGCTCATAACGGAGGAGCCCAATGTGGGGCTCGATCCCATAATGCTGGGATCACGCCCTGAGCTAAAGGCAGGCGCCCAACCGCTGCACCACTCAGGTGCCCTGAACTTTTTTTTTTTTTTAAAGATTTTATTTATTTGACCTAGAGAAAGGAGAGAGAGAGAGACCGCACACACGCTCCGCACAAGCAGGGGGAGTGGCAGGCAGAGGAAGAGGGAGAAGCAGGTTCCCTGCTGAGCAGAGAGCCCGATGTGGGGCTTGATCCCAGGACCCAGGGATCATGACCCAAGCTGAAGGCAGACGCTTAACTGACTGAGGCACCCAGGCTCTTTTTAATTAGAGTGAAATTTTAATTTTCTTAAAGAACTTTTTGTTTGCATTCACAACTTGGCTAACTGTTTGGCACAGGAGGCCTGGCTTTTGGCCTTTCTTGGCTTTGGACACACCTTCCTCACTAAGCTTAATCATTTCTAGCTTTTGATTGAAAGTGAGAGATGTGTGATTCTTCTTTTCACTTGGTCACATAGAAGCCATTGTAGGGTTATTAACTGGTCTAAGTTCAGTATCGTTGTGTCTCAGGAAATAGGGAGGCTTGAGGACAGGGAGAGGGACTTGCTGGTCAGTGGAGTGATCAGAACACACATTTATTGACTAAGTTCACCATCTTATATAGGTGTGGTTTGTGGTACCCCAAAATGATTATATCAGGGATCACTGATCACAGATATCATGACAAATATAATCATGAAAAAATTTAAAGTACTGCAAGAATTATCAAAATGTGACACAGACATGAAGTGAGCAAATGCTGTTCAAAAAATGGCACAGATAGACTTATTCAACTCAGGGTTGCCACAAACCCTCAATTTGTAAAAAACGCAGTATCTGTCAAGTGCAGTAAAGCAAAGTACAATAAAATTAGGTATGCCGGTAGTTCTTTCCATGGACATTTTGAGGGAGGGGGAGTGTGGGTGTGCTTGTGTATGTGTTGCAGGAGGAAGTTTAGACAGTGGATGAGTAGGCATACACTTTTATAGGAATTTAACCAGACTGCATACTATTTAATACAAAATTGACTACATTTTACTTGAAATTAATGAGAAAAAGAAGCCAAAATGAGATTGAAGGAACACCTTTAATTTAAATGTTTCTTCAGCATAAGAAAAGTTCTCTATAAAATTAAGAAAAGAGAGATCAGGAGTAATATTTTCAAAATACTGGTAATATTTAAAAAATATAAATTGCCAGTAAAATATAAATATTTTATAACTCAATTGAAATGCAGATATGTTATTTTTAATCTTTTTTTTAGATTGGCAGAAATTGATAAAGTACATTGCAGAATGTGGGCAAATGAGTATTCTTGTTAGGGCAAAATACTTTCTGGTGGAAAGCAATGTGGCAGTACTTAAAATTTTATCCTGTGTATGTCCTTGGATATACAATTTGATGTCTGGAAATTTTTTCACTAAGAGATAATTGAATGAAAAAAGATATATCTGCCTCTGGAAATGTCCGTCGTTTATGGGATTAAGTCAAGGTATATCCATTCAATAGGATCATATACAGCTATTAAAAATGGTAATGTATTGTAGATTTATTTTTATTGCAATGGAAGTATGTTCTCAGGAAGCCCATTTTAGTTCTCAACAATAAGTAATAGCTGCCTAATGGGGCCTCATTTATATAAAAGTGTGTGTGTGAGTGGTAGACAAATTTCTGAAATACTCATTAAAATGGTTATCTCTGAGTGGTGGCCTTTTGACATTGCTTTTATTTGTACTGTTAGGTTTCTTTATGAGGAGTATTTATCATTTTTATACTTGAAAAAGAAGAGATTCCCCCCCCTTTTTTTTAAAGATTTTATTTTTATTTATTCGACAGAGATAGAGACAGCCAGCGAGAGAGGGAACACAAGCAGGGGGAGTGGGAGAGGAAGAAGCAGGCTCATAGCAGAAGAGCCTGATGTGGGGCTCGATCCCAGAACGCCGGGATCACGCCCTGAGCCGAAGGCAGACGCTTAACCGCTGTGCCACCCAGGCGCCCCTCTCCCCCTTTCTGAACAAATAGAATACAGCCTTTTAAGACAGTACCTGATTAAGTTCTACAAATACCTAAATCTAACAAGGTCTGTAGAATGTAATACCCACGGGCTGTGGTTTGGGAAGCTCTACCTTTGTCATTGAAGTTACCCAGGAACCTAGAACTGGTCACAGATAGTTGAGGAATTCTGAACTCCAGAGCCCAAGGCGCTGACTTCTGTTTTTAGTGCCACACCCTTGCTGTGGTTAACTTCTTTAAAGACATGATTATTAAAAAAAAAAGTAAAATTTGAACCTTTGTTTTGTTGTTTTGATTTACTTTATTTTTTTCAGCTTTATTGACATATAATTGACAAAGAGGTAACATACTTAAAGTGCACATCATGATGATTTTATAAATGTATACATTGTGAAATTGTGAAAGGATTCCTTCAGTTGTTTAATTCACACATCCATCACCTCACATATTTAAGTTCTGCACTCAGCAAATTTTAATTGTGTAATGCAGTGTTAATCAGCCCTGCCACCATGTTACATGTTAGATCTTTGGACATTATTTATTTATTGTATAGCTCAACGTTTGTACCCTTTCATCAACCTCTATTTTCCCATGATCCAGCAATTGGTTTTTTATGAGTTTCACTTTTTTTTTTAATTCCACAGGTAATTAATACCAGGCAATATTTGACTTTGTTACTTTACTTTGGATTAATAAGAGTATTGCAATTTATTGTGCACATTTGCCCTTGTTGATGAAGAATAGTAACATTAGAAGTCATTCTCTTTTTGTATATGTATCAAGTACTGTCTTAATCATTGAGATGGAGGGAAAGTGGAATTCCTGGCTTCCAAAATCTCATTCTCTGGTGGAGCATTCAAGGGACTATTTCTGTGAACCATGCTATGGCAGCACATAGTAGGACTTTTGACTTAGAAGTTGATGTGTTTCTTGAGCTGGGTAGCAGTTCAAGGGAGATTTTCCAGAGGAAATAACTGAATTTTGAATTTCAGTTTAGACAGCTGAACTGAAGATTGAAAGGTTAAACGTGAATTAGCCAAACCAAAGAAAGGGATATCTAGGGAAATCTAAGTGGAGACAAAGGCATGGAGGCATGCAAGGGCATGGCACTTGTTGGGAACTGCAGGTCATTCAATAGGTAGGGATTGAAGTGGTACAGGCAATGGAGCGAGTCTGGAGAGGCCCGATCAAGAAGGGTCTTGTCAGCTGTCAAAAAGGTTCTTTCTCCTGGACTTCCTTATAAATACAGCTTTTGTTTAGGTAGGATGGGAATCTTTGAGTCGTCTTTGACTCTTGACGCTCCCTCCCATCCCTTAAACTTCCTCATAATTAGGCACCAAATCCTGTCGATTTTGGGAACTTGGATTGAAGTGGAATAATGACAAGCTAAATGTAGACTGTGCTCTTTACAGGAGATGGTAACTTAGTCTTTTGAATTTTTAGGGCTTTGCACTGGCTCACAGACCTTTAGTAAATGTTCAAATGTGAATGGGTTACAGGAAGGGAGTTCTAAAGAGAAAATGTTTAGTATTTTTACATGTAACCATGTATAATTTTTGTACTCTCCCATTTCATTATAGAAAATTTAATCTTAGGAGGCCTAGTTGAAAAGTCAACTCTTGGATAATTAAAAATCTTCAAAATGGGATCAGACCCATTAGTAAGGACTATTTGATTAGTGTGCTGGTGGGTGACTGAAGCAGTATCCTAGTGGGGAAAAAAGTACCAGACAGCTTCTGACAATTTCATTTTGATGAATATATCCCAATTTACAACATATATGTCTTTTTTTTTTCCAAGCTGAGAACAGTCTTCTTGTGACTGTCCCAAAAGAGATTAATTTTTTAGTTAAAGGAAAATTGTGAACATGTACATTTTTTGCTTTTCACTTGTCGTAATGTGAGAACATGCTTTTTTTTTTTTTTTTTTAAAGATTTTATCTATTCATTTGACAGAGGCAGAAACAGCCAGCGAGAGAGAGAGAACACAAGCAGGGGGAGTGGGAGAGGAAGAAGCAGGCTCATAGCAGAGGAGCCTGATGTGGGGCTCGATCCCATAACGCCGGGACCATGCCCTGAGCCGAAGGCAGACGCTTAACTGCTGTGCCACTCAGGCGCCCCGAGAACATGCTTTCTTGAACTTATGGATATGTACTCTATTTTCTGTTTATTATAAAAGGAAGACTACGCAGAGATGGTTAGCATTTGCAACAATTAGGCATTGTTTTAGTGAAATAATTGTGCCATTTTGAAAGCAAATTATGTATCTGAGGCATATCTGTGAAGCAGCTTTATGATTATCAGCAACACAGCTGCTGTAACTATTATGTTAGAGGAATTGAATCTTTTGTTATATGGGTCACATAACCAACAACTGAACTTTTATACTTCTAACTATGCAAGACTCTTATTAAGACATAATGTAGTACAAATAGAGGGGAGGGTCTAAAAGTGTTTTCATATATGGGCATAAGAAGAACAAGGTATTTGTAATATGGGACTAGAACGATAGCATTATAATACAGTCCTACTTATGCATATATTTATATTTAATACTTTTAAAGCTTTTCTTTTCCTTCCTTGCCTGCTTGCTTTCTCTTGCTTCTTTCTTTCTTCCTTTCTCTCTCTCTCTCTTTCCTTTTACAGCATAAATTAGCTAAGCCTATTGCCTTCCCCCATTAAAAAAAAAAAGGAGATATAAAGGTGTTATTTCTATATCACCTCTCACTTCCCATTACCTCTAATTTTTTTACTTTTTATTTTACATCTTTATATTTACATTTTTTTACTTCTAAATACATACCCTGTAGCTTGAAATGGAAAAGACTTTTGTATATGTGGCTTCAATGATAGCTTCTGTAGCCTGGTTAATATAGTTTTATTGTAACAAAATCTCCCTGAGATATGTGTTGTCATATAGAGCTGATTGAAATGGAATTTTCCTGTAACTTTATCTTAACTGCCTTATATCATTTTGAGTATAGGTGGTGCAATGATAAGTATTTTGTGTATTATACCTATTTAATCTTAGAACCAAGATGAACATTTTAAAAATGGGTAGATATACATTTGTCTTATTTTCTGTTTTTCTGTTAGAGATAATTACAGTCGTAACAAATAATACAAGTTTTGTATACTTTGCCCCATCTCCCTCAATGATAACATTTTGTAGTATTGTAGTACAGTATTTTAAACCAGGACATGGATGTTGTACGATCTGTTGCTCTTAATTCAGATTTTTCCAGTTTTACTTGAACTCATTTGTGCATGTATATAATTCTCCACTGTTTAATCTCCTTTGTATGTTTGTGTATCTATCACGGCAGTCAAGCTGAATAGCTCCTTATCACAAGAGTCTCTCTTGATGCCTGCTTCTCTTCTGCCACTTCATTTACCCTCTCCTATCTCTGACTCCTGGCAGCTGCTAATCTTTCCTCCATTTCTAAAATTTTTTCATTTCAGTAATGTTCTATAAATGAAATCATACAGTATGTAACCATTTGAGATTAACTATTTTCACTCAGTATAATTCCTTGGAGATTCATCCAAGTTTGTGTGAATCATTAGTTTATTCACTTGTTTTTTAATATTTAAGTTAGAAAATTTTCACATCGTTTAAAACTTAGTTTCTACTTTGTTTCCTTCCTAATCTGTTTTAAAGATACATATATTTGTTTTAAATCTAGGTGACAAAACACGACCACCATCCTCGAGCCCCTCTAGTATTATACGCCGGACTTCCTCTCTGGATACACTTGCTGCTCCATACCTTGCAGGTCACTGGCCTCGTGATAGTCATGGGCAAGCTGCTCCTTGCATGAGGGACAAAGCTACTCAGGTAGGTTTATTCTTATCCTCAAGTGTTTTACTTTGAAACCATTTCTCATTAACAATATTTGTTTTCCGCTGTGCTCAAATTCTTAAAACATTAGTGTGTATTCGAATTACCTGAGAAGGGGCGCCTGGGTGGCGCAGCCGTTAAGCATCTGCCTTCGGCTCAAAGCGTGATCTCAGCGTTCTGGGATCGAGCCCCACATCAGGCTTCTCTGCTAGGAGCCTGCTTCTTCCTCTCCCACTCCCCCTGCTTGTGTTCCCTCTCTCGCTGGCTACCTCTTTCTGTCAAATAAATAAATAAAATCTTAAAAAAAAAAAAAAAGAATTACCTGAGAAGCTTATCAAAAGTGCAGATTCCCAGGCCTGACCTCCAGATACTCTGTAGTAGGCTTTGGTTGAGGCTTGGGAATGTGCGTTTTAAACAGTTCCCAAAGTAATTCCAATGCATAGGGATAATTTATGGACACACTTCCCCCCCCCACTTCCTCTTTATTGTTAGTTTAGAACATCAGAATATATTTAATATATTGAATTTGTAACAGTAAGGATTACTTTACTTTCCATCTAACCTTATATTTTTGTGCCAAAAACGTCACATGTTGGGAGATGGGAATTATATTATGCTGCAGATAGATTCTGTAAATGTAAATATCCTGACAAAGAGACCCTGGAAGCAAAGTTTTATACTTTTAGATTTATGAAATGTTCCAATTAAAAGTATCTCAAGAGGGGCGCCTGGCTGGCTTAGTTGAAAGATCATGCAACTCTTGATCTTTGGGGTTGTGGGTATAGAGATTACTAAAAATAAATGAAGAAAGGGTTCTTACGAGATCACTTAGATCTACTTCCTGATTTCACAAATGAGGAAGCTGAGGTCCAAGGTCATAAAGCCAAGTGATAACTGCATCTTAGTTTGGTGTAGTTTCTTTCATAGCACTTAGTATAATTAAAGTTAATTAAATATTTGTCTAATCATTTATTCAGTGTTTCTCATGCTCACTAGATGTTGAGCCCATTGTCTAGCTCATCCATTTCTGTATTTTCATCTCCAGGATTTAGTACTGTACCTGAGAGAATAAACACTCAAGGATTATTTGCAAAGAAATGAATGAGCAGAACAGTTAAAGCTTTGCTGGTGAAGAATGAAAATCAGTTAAAGAGTTAAAAGATTCTTTATACTGACTGTTGAAAATCAGCTAAGGTATATCTTGATTTAGACTTCAAATTTACATCACTGATGGTAGCTTGATCCCAACACTTTATGAAGAGAATGTCCTTTTACAGAACCAAGTAAACGCACTTTGCAGTGGTTTTTGGATTTACATTTTGGTTTCCAAAATTCCACGTGTTCTTGTGGGCTTAGTTTGTTTTCTGTTCTGTTATTCTTGATACTGAGTCCCACTGTTAGGGTAGACGCTTGGGATTTGAGATTACCTTGAGGTTTATATTCCAGTGGCAAATACAGAAATGAAAACAGAGTCTGTACTCCTCAAAATTAATGAATATTTTGAGAAAGTGACTTTAACCAAAAAGTTATAGAAAATTTTCCATTTATTCAAACTCCATAAGATTGCTGAGATTAGGGCAGATAGTATGGAAAATGAGTAGTCCCTGCTTGCTTTCTGCTTAATCCACATGCCATGTTAAATTACTCTGGGTGTATTTCCTTGAACATTTCTGCAGCCCTTGTTATCTTCTCTGCAGTTTCAGGCTCAGTGGGTTCAGATATTTTGTCTTATCAGTAAGAATAAATGATTTTATAAGCCACTGGGAGCCTGACTACACCTAGCTCTGACTACATTAAATTACAGTATAAACCCCATACTTTCTTCACCCTCTTCTAAGTGTCCCCCAGATTGGGAATGTTAAGGGTACAAATATAAAGAAAACTTATAATTATCAGACTGTTAATCTTGCTTGTAAAGCTCACATTAGAATCTCCTAAGGTATAATGCAGCAATAGCTGGGCATTCTTAATCTTTCATTTACATTGTGGGTCCCCATCTTTGGCAAGTGAATGTAGCACTAACATGTTTAATCACAAATTCTCAAATTCCCTATTGGTAGATGTTGGATTCCCTAATGTATGTATGCTAGTTAATTAAGTCCGGTTTTTAAAGTTTTTTTTTTCCTTTTTTCTTTTTCTTTTTTTTTTTTTTTTTTTAAGAGAGAGCGGGAGCATGACAGGGGAAGGGGCAGAAGGAGAGGGAGAGAGAGAGTCCCAAGCAGATTCTGTGCTGAGCATGGAGCCCGATTCAGGGCTCAATTTCATGACCTGGAGATCATGATCTGAGCTGAAACCAAGAGCTGGACACTTAACCTATTGAACCACCCAGGTGCCCCTTAAATCAGCTTTTTAAAATTTGGTAAAATATATATAACATAAAATTTGCAGTTTTTCCGTATACAGTTAAGTAGCATTAATTACATTCACAGTGTTGTGCAACCATTGCCATTATCTGTTTCCAAAACTTTTCATCACCACAAACAAGAACTTTGTAACTCCTCTTTCTTTCTCCAGCCCCTGAAACCATTATTCAACTTTCTGTTTCTGTGAATTTGCCTGTTTTAGGTATTTCATATAACTGGAAGCATACAATATTTGTAATTCTATATCTGGCTCATTTCGCTTAGCATTATGTTTTCATGGTTCATCCGTGTTGAGCCATTTCTTTTTCATGGATGAGTAATATTTCATTGTATGGGTAAACATGTTTATCCATTTATCTATTTGTAGACATTTGGGTTTTTTACAAATTTTGCCTATTGTGAACAATGCTGAAATGAACATTGCTTTATAGGTATCTGTTTGAATCTCTGCTTTCAATTCCTTTTGGTACATATGTAGGAGTGAAATTGCTGAGTCATATATTTAGCTTTTAGAGGAACTGCCAAACTGTTTTCCACAGTAGCTGCACCAGTTTATATTCCCTCTAACAATGTATAAGGGCTCCAGTTTCTCCATATCCTCGCCAAAACTTATTATTTTCCTGTTTTTTCTTCAGTATAGCTATCCTAATAGGTATGAAATTGTATCTTACGAATTTTATTTATATTTTCCTCATGACTAATGATGTTGACCATCTTTTCATGTGCTTTTTGTGTATCTTCTTTGGAGTTCAGGCACTTCTGTGCCTTTGTTTCCTCTTTGTAAAATGAGAAGAAAATAGTACCTATCTTTTAAGATATTATGAGGATTAAACAAGGAAATACATGTAAAACACTTAGTACAGTGTCTGGCACATAGTAACCATTTAATAAATGTTTCCCATTAAAATGACTACCTTTGATTATTATCAGGACAAGGATGGCATGTTGGTTTCCTATTTTAAGCAGTTTGTCAATTGCTATTAGCTTTCCTAGAGCATTATGTTGAAAAAGAGTCGGGCTAACAATTATTGCGCCTGATTGGCAATTTTTACCCTTGTTGAGAGGCCCTGGGCTCTTTTATGAGCCCTGGTCCATATGGTGCTAGAGCAGTAAGTATGATGGAAGGAATTTATTTTATATTATAGATGGGTGCTTCCAGGAACTTCCCTCTAGACTTTTGACAAAACATATCATGTCACCACTCTGAGCCCTGGTTCTTCATTTTAAAAAAATTTTGTATGACTCTAAGGTCTAAGTACCTCAGGGATGAGTGGGAAAAGAGGAGGTTCTGGACAGTACAGAGAAAGGCAGCATCAAAAAACGTTAGGAATATGACAGAAAGTTTTTAAAGATGTTCCTCTCCCTTCCTGCACTTCCCTTACCCCATTATCTGCTTTGGTCATGAGGATGAGTGGGTGATTAAAATTTTATTGTACATGATTATTTGTCATCCTAATTGCTTGACACAAAGATAGCAGAAATATGGCATCATTTCTTTTTTTTCCTGTATCTTTGGCAGACATTGCTCATTCCCTTGTGAACTCAAATAGCCTAAGAGTTTCTAGTGCAATGCTTGAGCTTGCCATTGCCAGCGGAGCGGGCCTGGTCTGTCATTTCTGCTTTAGAGTGTGGTACACTGCCTAGTACTACATTGTCCCCAACCTCTGCGTCCTGTCACCCCCCCACCTCCAGTGTTCTTTTTTTTAATTATTTATTTGCGATAGGGAGAGTGAGCAAGAGAGCAGGAGCAGGGGAGCAGAGGGAGAGGCAGAAGCAGGCTCCGTGCTGAGCAGGGAGCCCGACGCAGGACTCGATCCCAGGACCCTGGGATCATGACCTGAGCTGAAGGCAGACGCTCAACCGTCAGAGCCACCCAGCTGCCCCCTTCCCGTGTTCTTTTAAAGACTGACCATTCATCAGCTTGCCCTCCAGATTTAGACTAATTTATATTCCCAGTGTTATCTGTGTTACACTTCCATTAATTTAATTTAATTCACCTAATTTCTGAGGGATGTCTTTTGCATTTTCTGACTACACCAATTTGTAGGAATAAAATGGAATGTGTATGTGTGGCTGGATTATTTGATGTTCTTTTGGCTCAAAAGATATTCTCCTCCCAACTTTCCTAACCACCTAGGCCTCTTTACCTTTACAGATGTTATGTATGAATATGTGAATTTGTGACTCATGTGATTGGTGTCTGGTTTTCTTATAATTTCTTTTGTTTTCTTTATTACAAAAACCAGTCATCTTTTGCTTTTAAAAATCTTATGTTATTATTTTCTCTTGGAACTCCTCTGTTTCAGAGACTATTTTCCCCTCTTCGGGGGTTGATTTTGATTAAGAGTTTATTGTTTTTCCATTTTACACACTGGCTTGAAATTGTAATGCAAGTTCAGAGACTATAAGATGGCCTGTTATTTAAACCTAATAAAATTAGGGGCACCTGGGTGGCTCCATCGGTAAAGCATTTGCCTTCAGCTCAGGTCATGATCCCGGTGCCTGCTTCTCCCTCTCCCTCTGCCTGCTACTCTCCTTGCCTGTGTGTACTCATGCTCTCTCTCTCTGTCAAATGTATAAATAAAATCTTTAAAAAAAAAAAAAGAATAAAATTAAATACTTGCTAAATTAGTGACTAAAATAATGAAGGTAGCTGTTTATAAGTCTATAAATTTGTTTAGAGGTTGTTCCTTTTTTTTTTGAAAGAATGATCTGGAAGTTATAGCAAAAATAACTATTTTGTATGTTTGATATAAGCAACACTACAGTGTATCTTAGCGTTATGAAATGGAAGTATTGAAGAGGTGGATCAGCTTTTTTAAAAAAAATTACTTTTTGAGTAACTCTTGCTATTTTGTATAAAACCTTGGTCCACTGGTTAAAATTGGTAATATTAAGAGGGAAGGAGAGAGCAGGAGCAGGGGAGCAGAGGGAGAAGGAGAAGCAGGCTCCCCGCTGAGCAGGGAGCCAGATATAGGGCTTGAGCCCAGGACCCTGGGATCATGACCTGAGCTGAAGGCAGCTGCTTAACCGACTGAGCCACCCAGGTACCCCTAAAACAAATACAGTTTCTTGACTGTGTAACATATATATAAATTTTTTTTTTACCTATTAAAAATAATTTAGAAAATACACCTCTACTCTCAATAATGAACTTGCTGTGCCTTGTACTCTATTCACTGATGTTTCTCAGTTTTGTTTTCTGTTTTATTTGGAGTCCCTTCTCACCATTTGCTTGGATAACTTATACTCTAATGTTCATAGCAGTCTCCCCCATTCCATAAAATCTTGCCTACTTCCTTCCCTGTCTTCCTGGTTCTGGGTTAGAGCCTTTCTTAGCGGGGACCTCTGTCATCACATGGTACTATAGTTGCCTATTTATCCTTTCTCTCCTAGAAAAAACATTTTGAGAATAAGAACTGTGTTTCCTCCTTAACCCCAGTACCTAGTCCAGTGCCTGATGCACTAGCAGTAGATGCTTAATAGTTTTCTGGTATATAGTGCAAGACTGAACAGAATTGAAATGTACTTAATTAAAACTCAGTTTTACTTTTTATTAACATCCAAGTGGAACAAAGAAAGCAATGTCTTTTGATTTAGGAGTTTAAGTAAAATTAGTGACTTTTGGTAAGCATCTTTTCCTGTTTGAATATCTTTAATTTTTTTTAATTTTTTAATTTTTTTAAAGATTTTGTTTATTTATTCGACCGAGATAGAGACAGCCAGAGAGAGAGGGAACACAAGCAGGGGGAGTGGGAGAGGAAGAAGCAGGCTCCTAGAGGAGGAACCTGATGTGGGGCTCGATCCCATAACGCCAGGATCACGCCCTGAGCTGAAGGCAGACGCTTAACCGCTGTGCCACCCAGGCGCCCCTGAACATCTTTTAACCGAAATTAACAAAGCTGTCTATTGCCCTTCATGCTTAATTTTATTTTTCTTGCTTAATTAATACTCTTGTTTTCATTATCTTTAATTCGTTCTTAACAAATCTGCAGGAAACTTTTATATTTCTTTGCTTTTCCTTGAGTTAAGTTTTATACTTAATATAGATTTCCCTAACTTTAAAAATCTTTATTTTGAAAAAGTCTCATTTATAGAAAAATTGCAAGAATAGTAGATTAAACACCAGTAGACTCTTCACCTATATTCACCAGTAAACATTTTTATATTTTTCTTTATTTTTTGGTGTAACTGTAATTGCTGTTGTTACTATTTGCCAATCATTAGTAAGTTGCAGACATTCTGACTCTTTTCAAATACTTAAACATGTATATGAACAAGGACTTAAATAAAAATTACCAAAGTAATTACCAAATCCAGGAGATTTAACATTGATACGGTGCTTTTAAGTTTCCTCAATAATGTTCTCTGTAGTAATTTCTCCTGTAAGCCAGGATCCCGTCAAGAAGCAGACATGGCATTTAGATGTTATGTTTTTTTAATATCCTTTAATCTGAAACAGTTCCTTAGCTTTTCTTTGTCTTTCCTGACCCTGATACTTTTTAAGAGTATAAGTCAGTATTTTTATTGAATATTGTCAACTTGAGTCTTTTTTCACAATTAAATTCAAGTTATTATATTTTTGGAAGGAATGTTTTATATGTGATGTGTATATATTCTTCTGAGACCTTGTTTTTTACTTAAGGACATTACTCTATCCATATAGAAAGATTCTCCCTTAAAAGTCCTCCCCCCAACCCCCCGTCTGTATATGAAGAGGTATTGTTTTGAACAGGCTATACATTCATTCTTACACTACAAAATTTAAGAGGTACAGAAGTACATGCAGTGAAGGAAGAATCTTCCTCCCATGAGGCAGCCACTGTTGTTTCTTTCGTTGCCATGTATATTCTTCCAGAGATACTTTACATAGGAAGTTGCTATACATAGTATAGTGAGCCTTGATTTTTTCACTTAACAATATCTCACAGGTTATTGTGAATTTCCTTATTTTTTCTAGCCTAATAAGTATTCTGTTGTAAAGACACACCATTATTTATTTAACTTATAAAAATAGTGTTACTGGGAATAATATGCTGTATCCTTTTGTGCATAAAGATACAAATTTTGTACATCTGCATGATAAATTACAAAAGAAGGTGAAACAGTATGTGCATTTGTAACTTTGACAGCGATTGCTTAGTCCCCTTCCATGAAAGGCTGTACTAATTACACTTCACCAGCAACACAGGAAAGAGTATGGTATCAAATTGCCCAGTCTTAGTGAAGTTTTAACTTAGATTTCTTTTATGGGTGAGATTGAGCATATTTTCACATACTAAGAACTCATTTGTATTTTTTTCTCCTACTATAGTGTCTTTAAATTCTGGATTTTGTATAACCACTAAGGATTTACCATTTTTGAAGCTATATTTTGCAGATATCTAAATCAAGGCTAGACATAGTATAGACGTTAAGATTATGAACTCCAGAGTCGTAGATTTTTATCTTGGCTTTGCCACTTATTAGCTGTGAAACATTAGGCAACTATCAAGCTTCCTTATCTGCAGAACTTGTAGAGGTTCTCGTATATATTCAATCAGATAATACAGTGAAGATCTTTAAATGTACTTTCATAAAACAAAGTGCCTAGCACATGATAAGGAACATAATAAGATCACAGGAATGTTAGCTATTATTTGTATGCATTTGCTCAATAAATGCTATACTTAACAATTATGTAAAAATAATAACTAAGCATTTACTAATAATAGAAATGAAGGAAATAGGCTGAAATATTATAATTAAAGTAACTGGTGTGGGAAGAATTTTGGGTCATGGTGTTATTTTAAATATTCTAATACTTAATTTTCTTTAATGGGAATGTATTGTATAATAGAAAAGTGTATACTTTTTTAAGAAATAGAACTGGTTTTCAGGTTTATTGAGATAAAATGGACATATGCAGCATTGTATAAGCTTTTGTACAGCATGACTTAGAACACATATTATGAAATGCTTACCACAATGAGTTTAGTTAACATCCTTTACCTCATATTGTTAAAAAAAAATTGTTTTTCTTGTGATGAGAACTTTTAGGATCTACTCTCTTAGCAGTTTTCAAATGTACCATTCAGCACTATTAAGTATAGTCATCATGTTATACATTCCATACCCAATACTTATTTATCTTATAACTGGAGGTTTGTACCTTTAGACCACCTTCATCTGATTCCCCCTCTAGTACCTCTGATAACCACAAATCTGGTTTCTATTTCTCTGAGTTTGTTTTTTAGATTCCACATGTGAGATCATATGGTATGTGTCTTTCTTTGCCTGACTGACTTGATTGAGCAGAATGCCCTAAACGTCCATCCATCTTGTTGCAAATGTGGTATACATTTGTTGTTAAATGGTAAACCTACCCCTTCCTTCTTTCTCCCATTATAGACAGAGAGTGCATGGGCCGAAGAATACTCAGAAAAGAAGAAAGGGTCTCACAAGCGTTCAGCGTCGTGGGGAAGTACAGATCAACTTAAGGAGGTCAGGAAAGTGGTTCCAAGGAACTGGGAGTGGAAGTTTGATCCCTTCCTTGGCTAGTTCCTTGAAGTTACAGGCAACAAGGATTTGTCAGTTTCCATTGTTTTATTTTGTGTTGTTTTTATTTTTATTTTTTTGGTTGTTTTGTTTACTAGAAAAATAACATAAAAATAGTTAGTACATTGATTGGATAAAGATTTGAATGGGGGAAATGTACACATTACTTACCAGATTATGTGTTTTTCTTTGTCCTTTTGTTTTATTAAAAAAGAATCCATACCTGTTAACATAACCTAAGCGTCAGATGTATAAAAGTGTAATGATACAACAAATTCACATTTATTATTTCTGTATATAATGGTAGTGTTTCTGAAATTCAGTAACCCAATAGAACCAAGTTGATTATGGTCCTATGCTCATTACCATTTTCTGTGCTTATAATTATAATATTTGCACTTTACATTAATACAGAAATAAAACAAAAATTTATTCAAGAAATAATATAGGATATTGATTGAAATCATATTTGTTATGTAAAGATTGTGTCTGTGAGTGCATTCATGGCTTGAATAGATTTTTAAATACTGTTTAATTTTGGAGCTATTGAAGGTTAGGTGTTTAAAGAAATCTAAATAAAATGACTCATTTTTAGGACAATGAGAATAATTTTCATTATTTTTAAATTCTTTGTGAAAGCTATAATGTACTTTATTCTAAGTGCTGAAAACTTCATTGGTTTAGTACTTGGGAAGCTTGAAGGCTCTGAACAGTGTTAGAACATAATTTTTGTTTCTCTCCAAAAGAAATATACACATATGAGCACATATAACATATGTGTGTTTATGTGTATATATGTGTGTGTGTATATATATATATATATATTTTTTTTTTTTTGTACAATAAATCAGATTTTGTGACAGGGTTTTAAAAGTCAAAAGATTTATTAAGGGTGAATTTTACTGGTTCTTATTAAGCAAGGCTATGTTTCATGTAGCTTGGAAAACTGATGCACTTTTAATTTTTCCCCTTTTCAGATTGCCAAATTACGCCAGCAATTACAGAGAAGTAAACACAGCAGTCGACATCATCGAGATAAAGAAAGGCAGTCTCCATTCCATGGCAACCATGCAGCTATTAACCAGTGTCAGGTAGGAGTACAGATACTGCAAAATCCAAACAAGGGATTTGTTGTTTTCCTGGTGATATGTTATTTTATAGGTAACTCTTCAGGATAAAAATGTCCAAAAGCATATTTAAATACTGAATCAACCTTAATTTAAAAAAATCCCAGAATACTAAGTTGATAAATGATACTTTCCTTTAATGATCTATGATTTGACTTTTAGAAGGCATAGCTAACCACATATTTTGATTTACCATATTTTTGTCTTTATCAATTCAGTATATTGAGGCAGAATAATAGAGAGAGAGAGATAAGCATTGGCTATAGAATCAGACCCTGGATGAACAACCTGTTCTAAGTCCCAATTTCCTCATCTGAAGATTGAGGATCATAATGATACCTCTTATAAAATCTTTTAGTAAGGGAAAACCTTTAACTTCTTTGATTCCTTTATAGAACCCTATGAACTGCTCTTGATGGCTCACCAAGGGAGCATTTCTCTTTAACTGAATTGAAATAGCATGGCATCCTTGGCAAAAAGAGCAAGAAAAAGCTTGCCAATCCCTTTTATAGGTTGATAGCTTCTGATAGCCAAGTATATTTGGATTTTTTTTCAAGAGAAAGTATAACTAGAAGTATATTTTTTTTTCAAATTAATTTTGCCCTTAAGTGTTGATACATGGGGCAAATTTGATTTCATAAATGTATAGTTTGGTTGTAGTTTTTAACAGCTTTTTTCCATTTATAAGATATTTTAATTATGAAATGTGAGCACACACTAATACATTTAAAAACCTAAACAAACTGGGGGCGCCTGGGTGGCTCAGTCATTAAGCGTCTGCCTTCGGCTCAGGGCATGATCCCGGCGTTATGGCATCGAGCCCCACATTAGGCACCTCCGCTGGGAGCCTGCTTCTTCCTCTCCCACTCCCCCTGCTTGTGTTCCCTCTCTCTCTGGCTGTCTCTCTGTCAAATAAATAAATAAAATCTTTAAAAAAAAAAAAAACAAAACCCTAAACAAACTGGATTTAGGTTTGGAGAAATAGAAAATGTAAAATTGACGAAATAAGAAATGAACAATTTGAATAGACTAATAACTGTCAAAATTGGAATACCAAATAAAAACCAAACTCCTTCACTTTCAAAAAGCTATAGACTCAGATAGCTTTATAGGTGAATTTGCCAACCTACTACTCCCTCTAATTTATCCATTAATAATTTGTATGTATTTCTAAGAGATAAGGCCACTTTTTATCTCCAAGCTCATATTTTTTAAAAGATTTTATTTATTTATTTGACAGAGAGACAGCCAGCGAGAGAGGGAACACAAGCAGGGGGAGGGGGAGAGGAAGAAAGCAGGCTTCCCGCGGAGGAGCTTGATGCGGGGCTCGATCCTAGAACTCAGGGATCATGCCCTGAGCCGAAGGGAGACGCTTAACGACTGGCCACCCAGGCGCCCCTCCAAACTCATATTTTTATCCTCAAGTAGAATAGGAGTTAAGATTGAACTTCATTGAATTAAGTGATACATTTTAGGAGTTAGTAAGTTTCTGAAGCGATTTTTTTTTTTGAAGTTGCATTAAAATTAGCAATTAATATAGTAATATTAACCAAAATTTCCATTCCCCCCCCCCTTATAAGTTGAATTTGCTTAATAACATTATTGGCATTTGCACAAAGTTCATGTTTAACGCATCTCTTCTCAGAGAAGGTAAGGACTAGAAAATAGAGTAACTTGAAAGATAAATTTATATAACTTGAGTTTTGTACACTTGACACGGCAAACATCTTGAGTTTTTTGAGTGCTCATAGCCAACCAGAGATGAAACACATGTGCATCATGATAGCTGTGACACTGGTATTCATGTTTAATTGAAACTTTCAGACCGTGGAACATGAAAATATTATGAAGTTACGGGTATGGTTTTGTTTTAGTTTGTTCTTTCTTTAGTGGAGAAAAGTACCACTTTGAGATTGTACACTTTTGAGGTCATTCCTCCATCCGTGCAACATTTATTAAATATCTACCATATAGCTCGTATTGTAGTACTCATTAGGGGATGTAGTGATAAATATTGGGGCTTGTCCTCCACCAAGTTTCAGATAGAAGTAAAATATTATTATACAGTGTAATGAATGTGTTGGTAGTGTTTGGGAGAGTTCACACTGATACAGAAGGGGTATTATCCTTGGACTGGCTCTGGAGCCATCAATAAAGGCTTGTCGGAGAAGTGGCGTCTAAGCAGATCCCCGAGAGCTGATTTAGCCAGTCTTCTAGAGATGGAAAAAATCATGGCTCCAGGTAGGTAATAATAGTAAGAGATTAGGCTAGAGAGTTAAATAGAGCCAAACCTAAAAGTCTTCATGTCTCAGTTGTTGAGAAGTTTGGACTTTGTCCTAGAGGCATCCAAGAACTATTTTTTTAAATGGAGGGGATTGATTTTAATAGTGGTATTATGAGTTCAGAGTAGAAAATGAATTTGGAGGAGGACAAGATTAGAGGCAGGAAAACCATTTAAGAATAGGGTTTATAATCCAAGTAAGAAATGACGGTAGCCTAAAATAAGGTAGAGGCTATGGTGCTGGAGAGAATGAACAAACCTGAATGATATTTAGAAAGCAGTAATTAGGGGCGCCTGGGTGGCTCAGTCTGTTAAGCATCTGCCTTCAGCTCAGGTCATGATCCCAGGGTCCTGGGATTGAGCTCTGCATGGAGCTCCCTGCTCAGCGGGGAGCCTGCTTCTCCCTCTCCCTTTGCTGCTCCCCCTGCTTGTGCTCTCTCTCTGTGTCAAATAAATAAAGGGAAAAAACCCAGTAATTAATAGTTGAAGTCTATTAGGTGCTTACAATATGGCAAACGCTACTCAGCTTTTGCATGTATTGTTAGCACTTAATCCTCATTTTTGAGGTGGGGCTTGTTACTCTGTTTGTTTTACAGATAAGAAAATTAAGGCCCGGAGAATTTAGGAATCTTGTTCTAGGTCATAAGAGACAGAGCTAGTATTAACCCAGGCATTTTGACTTCAGAGTGTGAGTTTTTAAAATCTATGTTAGCTGATGATTGATGAGAGGGGAATGATGGAGAGATAGGAGTGAAAGGGTAGCCAATTCTAGCCTTTAAAACATGAGTTAAAAAATACATCCACCTACCTCACACCATGTACAAAAGTAACTTAAAATGGATCAAAGATCTAAATGTAAGAGCTAATACTAAATGCTCTTAGATGAAAATGTAGGCATAAATGTGGGGTTGGATTAGGCAGTGGTTTGTTAGACATGACACCAAAAGTACAAAGGAAAAGTAGATAAATTGGATTTTATCAAAATTAAAAACTTTTATGCTTCAAAGGACATTACCAAAAAAGTGAAAATATAACCGACAAAATAGGAGAAGATATTTGCAAATCATGTTATTTGATAAAGCACTTGCTTGTATATAGAATATATACAGAATTCTTGTGGCTCAGTAGTAAAAAGATAACCCAATTTTAAAATGAGCAAAGGATCTAAATAGAGAGTTCTCTGAAGAAGACGTACAACTAGCCACTAAGTATGTGAAAAAGATGCCCACCATCATTCCCTGTTCAGTAGGGAAATGCAGTTAAGAATTCCAATGAGATACTACTTTATACATACTAGGACGGCTAAAGTTAAAAAGACTGCTAAGTGTTAGGATGTGGAGACATTGGAACCCTTAATATATTGCTGATAGGAATGTAAAGTGGTGCAGCCACTTTGGAAAATAGTGTGGCCGTTTCTCAGGCTAAACATAGGGTTACCATATGAGTCAGCACTTCCTCTCTAAAGTATGTACCCAAGAGAATTGAAAACACATGTTCACATAAAAACTTGTACACACGAGCGCCTGGGTGGCTCAGTTGGTTGAGCGTCTGACTCTTGGTTTCAGCTCAGGTCATGATCTCATAGGTCGTGGGATTGAGCCCAGTGTCGGGCTCCATGCTCAGCACTTGAGATTCTCTCCCTCTTCCTTTCTCCCTCTCCCTCTTCCCTACCCCGTGCTCATGCGTGCTGTCTCTCTTTCTCTAAAATAAATAAATTTAAGGGTGCCTGTAAGCGTCTGCCTTCAGCTCAGGTCATAGTCTCAAGGTCCTGGGATTGAGCTCCACGAGGGGCTCCCTGCTCAGTGGGGAGCCTGCTTCTCCCTCTTCCCCTCCCCACTGCTTGTGCTCTGTCTCACTGTCTATCAAATAAATAAAATCTTTAAAATAAATAAATCTTAAAAAAACCCAAAACTTATACACAAATGTTCATAGCAGCATGGTTTATAAAATTTGGAAACAACCCAGATGTTTATCAACCGGTGAATGTATAAATAAAATGTAGTGTATCCATACAATGGAATATTATCCAGTCGTGAAAAGAGAGTCCTGATGCATGCCGCAGCATGGGGGAACCTTGAGAACATGCTAAGTGAAAGAAGCCAGACACAAAAGAACACATATGATTCCCCTTAAATGTCCAGAATAGGCAAACCTGAAGAGACACATTATAGATTATAGACAGCCATCGAGAGAGGGAACACACTATATATATAATGTGTATAGACACATTATAGACACATTATAGCTGGGAAGCTTGGGTGGAAATGGAGTGACTGCTAATGGGTGAGGGATTTTTTTTTTTTTTAGTGTGCTTCTAAAATTAATTGTAATGATTGTATAACTGTTCAATAATCATTAAAAAAGCAAAAGTTTTATACTTTAAATGGGTGAATTAGGTATGATACTGTGAATTATATTTCAATAAACTCTTATAAAAAAAGTATCTACCAACCAACATTAAAAACAAATACATAAAATACAAATATATTTGTCTGGAAATAATAGATGAGATGGTAGAAACCAAAAAGTAAACTGGGAGGTCATATAACAGTATAGAGAGTGAGTACAGGTACTCTGAGGTCAGACTGTTTAGCTTAGATCTGGGTCTTGCCACTTGCTAACTGTTTGAAGTTCCTCAGTTTCTTTGCATTGTAATATCTGTTTGTTGTGTTGTCCTAAGGATTCAATGGTATAGAATATTATAAAACACTTAATGCAATTCTTGGTGCATAATAATTGCTCAGTAAATCTTAGGCTGTTTGAGGTAGGATCTAATATAAAAGAAGTAATCAACCAGTTGGGTTTTTCCCCAGGCTTTTCTGCCAATTTCATATTGAACTTATTTTCAAAAGCTTTTATTTTTTTAAATTTTGGGCTATATTTTATCTTGTTTTTATTTATTTTTATTCTTATTTTTTAAAAGTAATCTCTGCACCCAGCATGGGCTCCAACTCATAACTGCAAGATAAAGTGTTGCATGCTTTACTAACGGAGCCAGCTGGGTGCCCCAAGCTTTTATTATTAAAAATATCTATATGCTTATCACAGAAATTTTAGAAACAAAAAATACCAAATAGAAAAATTATATCTTAATAAAGGTGTTTTTTTTAAAAAAAAAAAAAAAAAAAGAAAAAAGAAAAAAAATCATCCAGAGTCTCATCCTCTAAAGACATTTTCTTCTGGGTTTTTTTTTTTTCTTCTTTGCATTTCTTGTTGAGATCATACCATATTTTATTCTTTATATATTTTTTTTGGTATTTGACATGGAAAAATGTTTGTTATTACAAATGCTTCAGGAACATTTTTAACATTTCACATTCTGTAGAGCATTTCCCAAATTTCAGCCATTTAGTTGGGTCTACTGTCTTGCTTAAAGCTTTTTCTATATTTTTACTTTTCTAGGTATAGATTTTCCATTATTTGGTTAAGAAGTTTGAATAATTTGGGGGAGGGATCTTTGATTTTTCTCTTGATAGGATTTCCAAGTTATTAAAATTTTTTGTTTGTATTTTATGATATGTAGATTACTGCGGAAATTCCTTTAGTATTCCTTAACAATCAAGCGACAGTATTGCACTTCTGATAGTAGTATAGTCTACAACCACTAGTTAACAAAAGGTCTTTTTTTGGGCTTACAATGGATTTATTACAGTTAGAAAATAATTCTCACATACTTTTTTGAGTGGTTCTTTCCTTGGAAATTCAGGAGGGGATTATTTCTGATGAGGAACAAAAGCTGCCAAGTTTCTTAGAATCTTTCACATTACATTGGTTTCCAAAATTGACAAAGCCCTCAGATGCTTAAAATGTCCTATTTTTAAGGAGTATTTCAAGAAATACTCTCATTAGAAAATATAGCCAACACATTTCAGAATTGTTTAGGGATTAGAATCAGATGTTAGTAACAGAAGAGTGGAAGATGCTGGCATCTTCACAGCCACATAAATTAATTTAGAGGTGAGAATTAAAATATCAGGCAGGTGTTTTCTGGCTGGCTGTTACAGCCTCAGGCAAGAAAGCTCTCCCATAGGATTTTCTTACTTCGTATGGGCTGGGGACCCTATAGTTTTGTTGTGGCCTAGGTGGGTTTGAGAGCAAAGGGTTAGTGAGGTAAAAAAGGAAAAAACTTTCATCTGAGGAACGAGGGGCATTGCACTTTAAAAATGAAATTTGCTGCTCTGCACTGGAATCTTCATATGCCAGTCCGGGATGTGATTGCTATTCTTAAATTTTTAAAGATTTTACCACTTAGAAATCAAAAGAGTAGGTACTTCTGCTACGTCCTTTTTTTTTTTTTTTTTTTTTTTTAAGATTTTATTTATTTGACACAGAGAGAGACAGCCATCGAGAGAGGGAACACAAGCAAGGGAAGTGGGAGAGGAAGAAGCAGGCTCCCAGCAGAGCAGGGAGCCCATGCAGGGCTCGATCCCAGGACTCTGGGATCACTCCCTGAGCCGAAGGCAGACGCTCAATGACTGAGCCACCCAGGTGCCCCATGCTACGTCCTTTATTAAAGAGTGTAGCTGCAGCTTAGAGCTAAGAGGTGGACACCAGATGAGAACGGTGATTGCTGGAGGACAGAATGAAAGTAATAGTGACAGGGCAGGAGGGATCAGGGCCACGCAGAAGCCCCTATTCAAAAGCCCGTAGAATAGGAAGGCTTTTTTTTCCCTGATGTGTTCCATTTTTTTTTTTTCTTCTTTTACCATTCCAAACATCAGTTTTCTCCTCCCTTTTGTTATGTTGGGTTCATATTTGTTATATTCTGGCACATATTTCTCTTCTAGATCTCTGCTGAATTGCTGAACAGATCTTTTTCTATCCTACTTGCCTCATTTAACTCTCTATTTCTTATCTCTGTTCAGCTACTGCTTCAGTGGGTATTCTTCCCATCTTTCCTAACTCCCTGTTGTACACAGTCTTATCCTTACAGTTTGATAACAGGTATTTAAGGTGTAATGTAGATTGATCTTAGAAGATTCAGTATTGGCTAAACCTTTTGGTAGACTTTTCTTTCTTTGTTGGCTAACTCTCAGTTTTTATTTTATTTATTTTATTTTTTTTAAAGATTTTATTTATTTATTTTTGACAGAGACAGCCAGCGAGAGAGGGAACACAAGCAGGGGGAGTGGGACAGGAAGAAGCAGGCTCCTAGCGGAGGAGCCTGATGTGGGGCTCGATCCTGAATGCCGGGATTACGCCCTGAGCTGAAGGCAGACGCTTAATGACTGCGCCACCCAGGCGCCCCTAACTCTCAGTTTTTAGACAGAATTTGATCTCGTTCTGTTTTTTAAGATTTTATTTATTTATTTGAGAGAAAACGAACGAGTGGAGGGAGGTAGAGGGAGAAGCAGACTCCGTGCTGAGCAGGGAGCCCGATTCAGGGCTCGATCCTGGGACCCTGAGATCATGACCCGAGCCAAAGGCAGACGCTTAACCCACTGAGCCACCCAGGTGCCCCAGGCAGCATTTGATCTTTAAACTGTAATGTATGTAAACATATGGAGAATGTAAATGGAAAAATAAAACTTCAGAATGGTGATTCTTCTCATTAAAACCCTTAATTGATTGGAAAAATACTCTGATTTGAAGAGAAAGAAACAAAAAGTTGAGAAAACAGATCCTTGTTCTTGATGTTTCCAAGGGACAAGGAGAGGAGAGATTTTACCTTAGTACCGTGAAGAACTTTTAATCTTCCAACACTGTCTAAAGATGATCTCTCAGTTAATATAAATCAGTTAATATTTGCATATACTGATTTATATTTAGACATATAAATTTTATTGCAGAAACTTCTATAGATACGGGAAAAATATACACACATATACATAAAATTCCCTAAGAATCCTTGGAATGAAGCATGAAAGTTTAAGTATAATCAATTTTTAAAATTTTTAGATATTTTAGAGTATGGTTGGTTATGTGAGGAATGCAGTCAGAGGCCTATTACCTTCCGCTTCTGGAACAATAATAGTATGTTTAACAAAGAAAATCTTGCCCAGGCAGTTTGAGTGGATTACTTTTCTTCTAATCATATAACTAGTTAAATCAATTATAATTGAACCTTTGCCTCATTTACCTAAAATGCTGTGTTGACCTTAGGTAAATGGCAGTTTTCTTTCTTTCCCTTCTTTTCTTTCCTTTGCTTGAAGTAGACTAAATTATTGATAAATACTTGCTGCTATTTAGATTATATTTGAGAAAAACTTCTTACCAACTGTGTAGGCATGACTTCTTAGCTACCTTGACAAGCAGTAATCAGACATACAGTTGGTTATGATACTGGCAGGTTTCTGTGTATGTGCATTTTCCAACATAACAGCCAGAAAACTTAAGCTTTCTGTTCTTGTGATATTTATGGTTCTAACATCCAAGAAGGTCAACATTTTTGCAAAAACCTTGTCAAAGCATCCTTCCCTTTTAGTCTCCCCCTTCATTTCTGTAACCTAACAATTATAAACCAAATGCATATCTGGAAATGGCATCCAGTGCAAGCTGTTATTTGTTTATGACATTGAGAAAAGAAAATTAAGCTTAGAGTTGAGTATCTTTCAGTTAAAAAAAAACCTGTTAAATACGTACCAACTCCTGAAACCTTTCTTGGTCTGTACCCGTGCTCTGCTATTGTTTCCTGACACAGGAAGAGTCCAGGCATCGGTAGGATGAGTGCTTGACGAAATGTTATAATATGCTCTCCACTCAGACTAGTGAGCTGTAGATTTCTTTTAATCTCTGACTGCTTTAGTCTGAGTCCATTTCCTGTCACCTCACTATTTCCTTTCTTATATTGGATCAGGTCCCCATGCTTACGTAACCTTAATTATTTCCTTACAGCCTCCATCTTTAAATAATAGCCACTTTGGGGTTAGAGCTTCAATATACGCATTTTAAAGGGGACTCAGACATTCAGTTCATAGCACCAGCCTTGCTGAATAAGCATCATGTCTGATCTAGACTCTTTTAGGCAGTGGCAATACACAGATGCCTAAGAGGCAACACTGCTTACTCTTGGGCCCCGAGTCTCACTTCCTCTGCATGTGACATGGGAAGCACTGCAACCACCTCAGAGAGTAGTCTTGAAATTGAGATGAAAGGGCATGTGGCGTCTGGCCCACAGCGGATGGGTGCTCTGTACACAGTAGCTACAACTTTTATTTTGTGTTTTCCCTATTATGCATTTTATTCTTAAAATAATAATTTCTTGTCTTTTCACAGTCTTTCTCAAGTATCATTTTCTTCTAATCTCTTCTCATTTCCCCCATTTTTAGTCCCTCTGTTCCCCAGTCTTCTCTCCATACCCTCAAACTTCTCATGTTATCTATTCTCTCTTCACTTCCATCTCTTCTTCCTGTCCACTCCAGATTGAAACTTCCTCTTTGCTTTTTTCTCACAAATTTTCCAAGGAGGGAAATTTGCTTTTTCTAAGGATTGTTGTTGTATTATGCTTATTTTTATGAAGTTCTATATCAGACAACAGGGTTATATCCATTGAATGGAAACTAGTGATGATTGGAGGCCACCTTTGTCCCCTTGCCCACCTTCTCCTGAAAGAGAGGTTTTTCAAAGAAACCCCCCTAAAGGAAGGATGGGTTAATCATATTTCTTTACTCAATAGCAGGACAATAGGCAGGATGATCTTCTGGCACGCTCTTGCTATTAACTTCAGCAGATATCTCTCTAATTCTCATTTCATATTTTACTTTAAGTATCTTGTCAGGAAACCATGTAATATCCTTTAATTATGTAATCAGTTATTTCTTTTCAAAAGTAATGCTGTGCCAGTGGAAGAAGAGGAAAATGAATTAAATAATTTTCTTTCCTTAACAAAACATATTAAAATCATCACAGTGGAAGTATAAATAATTAAATTTCACAGGAAAGTTATCCTCATTTCTACAGTCTTGCTGCTATATGTGGACTTTGGGACTGATTTTGTTTTTTCCAACCAAAATATTTTTTTCTGCTAAATCCCCTTTTAAACATTTTTCCCCTGGAGTATAGATAATTGTGGCACTAGAGGACTTTTAAGTTACGTTCTAAAATCTGAACTCTGTTAAAGTCATAAAAGAATTTCTGAGATTGACATTCTTTCAGTATTTTCCTTTATTCCTGCTTTCTTTACAGTCCTCATAGATGTGAATACACTTCTGTAATTCTACTTTGATTGTCTGGAGTTTGGGCTTTAAATAATATTTTGTGTCTACCAAGGAGCATGTTTGGTTACTCACGCTTTTTGTGAGGCCTGTAAACTTAATTTTGATTTATTTTAGAGTTATGAATGTCAACGGGAAGTATGCTTCAAACTAGAGAATTTAAAGGTAACATAGTAAAGCTCTCTTCTCCCTCCTCCACTGCTTTTTCTTCAGGCTCCTGTTCCAAAGAGTGCACTTATTCCAGTAATTCCTATCACCAAATCAACAAGCTCTCGGTTCCGGAATAGTGTGGAAGGATTGAATCAGGAGATTGAAATAATAATTAAAGAGACTGGGGAAAAGGAAGAACAACTTATAGTAAGTAATCTTATATCTTAAAATTGTCCTTCCACATTAACTATTCTAATTCTTTAAAAAGTTACAATTCAGTTTCCATATTTACTTAACGTTTCTTCTTTTTCATTGAGAGAGGATGAAAATTTGTCTCTTGAAAAACTTCAACCTTAGCAAGTGAGTGAGAAGTTTTCATTTCTTTGCATCTCCGAGAAACAACTGATGCGACTTAAATTTAGGTCCTTGAACAGAAACTGCTTTTTGTTTATCTGTATTTAAAAATCACTAGACAGGATTTGCTATAACTCCATGTAACAAAAGTTTAGATTACAGATTTTTTGAGGAGGGAGGGATATGACTTCAAATAACTTTCGAAGCATGAATCTGCCTGTTCCTTATTGTTTGATTGTGAATTACTATTTGTTTGACTTTATGATCATGAAGTGTAGTTCTGCATGCCTGTAATACACATAAAACATGGGGCACCTGGGTGGCTCAGTTGGTTAAGCGTCTGCCTTTGGCTCAGGTCGTGATCTCAAGGTTCTGGGATCGAGCCTCGCATCAGGCTCCCTGCTCAATGGGGAGTCTGCTTCTCCCTCTCCCTCTGCCCCCTCCAAATAAATAAAATCTTCTTAAAAATATCTATAAGACATAAGAATGATTCCTACGTAAGACACAATGAGAAAATTCCTGTTTATATTTAAAAGCATGTCACAGAGTATATTTAAGCTTTCATTCTTCAGTGAAAAGAGGAATTGGGGAGTTTGAAGTAGTATTTTATTGATGCTTAAGATATCCTCTCCTTGAAGATTGAAGATTGGTTTAGCTTAGAAAAACACAGCTCCCCACACCCTCTTGTCCATACCGTGTGATAAGAGTAACCCCCTGATGTAATAAAGGTAAATGAACCAAAGGTGTACAGGGAGCTGGTTTCCCTGCCAAGTGAGCCACTCAAGATTTCCTCTGAATGTTCTTCTCGATTTCCCCCTGTAATTACCTTTGCTACCATTAACCTTTCCCTTATTTACGAAGGTTTCTTTGGAAAAACTCTTTAAGGGGGATGTATGTGGGCAGAGGGAGAAGCTACCAGGACCTGTCATCAAGCATCACTAGTTTACACAGTGGATAACCTCCTCTTCTGATACAGAACCTAGGGTTATACCTAGATTTCTCCTCTTTTCTCTTTTACCATGGCAGTTCTTCACAAGTTTAAAAATATTTAGCACATGATAACTAATTCATTGTGATTTATCATTCAGCAAACATTGACCACCTGTCATGTGCCTAACCCTGGGAATACAGTCTTTGCATATGCTGCTCAGTGTTTAGTAGGGCGGTCATATTAGACAGGGATGTCACTTATGGAACAACACAGAGGCTTTTTTCTCGTCAGACCTAATGGGGCATTTCTGATCTGTGAGTCATCTGGAACAATAGGGGAACGTTGATTTTGGGTGCATTTGTGGTGAATTTCGAAATCGATGACAAATACACATGTTTTTAAAATTTTATAACAGCCGCAAGATATTCCAGATGGCCATCGTGCACCTCCCCCCCTCGTACAGAGAAGTAGCAGCACACGCAGCATTGACACGCAGACCCCCGGTGGGGCAGACAGGGGAAGCAACAACAGCAGCCGTTCTCAGTCTGTGTCCCCCACATCATTCCTCACCATCTCAAACGAAGGTAGCGAAGAAAGCCCTTGTTCGGCTGACGACCTGCTTGTTGATCCCAGGGATAAAGGTACAATGCAGGAGGAATTTGTTACCAGATAAACGAGCACCACCTGTCGTATCATTCATTCTCTTCACTTTGTAGTAGCACACACACACTTAAGGCTACTAAGGTAATTACTTTGACATATGGTCTTAACATAGATTTTACAAAATTGAAGTATAAAACAGTAAGTTTTACTGTGGTGCTCAAGTGATGGTCTAGTTGGGTGGGTTTATGGACTTTTGTTTGTACCTTTTTTTTTCCTTTCCTTCACTTGTTAATGCAAGTTCCTTATTAGTGAGAAACATTCTTTTTGGTATAAATGAACATTTGTCTTGAAAAGCACTTTGTTCTCTTTCACCTTAGTTGTCTTGTTTTTACTACCTTAGTATTTTTAATTGAACTTGAAACCTTCAAATTAATGTTTTTTAGAATCTTTTTGTGAAATTTCTAACAAGAATTAAGCTGATTTATGTCAATGCAAAATGAGTATTGAAGGCAATTCTGTAGTAAAAGGTTGGAAGGCTTACTTACAGTACTACCTATGCAACTTAAAAGGTAACTTGGAGACTTAAGCTGTTTGAATATTAATTACTAATGTTCTTGCCTTTTAAAACAAACATGACCTGTCATCTGTCTATATCAGGGCAATATTTTGTTAGCCTAACCCAAGTTACTCTGTGTACTTGAAAGCAATAATATATTTGTAAATTCTGCCACTCAGTTTAGTAATTTATTTAGAACCTACTACTCACAAGTGTGTTGAATGTCCTAAAAAGTTATAATTGGCCATTACCATCAATCACCTAAATTATTGAGACTGTAACAAATGCAAAGAACGTAAAATTTCCTGAAGAAGTCAGTTAAAGCTTTGGGCAGTTGTAAATGTTATTATTTGGACCTTTTTTTACCAGCTTCTAGCTTAAGTAAAATATGGCTATTCCAGGCCAACACTCTCCACCAATTAAATCACAACCCCTGGGGGGTTGGATACAGGTACCAATAGTTCTTAATGCTCTCAGGTGATTCCGGTGTGCACCAAGGTCTGACACTTAGAGAATTAAATCCTTTGGTTGGGCTGTGTGTTTCTTACAAGGAATCTGCATAATTAACTACTTTTATACTTATTGTTAGGATTAAAAGGAATGGTAAATGCAAACTATTTAGCACAGCTCCTGGTGCTTAGTGCTCAATCAAATGTAACACTGCCCACCCCCCCCCCCTTAAAAAACATGGCTATTAAAATCTGCCCCTTGTTTCTCATTCTTTCTACTTTAACTTCAGTAACAAGTTGGAACTCCATGAATTTTGTGGAATGCTTTATTTGACTTTAGGAGACTGGTGACTGGTTAGCTTCTCTGAATTTCTTCTATAAGAAAAAGGCCACAGTGCTACTGCCTGCAAAAATTTTATAGCTTAGCTGACCCAGTCAGACTGAAAATTTAGAACACTTGGGTAACACATCAGGAATTTTAAGTTAATGTAGTAGAAGCTGAGGACACCGACACTGAGCAGGAAGGCCACAGTTAAAGAAGTGTTTGCTTGGATGAGGTTAATTTGGAAAGAGTTCAGAACTTCGCTAGACTTTGAAGGAAGTTTTGGCAACTGAATAGAGATGGACCTCTTAAGTATGGGGAAGTTCTTAGGCAAAAGGAAGCCTTTGGCGTACAATGCGAGATGGCTCCTGACTGCCTGGAGCAGAGATTTTAACTGGAGGAGCAGAGAAATCAAATTGAGAAATTCTGAAGGGCAGGCCAGGAGGGAATTTGATAGCAACCAGTGAAGAGCCATCTCAGTTACAGGTACTGGGAAGAAAGGAACTGGCATTTGAGTCTGATTGCTGGGTATATAACACAAATAATGGAGCAAGATATCAGTGTTAAGTGCCGTGGATTAAGTGATATAGGCCTGAGCTGTTGTAATTATAAGAGGAAAAGAAAAAAATTTTTGTTTATGCATTTAGCAAACATTAATTATCTCCTCTTTAGCAGGTATTATGTCATATCTTGGGGGGTGGTGCTGATGAATAAAACACTGTTCTTACCCTCAATAATTCATGGTGTGGGGGGAGGCCATGTGCAATTAATTATAGTATGACTGCACTTACGTGGTAGTAATTCTTAGTAATCCAGCATGCCATTTTTTGCAGAGAATGGGAACAACTCTCCTTTGCCCAAATATGCAACCTCACCAAAACCTAACAACAGTTATATGTTCAAAAGGGAACCTCCTGAGGGCTGTGAAAGGGTCAAAGTCTTTGAGGAATGTTCGTAAGTATCCCACAAATAACTTTTATTATGAGAATTTTCAAGTAAGTTGTAGTAAGTAGATGATCATCCATATACCCACAACTTGGATTCTGTAGTATCATTTTTTTTTTTAAAGATTTTATTTATTTATTCGACAGAGATAGAGACAGCCAACGAGAGAGGGAACACAAGCAGGGGGAGTGGGAGAGGAAGAAGCAGGCTCATAGCGGAGGAGCCTGATGTGGGGCTCGATCCCACAACGCCAGTATCACGCCCTGAGCCGAAGGCAGAGGCTTAACCGCTGTGCCACCCAGGCGCCCCTGTAGTATCATTTTGTTAATATGTGTTGTCTGTGCATGGTGCTGGTAGTTTTTGCTAAAGTGTATAGAAATAAGTTGCAGACATTATGACACTTAACCATAACTATAATTTAATATTTGTTTCCTCAAAGTAACTGTAATACTCCTACATAACCACAATATCGTTATCACACTGAACAAAATTAACAGCAGTGCTTAATATCAACTAATATCCAGTTGTTTTTCACATTTCTTCACTTATCCCCAGTGTGTCCTTTGTGGCTGTTATTTTTGAATCTGTATACAGTCAACCTCACACATTGAATTTAGCAATATTTTTATTCAAGGTAGACCATCATTCTCACCTCGTGTGGTTTCCTTCTTTCAAGGGTTGAATTCCCTTCAGATTTTATGCACTTTTGATCTCTAGTTCTTTAAACAGTATTAGAAATATTTTGTCTGTCTGCATAGGAAATAGAATTCTATTACTTTGTAGAATCATGTTACTGTGATGAAGATAATGTAGGAAGCAGGATTTTAAATAGTGTCTAGTAGTGTTGGTATGTGATCTCCTATGCTCATATCTCTGCTTTTAGACTCAAAATTTGCTCAGAATTAGCCTCAGTATTTTCAGTAGTGGTGGCTCCTTGCTTTGTAAGTGATGGCTACAGGATTGTAGGTATGTATGAGACAGCAGATGAGGTAATGAACATTATTTGGGGGTGTGATGGTAGTACCAAGCCCTCACCTTCCAGTCTCACTATGGCTGCACGTCTAAGAGTCACCTGCTTCTGGCTTTTTCTCGCTTGTGAAACCTGAAACACAATGTGAAAATTGTCCAGCCTTGTCTGACTCAACGTCATTGGTCTTTTTCCTCCTTTATGAACATCTTGGAATCATGTTGAAATATGGCATCCTTTTGTTCCTTTGTGTGCTCCTCCTGTCAGTGCTTCCTTTAACCTAAATTCTGAATAATTTTACCACACAAAGAGCATTGTTTTTGAATTCCCTCAATTTCTATACTAGGAAATCCCAGCTGTCAGTCTCCTATCTGCTTTTGTGACAGTAATTGAAAATTCCGTTTTAGCAACTGCCTCCCCCCTTTCCCATGCCTACTATGTTAGTCTAAAAGCTTTTTACTGGTGCAAGCTGAAAATTTAAGCGGAATTTCTCCAGATCTGTTTCACAGACTCCCTGAGTCATAATCATTTGGGGTATGAGTTGGAACTACAGAGTCCCAGGCCCCATCCCAGGCCTAATGCATAAATATGGAGGTAGGACTGGACTATGCATCCCTAACAAATACCTCATATTTTTTATGTCCAGTTTGCAGATGGTGGCTTAGACTTTTCCATGAGAGTTCTTAAGACATGGAATCATTCTACTAAGTAGAAATCAAGTGGTCCAAGTAGACCTTTTTGGAGTTGAGCTCATTGATTTCACTCATTGGTAGTTCAAATTGTCCAAATGCTGGGGTGCCTGGGTGGCTCAGTCAGTTAAGCACCTGACTCTTGACTTCAGTTCAAGTCATGAACTCTGGGTCTTGGGGTTGAGCCCTTTGTGGGGTTCACACTCAGCATGGAGTCTGCTTGGGATTCTCTCTCCCTCTGCCCCCCCCCCAGCTTGTGCTCACATGCTCCCATGTGCTTTCTCTCTCTCTCTCTGAATAAATAAAATCTTAAAAAAAAAACAAAACACCCAAATGCAGAGAAATCATTGATTGGCTCAAAAGCAGTTTGAATTCTTTTTATAAATGACTTTGAGTGAATATTTGTTGTGTAGGTTGGTGTCCTGTGGTATCTGCCTTAAACTTTGGATTTGGAAAATTTCTGAGGACTTAATATCTGAGCTATGTATATACTGCTACATTATTTGTATCTAAAGGGAGGGAAAAATGGATAGGGGTGCATGTATATGGATGGATAGCTAGATCAAAGAAATAGAAGGTAAATCCTAATATCTTACATGTTTTATGGCATATCCATCTGTTATTAGAAGGTAAACTTACTCTTTTGAAAATGTACATAGTTATACATTATACTGATACAAAGGACGCGTAGCATACAAAAACTTATTTTTTAAGCATTTTCCTTACGTTTCAAAAACAAACGAACAGCAGTAACCTGAGAGTGGATTCCTTAGAGGTAATTTTAACTTTCTATCAATAAAACAAGTTACTCAAAGTCTAAAAAAATTAGTCTCTTTTGCCCTACCTCTGTCAAAATGAGAGCAAACCCCATTGGGCACACTAGCAACAAACAAACTTAGATAACTGGTCCTAATTAAAAATTTTAGCCTTATTTAAACATTTTTTGAAGAATATTTTTCTCTTTAAGTCTTAACTTCTGATTTAAAGGCAACCTGAACTGGGAATTGGACTGGGGTGAGGGCTGATCTCTGGTTTCTAGAAATGTATGTTTATTTACCTGAAAGAAAATAGGTGGTTGAATTTAGACCCAGAATTTAAACCACATTTTGTACTCTTAGTCTCTATATTCTTTGTGATACCATACATACCATAGCCATGTCGTCTACACTTAGTCCTTTCTTAAAGAAAGTCAAATATGCTATTTCTTTCATCAAACTAATGAATTCCTTGGTCTTAGTTACCTTAGATTCCTAGATATTATGGCCTCTTTGCAGTATAGTGGTATTATTAAAAATATAACATAACCCTCCCACTCTCCCTCCTTTCGATTATAAGTAACATGGACCCACCATTTTCTTTGCTGATAACTTATGCCTGCGTTAAAAAAAAATTACACAAGCTTTTAAAAAAAGACAGGAAAGAAGTCCTTGCATCAGTGTAAGAATACCTAGAATTACTATGCAGCCCATCCATCGGTTTTTCAGAAAGTTAGTTCTTAAACAGTTATATCTGTTTTGAGACACAATCCTTTTGGAATAATTTCTTAAGGAAAAATAAAAATTTAAAATTAGTTCTGAGATTTTTTTTCTATTTATGGTTATTAAGTTGAAGAAAGCTTTGAAGCGTAGTAGTACTTGTGGCTTCTATTAGCATAGGTATATACCGGTCTTCTACCCCAGTGGTGGATAATATGTTTCTTGGGTAGTATGCTTCTAGAAAAATGTTAGAGGCCAGGAATGATTCCTCTTGTTAGGTTGGGGTGGCAACTGGAAAAGGGGACAAAGGAAGGTTTTTTTGTGTTTTTTGTGGGTTTTTTTTTTTTTTTTTTT
>NC_048219.1:167023985-167099172 GCF_002007445.2 Ailuropoda melanoleuca
TTTTTTTTGGGTTTTTTTTTTTTTTTTTTTGGTAGGGGAGATTGGTGCTTTTTGCTGTTAATGTTTTGTTTGATCTTGGTGTTAGTTTGATAAGTTATTACTGTTTATATTATTTTGTGTGAGATCTATTTTAATGAAAGCAGTAAGGAAGTTAAGTGATTTTTAACAAGATAACCTCAAAAAAATTAACTAAAAACCTAGGCCTCATTTGTAGGAGAGTGTAAAAATTGGCCTTTTCCCCCTAAGAATGAAAGGTATTTCTAATAATTCCACCTTCAGAAGAAAATTCAACTATTTTTTAATTATAGAAATCTAGCCTCAACCTCCTGTCTTCTTTAAGGAATTGAAAATCAAACTGTCATATAGTAAAAATTGGGAAGTGTGTGCCCTTCTTATCACTAATTTATCCAAATACACTTGTGGCCCTAAAAGTACTTGACGTTTCCATTGTATATTGGAACAGTGCACCAGTAAAACATCAGTTAAATGATTGCTTTGTTCTTAAATTATTATATTTGTCAAAGCTGTCCTTGGGCAGTATTCACTCTTAATAAAATCTGCCCACCAAAAGCATTGTCTACTTGGAGCTTTTTGGGAGGGGGCACCATTCCCCAGGTCTGTTATTAATTTTTTTTAAGCTTTTATTTATTCAGTTGTTAGCACAGCGGGGGGAGCGGCAGGCAGAGGAAGAAGAAGGCTCCCCACTGAGCAAGGAGCTGGATGTGGGACTTCATCCCAGGACCCCGGGATCATGACATGAGCTGAAGGCAGATGCCTAACCGATTGAGCCACCCAGGTGTCCCTGTTTATTAATTTCTTACAACTCAGCTCAGATGTTACTTCCCTTATAAGCCTTCTTTCTACCGAATTATCCCTCTTCCTCTAGGTCACAGGTTATCCATTCCCCTGTGCTACTTTAAACCTTTTACAAGCCATTTTTATCACATCTATCAGACCCTTTTCAGGAGCTCTTGACCTTTTTTTGTGCTATGGACACCTTTGGCAGTGTGGCAAAGATTAGGGATGCCTGAAGTAATTCATAACTTCTCTGAATAATGTTTAAATGCAGAAAACATGTAAGATTACAAATGGGATTAATTATGTTGAAATATGGTTCTGTTCCCAGTACCTCCCTCCCCCCAAGAACTACATACTTAATCTGTCTCCTTGTAGATTGTTTCATTTTTGGGTCCCCAGAATCTAGTGCAGACTTGGCACACTTTAATTTTAATTTTTTAAATTTCTTAGGAGAGATGAGAACCATACTTTTATCACATGATTATATTACCTTTTCCCACCTGAATCTTGATTTACTTAAGTTCTCCCACCTTAATTTCTTTTTAATTTTGTGGCACTTCCATGTTACTTTAACAATTGAATTTTTAATATCTTTATTTTCGCAGAGTACTGTTAATACTAGTACTTCCCTTTTCCAACCATTTGGGTTAGTTTTCAGGAGTACCTGGGGACAGGAGGGGACAGTGATTAGTTTTATTTTGATTTTACATTTCTGTTATGTTTCTCAGAAACCATCATGGTTGAAAAAATTGTCTCAAAGAGATTTTTAAGCACGCTCGAAGAGAAAACTCATGCCTACCAAAGTTTAGTCATGCAGTGGTGGAATTTAGCAAAAGATGGATATCGCATGTCATTAATTTACTTGCCTTCTCCCTTCAAAATAGTATAGGCTTTGGAAAAATTGTAGTAGTGGAACATATTTTTGTCTTTAAACATCTAGAATTTCTTTTGCTTTAGGAAATTCTTTATTCCTAATGGCTGTCTTAGGACATCATTGCAATGAAGTGATCATCAGCCTGAGCCACCCATATGGTGCACTGGGCTCTCCAGGGAACTGAAAGCAGCAAAGATGAATGATGTCCTTTTGGCATTCTGAGATACATATTTTGAATTATGTGTCTAAATCCACTTTGGCTCATAGCATTTGAAGTTTTTGATATAATTTCAGTGTTGTACTCATGTATCTGTAGGTTATCTGTTTAGAAAAAAAAATAATAAAAGAACTTACTTCCAGTGATCTGTAACTTAAAACTGCTGGGTTGTCTGTTCTGTGCCTAGGCCAAAACAACTCCATGAAATCCCCGCCTTTTACTGTCCTGACAAAAACAAGGTGAATTTCATTCCTAAAAGCGGCTCTGCCTTCTGCCTCGTCAGCATCCTCAAGCCACTCCTTCCTACACCAGATCTTACCCTCAAGGGCTCTGGTCACAGTCTGACAGTTACCACTGGCATGACAACCACTCTGCTGCAACCGATTGCTGTGGCCTCCCTGTCGACAAACACAGAGCAAGACCGAGTCTCTCGAGGAACGAGTACAGTCCTGCCGTCAGCCTCTCTACTCCCACCACCAGAACCAATCGAGGAAGCTGAAGGATAAGGCACAGGGCTGTGTGGCCATTTTTCTGGGCAACTGAGAACCTCCTCAGATCATTTCATTGTGATGGCATCACGAGCTCCCGGTTGGCTGTGAGGTACTCCAGCGTTCGGTGGTGACAAGTCACAGTATGGCTTCTGGAAGAAGGCAGCGCCCTCTGTGGCTTTGCTCACTCATGAAGGCCAGCCCTCCTTGCTTAGCCTGCTTTTTCTTAAAGCACTGGTTGAAACAAGAGAGGTCTCATTCTTTACTTTTGGAGGGCTGATATCACATCATTTTTTGTTTTCGAATTAAACTTCTTTTAAAAAAAAAGAAACAAACAAAACTGATCCCTGCAAACATAATTCCTGAAGGGAGACATGAATGATGCTGCAAGAACCATCTTTTATATGAAAATGACTATTTTATAATACCAATGTTACATTTTCTGAAACGTAGCAAACAGGATGTTCAAAGATTCTTTGGTGGCCTCTTGTTTCTTGTTTCCCTTTCTAGATGTGTGCTTTTCTCAGCTGTTTTCAGCTTTGGGACCAAAGGGATTGTTGACATTTTCCCAGCAATCTTAATCTCATGACTATGTTCTTCTCCCAAACAAGAATTGATAGGTAAATGCATTGAACAAATATATAACAAGGATAAAAAGCAATATTAATTATTAGTACATTATGTGATTTATGTTTTTTTGATGTCAGAAGTTTGTGCTTTGGGTGAAATACTTGTAAAACTGCTGTTTTCTTCACTACACTTGTACACATTTCACCACGTGGTCAGAAAAATTATAGTCTGGAGACAAGTGCTTTAATATGTTCTCACCCATCGTTGGAACTTGGTTGAAAAGTCAGTGAGCCAAAAGGAGACTACCCAGTGTTGATTGCTAGCTAGGAGTAAGGAGCCCCTTTGGTTCTCTACAAAATACTTACCACATGATCTCCCTTTATCATCACTGTATCATAGTTCCAAGAGGTCCTAAAATGACTGTGCATGGATTTCCTCCTTTGCTTTTGTGATGTTGTTGTCTTGTGGAATTGGTCAGGGTTAGTAGTTTGCCAATGGAGTGTAATCCATTGAATAGCAATCCGTAGTCACAGAATCTTGCGACTGACATTTTCTTTACGGTGGTTGGCACTGAGATATGTTGCTTACAGATTTTGTTAGTTTTCCCTCCAGCATTCCACACAGTGGGAAAGACAGGCCAGGAGAGCTTTGGAACATATAAACAACAGGGATCTTTGAAAAATCCATACAGTTTTGGATTTAGGCTCATCTTAATACAATCACTGCCAGTATCACATGACAATGGTATTTCGTGTTTGTGTACGTGGTAGTGAAATTAAGGAGCAGCTCTTTTTAAAATGAATTTCAGCAAACAGTATTGATAAAAAGCATCCTTCTAAGATCTTCATATACTACCTATGATGCAATAATTTAATGTTCCTATACATATTATAGGGAGAAAAAATTTTAAATACTTGTAAAAGGGATGTAGTTGAGAAGGTTTAATATGTCAGTTTGTTTGGACATGTACCATCAGAGGAAACCTAGTGGTAGCAATAAATCTTTTGAAAGGACTTCTTATATTCGTGCACCTTTAAAACATCTAAGTAATTAAAATTATGCCCTGTAAAGTTTAAAATGGAGATGTATTTAGGCAAATTAGATAAATTCAAACATTTGAATAAGTCTGTGAGGTTTCAGTTTGTGGCACTGATGAATTTTGGTACCTTCGCCATCCAAAACTAATTTACTTGGAATTAGTACATTGTGGCTTCTCAATCAGTAAATCTCAGTTATTCAGTATCTAAATTTTCTGGTTGGTTGGTTGGTTGGTTTCTTGGGAACCTTGATTCTTTGCCTTGTTATGTGTCTTGACTTTACCATTTCACCACTGAGAACTGCTTTATCAAAAGTACAGAAGAAAAGGTAAAACTCATCAGGTGAGTTGGTATGAATAGTAGGAGGAGGAAGTTAAAAACAAGTTTTAACAAAAATACTCAGTTTTTGGATTACTTGAATTCCATTAAATCTGTTCTTTTCTTTACCTTACACTTATTTTCTTCTGTCCATTCCTGTAAAAATCACAAGGGTATTTTATAACTAAAATGCCACTTTATAAACAGTTTTCCCCTTTACTCTGTTGTGCATATTCGTGTAATTCGCATCTTTCTGTAGAATTTCATATATCCTTAATCTAAAGTAATTTAAAAACGGAATGGGAGAATAAGAGTTATTATTTACATAGTCTTATAAGTGGAACTTTTAATGTTTGGTTGTAAGGAGAATGTGAATTTGCAGGTAAATTAACTGTATGGCAACCAAACATATCCCTTGGGTTTGGGAGAAATAGCTGAGATTTGAAAGGAAGACAAAAAGGTACAAGGTACAAAGAACTCTAACTGCCAGTGCCAAAGGGCTAATTTTTAAGCATATGAGCTTTATTGTAGCCTTGAAAAAATATTAACCATAGGTCCATTCAGCTCTTTTGCTTAACCCTTAGTTCACAGATGGCTGATTTTTTAAAAAAATGGATCTACTTTCAAAAGAATATTTTCTAAAATTACATTCCATAATTATCTTGTTATTCCATAGAAAAGTGTACAGAAGATAAATTAGAATAGCTTCAATGGGAATATAATTTAAATTTTTAAAAGTTTTAAATAAATTTACTTCCATTGCAGTAAAATAAATAGGTGGCATGTATATTTTGGCAAAAGGAGCTATTCTCTGGTTATTTACGTTGTCTTAAGTTTCTTAAGTTATTTTTTACTCTTGATTTCTTCCTCATGTTGATGAAAACATAAAAATTTATTGTTTCTGATCATGACTAAGTCTATTACTTGTCATGGCTTTTGTTAGCAGTTATATTTTTAAAATACCTATTCTGCCTCTTTGGTTAATATGATGAGCATGGATGCCAAAATTATTTTTGAACTAGAGTCTTCATTTTGTTTAAAATATTTCTTACTACTTCTGACAAGCCAAATCAGCCTTTTAGAAGGTGCTATTGCTAACTGTGGAGTAACTGGCAACAAGAAAGGCTTTTTTCCCCCCTCCTTTTTTTCTTTTTAATGGTTGGCTTTTACTGGAAAAGTATTTTTTAAAATGGCAGAATTTATAGCCGTCTCTATGTCCAAGATTAGGGCTGGGTTGTCAAGATTTTCTTCTGTTAAAGGAAATAAAAGAAAAATTGCCATTGAATTCAGTTTACTGTTCTAAAGATTCATTCCTTAATGCTTGGAATTTTGATGTCTCAAAACCAGACCAATGGAAGTGCTGAATTTGCATTAAAAAAGCTAAGAATACTTCGCACTTTAAGGTTTAAGTTTACTCTGCTTAAATTAATGATAAGCAGAGCAGTCCTGAACAATATTTTGTTTATACAATCTTGTTGAAGAATATAATTTATGTTTTTTTTGAAGTCTGTATCTTCCATCTGTTTAAGCTATGTAAATCTTTTTTAAATGCAATTTTTAAAAATTTTGTTTTTCTAACAAAACTCTCCCAAAAAAAACCACAGCATTTCCAATGGTGATAAATATTGTTATTATGTACTTATGTATTCCCTGTATCTGACACTTACTGCTGCCTCACAAGAAAATAGAACTTTTATGTTAAAAATAAAGTCTGTTCTTCTTGAGAGTTTTTTTTTTCTGTGTACTTTTACAAATGTTGTCTCAATTCAGATTTTCTTTTGAGACAGTTCTAGCCTGAAATAACTTATATTCTTTTTCACAAATGTATAGAAAAATGAGTGTGTCTAAGTAGCAGGATATATAATTGTCAGTTGTTACTTCCTTGCTATTTCTTTACTTAATCTAGAACTTAAAGTACCTGATCTTTGTGGTAAGTGCGAAACACACTGAAAGAGAATACATGTTTATAAGTAATTCATTACTTCATAGTTAGACTTTTAGCCTGGTACAATCACTTAATTTTATCCTAAGTACACATAGAGGATTTTTTCCTTTTGTTTGGTAATTCACTTTTTCTAAATCAGCTATGTTCTTCCATATATACAGTGGTTTATATACGCAAGGTAGTTGTTCAGGCTTGGGTTTAGTCAGTATGTACAGAACAGAACTAGTTAGGTATGCCCCAGTGAAGGCTGCGTATGGTGTATATATAACACGTAGAAAGTAAAAAAGTCACCACAGCAGTCAGTCATAAAGAGTGGTCATCAAATTACAATGTAAAAAATTCTAAAAATTATTTGTGGGGGGAAAGTTAACTAGAATTTGGGGATACCTAATGAATATATATTTACATTACAATGTAACATAGCATCAAATGCAAAGAAAATCTCAAATTGGTTCCACATTTTCTGTTTTTTTTTCCTCTTAGTCTTTCCCCTCCATCTTTAAAGAGGTTGAGAGGAAGAATTTTTTTTTTTTTAAGATTTATTTATTTTAGAGCGAGAGAGCAAGCAAGCGTTGGCGAGGGGGGGGCGCAGAGGGAGAGTAGAGGGAGAGATCTCATGACCCTGAGATCACGATCCAAAACCAAGAGTTGGTTGCTTAACCAGCTGTGCCACCCAGGCTCTCTGAGAGGAGAAAATTTAGATCTTAAGTTGGGTGTTCCTCTCTTCTCGCATTTATTTGATTTTTTTTCTTTGATTCATTGAATATACCACATCCTCAAACAAAACTTTTTAGGTCTATAATCTTTTCCCAACTTCAATTGCTTTTAAGTGGTTGGGTGTGAGATATAGTATCCTCTTCATAACAGTTCCCGGTCAATATACATCAATATCAGTTTTTTTCTTTGCTAAGATAAGGTGTGCTTTTAAAGTCCCTTTATTTTAAAATTCTACTAGAACATGGTGCGATTATACAAATAGCCTGTGTATCTCTTTGGTTTAGTGTTTTTCAAACTGGGTCTTGAAATGAATGTAATGGATCTAGCCAATGTTTTGTTTTGTTTTGTTTTTTAATGAAGCAGAATAGAAAAAATATACATAAGGAGAGTGTTAACTTGTGTGTAAAACTTTTGCTAGACATAGGTACACATTAGGTTGTAATGTAAAATCAGTTTCGTACTGTGAGTCAGAATTTATGTGCATGCCTTTGGGTTGGTCTGGTATCTTAACACAGAGATGAGACTAGAGTCTCTAAGACATTGTTTCTAATTCCCTTTAGTAAGTATCTCCAGATTGCTGGTTTTGTAAAAATACTAGTCTTTTCTGCAGTTCGCATCTTCCTCAAACTGAGAATTCACCTCCATATACTCCTTGTTTGATTTTGTATGCTAATATGGATTAGTCTTGCTAAATCATGATGTTTTGTAGACTACTATCATGGAGTCTTCTCCGTGTTATTTTTCTCCAAAATTATTATTATTATTATTTTTTAAAGATTTTATTTATTTATTTGACAGAGATAGAGACAGCCAGCGAGAGAGGGAACACAAGCAGGGGGAGTGGGAGAGGAAGAAGCAGGCTCATAGCAGAGGAGCCTGATGTGGGGCTCGATCCCATAACGCCAGGATCACGCCCTGAGCCGAAGGCAGACGCTTAACCGCTGTGCCACCCAGGCGCCCCTCTCCAAAATTATTTTTGAGATCATTGGGGTAATTCAGAGGGGGTGCAGAAAAAGCCCTGAATTTAGGGCCACAATTTGGATACCAGTTCTGGCTCAGTAGCTTAATGGTCATGGGATCTTGAGCAAAGAAGTCACCTTTATAAGTTTCAGTTTTCTTATAGATGAGATGAAGGGAATATTGCTGTCCGTTAAGTGGCTACTGAATGTGTGAAAATAGCTTAACTGATAAAACTGGAAGCAAACACTTGTTATCTCCTTTATATTTTGTTAGGTCAGTTTATTCATTCCTGAAGAAAGCCAGAAGTTTTCAGTCTTAGGAAATGGTCCCATGTAATTCGTTTTAGCTTATAAAGTTGTAATACAGTTAACCCTTGAACAGCACAGGTTTTTTCCAATAAATATTGGAAAAAATTTTTAAGATTTTTGACAGTTTGAAAAAACTCACAGATGAACTGCATAGCTTAGAATTATAAAAAAAATTAAAGGTATCTCATGAATGCATAAAATGTATGTAGATAGTCTGTTTTATCATTTACTACCATAAAATATACACAAATCTATCATAAGTTAAAATTTATCAAAATAAGTTGCACACACAACCGTACATGGTGCCGTTTGTAGTCAAGAGAAATGTAAACAAATGTAAAGATGGCAGTATAAAGTCATAGCTGCATAAAATTTACTGTAGTAATTTCATTTATACCTGTTGCTATTACAGTAAGCTCAAGTGTTGCAAGTATCCTCTTAAAATGCTGTGTGACACTAATCATCATGAGAAGTTCATCTTTCCGTTAAGTTGCTTATGGCAGTAAAAAGTGATCTTGCAGTTCTCATGTATTTTTTCTTGTTAAGTGCAATACCATAAATCTTGATAACACCATGGGACTCATATAAAGTGCCACTATATATGCTGGAAGTTCTCTCAAGAAGCAGAGAAGAAAAGTAGAATTGCTTGATAATGTACCATAGATTGAGATCTGAAGCTGCAGTAGCAACCATTTCAAGATAAATTAATCCAGCATGTGGACCATTGTAAAAAAAAAAAAAAAAGCTACATCAGCAGGCATGAAAACCTTGCAAAACACCTTTTTATCTTGTATCAAAAATGCAGCTTTTATGTGGGTGCAGAATTGCTGTAAGAAAGGCATACCTATAGACTAATATACTAGAAAACCTGAAGTTACTATATGACAAAGCGAAACGAAAATGAAGGATCCAAAGCTGGAGAATTTAATGCCAGGAAAGGATGGTTTGGCTTAAAAAATGTCAAGATAACAGAACACCTTCTGGTGACCAAGAGGCAGCAGATGAGTTCCCAGACATCGTTAAGAAAATAATCATTAAGAAAATAATTGATGAGAAAGGATATCTGCCTGAACAGGTTTTTAATGCAGATGAAAGTGCCCTATTCTTGGGGGGGGAAATGCCATTAAAGGACATTTAATAGGAAGAAAAGTGAGCACCAGGATTGAAGGCAGGAATAGATAAGCTAATTCCACTTTTTTGTGCAAATGTAGTTGGGTTTATGATCAGGACTGCCCTTCTCTATAAAGCTGCTAATCCCCAAGTCAAGGGAAAAGATAAATATCAGCAACCAGTCTTCTGGTTGTACAACAAGAAGGTCTGGACAATGAGAATTCTTTTTCTGGATTGGTTCCACTGATGCTTTGTCCCTGAGTCAGGAAGTACGTTGCTAATGAGGGACTGCCTTTTAAAGTTCTTTTGATGTTGGACAATACCTTGACCACCCTAAGACCCCATGAGTTCACCAAAGACATCAAAGTGGTCTACTTGCCCCCAAACACAGTCTCTCTAATTCAGCCTATAGGTCAGGGGGTCATAGGGACTTTTTTTTTTTTTTTAAGGTTTTATTTGTCAGAGAACACAAGCAGGGGGAGCAGTGGAGAGAGAGGGAGAAGCAGGCTCCCACTGAGCAAGGAGCCTGATGCAGAACTCGATCCCAAGACCCTGGGATCATGACCTGAGCTGAAGGCAGACACTTAACTGAGCCACCCAGGCGTGCCAAGGGACTCTTAAGGCTCATTACACACTGTACTGAATGGAAAACATTGTCAATACTATGGAAGAGAACCCTGATAGAACATCATGAAAAGCTTGAAGGATTGCACCACTGAAGATGGATGGCATCACTGTAACAGAAAAAATGGTGAAAGCCATGAAACCCAAAAGAATAAATTCCTACTGGAGAAAATTGTGTCCAGATGTTGTGTATGACTTCACGGGACTTATGAAGGTCAGTCAAGGAAATAATGAGAGATTATGGATGTGGCCAACAAAAAAAAATGGGGTGAGTGTGTGAAGAGTTTAAATATACAGATCTTGGAGAAATTCAAGAGCCAGCAGACACCACACCAGAGGAGTTAACAAAAGATCTGATGGAGAGGAGTGCTTCCGAACCAGTGCCAGACCACGAGAAAGAACATGTAGAAGTGCCAGGAAACAAATCGACTTTCGATAGTTTGGCAGAAGGGTTCTGCTTATTCAAGACTGCTTTTCACCTGTTTCATTACGTGGACCCTTCTATGATACAGACACGGAAACTAAAGCAAATGGTGGAAGGAGGATTGATACCAAATAGAAATATTAATTTTTAGAGAAATGAAAAAGCAATGAAGTCAGAAATTACAATGTTATTTCCATAAAGTTAACACTGAGTGTGCCTGCCTCTCCTGCCTTGTTGTGCCACCCTAGAGACCATGAGATCACCCCCTCCTCTGCTGCCCTGTCATTGTGACGATGAGGATGAAGACCTTTATGATGCTTCCACTTCATGAGTAGTAACTAATCATTACGCCATGCTCTTAATAAACTTAACTATTGTGTATGTCGTATCTTCATGTGAAAATCAATAATTGTATGGCAGGGACTGCGTGAGACATTTTTGTGTCATCATCATTGCCTACGTACTCATTGTGTAGAACATCGTGTGCAAGACTTCAAGTGGATAGCCCGTCTTTACATAGGCGTAAGGGGAGTGGTATTTAATATAAAATTAATGTGTTTTGTTTTATAACATTGTTTTCAAGAATTACATTACAGTATGCTTCTCATAATTGAAGCGACTGTATCAGCCCATCATCACAAGTAAGTGGCATTTTTTAGAAAGTACTGTTTCCAGTAGCATATTATGCATGACGTGACTACTTAATATGTGTGCCATAGAAATAGAATGACCCAATCTTAGTGCCTAGGCCAGGCTACTAGTGAAGCAATCCTACTGATGCTGCTTCATTATCAGTGCGTGAATTGTTATGCCTATAAATATGAATTATTTTCACATTATCTTCATTTTTGATCTCTAGTGTTAGTAATCCATAGCATCTACAGTGTCTTGTATAAGACTTGATGTAGGTACTTGACAGTTGATTAAACTTGTAAACACATGACATATCAATAAATTATAGTACTACAAATGTCTCATATCTCTTAATATTTTCATTTCTCTAGCTTCATTGTAAGAATGCAGTATATAATATACAAAATGTGTTATTCTTACGCCTTCTGGTCAATAGTAGGCTATTAGTAATTCAGTTTTGGGGGAGTCGGAAGTTACAGACTTTCAACTGTGCGTTGGGGGGGGTTGGCTAACCTGCACTGTTTGAGGGACAACTGTTATAGTCAAGGATATTGAGCTGAAATCATAATAAAAATAGGTAACACTATTGATAGTTTACCAAGTCCCAGGCACCTTATATGATAACTGCTTACCCTAATCTTTATAATAACCCTATAAAGTCAAACAGTGCTATTTTTACTATCTTACAGATGACCAAATTGGAATTAGATGAACTCTTCTGTGGTCATCGGGAAATTGATCAGAGTCTGGCTTTGAACCAAGGCTGACTGTAGGACTCAAACACAAAGCCTTACTGCTACTTCCTCCATAAAGTGACATTAAATTAAGTGTTCAGTATCATTGCAGATTACATGCCATTGAGCCATTGCCTTGTTTTCCTTTGTCATCCTCTTCGTTACTTCAGCTGCTGGCAGCTTGGCAGAGAGCGAAGAGAAACTATGCTAGTTAGACACCAATTCCTTACCAAAGAAGTTACTGACACAAATCCTCAAGCTCTTAGTTTTATGTTTCACTACTGTAGAAATTCCAGAAAAATATTTTAACTTGGGGAGCACAATTTTTAGAGAGGCAGAAGCTGACTTCAATCACATTTTTGGTAGATTTTTTTTAAACCTGACCTTTTGAGGAAGAGATTTATTTATTTTATTTATGTAATCATGATAAGTGCACTCCTTAAACCCCATGCTCTATTTCCCCCATTTTCCCTACCCACCCTCCTTCTAGTAACCATCTCTATAGTTAAAAGACTGTTTCTGGGTTTGTCTTTTTTCCCTTTTGATCATTTCTTTTGTTTCTTTAATTCCACACATAAGGGAGGATCGTATGGTATTTGTCTTTCTCTTATTTCACTTAGAATTATACTCTGTAGCTACACCCATGTTGTTGCAAATGGCGAGTTCATTCTTTTTCATGGCCGTATAATGTACCATTGTGTACACACATACACACCACATCTTCTTTATCCACTCATCTATTGATGGATACTTGGGCTGCTTCCGTAGTTTGGCTATTGTTAGTAATGCTGCTATAAACATGGGGGTGTATATATCCCTTTCAATTAGTGTTTTTGTATTTTTAGGGTAAGTACACATCCTTACCAACACTTGTTGTTTCTTGTGTTTTTTATTTTAGCCATTCTAACAGGTGTGAGGTGATATCTAATTGTGGTTTGGATTTGCATATCCCTGATGAGTGATGTTGAGTTTTGTTTTTTTTTTTTTTTTTATTTCTTTTGGCTGTCTGGATGTCTTTTTTGGAGAAATGTCTGTTTTGTGGCTCCTGGGTGGCTCAGTCAGTTAAGCATCTGTCTTCCACTCAGGTCATGATCCCAGGGTCTCAGGAATGAGCCCCACAGCGGGCTCACTGCCCAGTGGGGAGTCTGCTTCTCCCTCTCCCCCTCTCCCTGCTCCTATTCTCTAATAAATAAATAAAATCTCTAAGAAAAGGAAAAAAGAAATGTCTGTTATGTCTTCTGCCCGTTTTTAAATTGGATTATTGATTTGTGGGTATTGAGTTGTATAAGTTCTTTATATATTTTGGATACTAACCCTTTATCAGATATGACATTTGCAAATACCTCCTCCCATTCAGTAGGCTGCCTTTTAATTTTGTTGACTGTATCTTATGCTGTGTAGAAACTTTCTATTTTGATATAGTCCCAGTAGTTTATTTTTGCTCCTATTTCCCTTGCCTCAGGAGACCTATCTAGAAAAATGTTGCAATGACTGATGTCATTGAGATTACTGCCTGTATTCTTTTCAAGTATTTTTACAGTTTCAGGTTTCACATTTAGGTCTTAAATCCATTTTGAGTTTATTTTTCTGTATGGTGTAAGAAAGCAGTGCCCCCCCCTTTTTTTGCATGTTGTTGCAAGTTTTCCCAAAACCATTTGTTGAAGAGACTTTTTCTCATTGTAATTCATTCCTCCTTTGTCTAAGATTAACTGACCAGATAATTGTGGGTTTATTTCTGGCTTTTCTGTTCTATTCCATTGATCTTTTTTTTTTTTTAAATGCCAGTACTATACTGTTTTAATTACTACCACTTTGTAATGTAACTTGAAATTTGGAATTGTGATACTTCCCGTTTTTTCTTTTTCGGGATTGCTTTGGCTATTCAAGGTCTTTTGTGGTTCCATACAAATTATAGAATTATTTTTAGTTCTTCGAAAAATGCTGTTGGTATTCTGATAGGGATTACATTAAATCTGTAGAATGCTTTGGGTAGTATAGACATTTTAACAATATTTGTTCTTCCAACCCATGAACATGGAATTTCTTTCAACACTATTTCATAGTTTTCAGAGTACAGGTTGTTCACCTCTTTGGTTAAGTTTATTTCTAGATATTTTATTGTTTTCAGTAATTGTAAATGGGATTGTTTTCTTAATTTCACTTTTTGCTGCTTCATTATTAGTGTGTAGAAATGCAACAGATTTTTTTCATTTATTTTGTATCCTGTGACTTTACCAAATTCATTTATCAGTTCTTATAGTTTTTTGGTGGCGTCTTTGGTGGAGTCATGTTATCTGCAAATAGTGAAAGTTTTACTTCTTTCTTACCAATTTGGATGCCTTTTTTTTCTTTTTGTTGTCTGATTGCTTTGGTTAGGACTTCCAGTACTATGTTGAGTAAAGGTGGTGACAATGTCTTGTTCCTGACCTTAGGGGAAAAGCTCTTAGTTTTTCACCAGTGAGTATGATTTTAACTGGGTTTTTCATATATGGTATTTGTTATATTGAAGTATGTTCCCTCAACACTTACTTTGTTCAGGGTTTTGTCATGAATGGATGTTGTACTTTGTTGAATGCTTTTCCTGCATCTGTTGAAATGATTATATCATTTTTATCCTTTGTCGTTTATGTGATGTATCACGTTGAGTGATTTACAAATATTGAACCACCCTTACAAAACCCAGGAATAAAATCCCACTTGATTGTGGTGTATGATTTTTTAATGTATTGTTGGATTTGATTTGCTACTATTTTGTTGAGGATTTTTGCATCTATAATTCATGAGACATATTAGCCCATAGTTCTCTTTTTTGTAGTGTCTTTATCTAGTTTTGGTATCAGGGTGATTCTGTCCTCATAGAATGAATTTGGAAGTTTTCCTTCCTCTTGTATTTTTGGGATAGTTTGAGAAAAGTAAGTATTAACTCTGCTTTAAATGTTGGATAGAATTTGCCAGTGAAGGTGTCTGGTCCTGGACCTTTGTTTTTTGGGAGACTTCAGATTACTATTCAATTTCATTGCTGGTAATTGGTCTGTTCAAATTTTCTATTCCTGCTTTAGTTTGGGTAAGTATCTATTTCTAGAACTTTTTTTCTTTTTTTTTTAATTTAAATTCAATTAGCCAACATATAGTGCATCCTTAGTTTCAGATGTAGAGTTCAGTAATTAATCAGTTGTGTTTAACACCCAGTGCTCATCACATTATGTGCCCTCCCTAATTGCCCATTGCCCAGTTACCCCATCCCCCAACCACCTCCCCTCCAGCAACCCTCAGTTTGTTTCCTGTAGTTATGAGTCTCTCATGGTTTGTCTCCCTCTGATTTCTTCCCAGTTTTCCCTCCCTTCCCCTATGATCCTTTGCGCTGTTCCTAAAATTCCACAAGTGAAACCGTACGATCATTATCTTCTCTGATTGACTTATATCGCTCAGCATAATACCCTCTAGTTTCATCCACGTTGATGTAATTGGTATTCATCCTTTTTGATGGCTAATACTCCAGTGTGTGTGTGTGTGTGTGTGTGTGTGTGTGTGTGTGTGTGTATCCCACATATTCTTTATCCATTCATCTGTCAGTGGACATCTGGGCTCTTTCCACAGTTTGGCTATTGTGGACAGTGCTGCTATAGACATTGGGGTGCAAATGTCCCTATGGATCACCACATTTGTATCTTTATGTTTCTAGAATTTATCTGTATCTTCTAGGTTGTCCAATATAGGTTTTCATAATATTTTGTTACAAGTGTTTGTATTTCTGTGGTGTTGGTTATTTCTCCTTGTTCATTAGTGATTTTATTTGGGTCCCCTCTCTCTTGGTGAGCCCTGCTAGAGTTTATCAATTTTGTGATCTTTTCAGAGAGCTCCTGGTTTCATTGATCTGTTCTATTATTTATTTGAGAAAGAGAGAGTGTGTGCACAAGCAGGGTGAGTGGCAGGCAGAGGGAAAGGGAGAAGCAGGCTCCCTGCTGAGCAGGGAGCCTAATGTGGGGCTCAATCCCAGGACCCTGGGATCATGACCTGAGCCAAAGGCAGACACTTAACCAACTGAGCCACCCAGGTGCCCTGTTTTTTTAGTCTCTATATCATTTATTTCTGCTCTAATCTTTATTATTTCCTTCCTTTTGCTGGGTTTGGGTTTTATTATTTTTCTAGCTCCTTTGGGTGTAAGGTTAGGTGGTTTTGACATTTTTCTTGCTTCTTGAGGTAGACCTGTATTGCACTAAACTTCCCTTTTAGAGACACTTTTGCTCCATCCCAAAGATTTTGGACCATTGTGTTTTCATTTTTATTTGTTTCCATGTAATTTTTAATTTTTTCTTTGATTTCCTGGTTGACCCATTCATTGTTTTAGTAGCATGTTATTTAATCTCCATGTATTTGTGTTCTTTCCATATTTTTCTTGTGGTTGATTTCATAGCATGTGGTCAGAAAAGATGCATGGTATGACTTTAATTTTAAATTTGTTAAGACTTGTTTTGTGGCCTAATATTCGATCTATTCTGGAGAATGTTCCACGTGCACTTGAAAAGAATGTGTATTCTTCTGTTTAGTGTGGAATGTTCTGAATGTTAAATCCATCTGGTCCAGTGTGTCATTCAAAGCCACTGTTTCCTGCTCTGTCCATCCATGTGAGTGGGGTGTTTAAAGTATTACTGTTGTATTACTGCTGTTGTATTACTGTCGGTTATTTCCTTCATGTTTGTTATTTCCTTCATGTTTGTTATTGTTTTATGTATTTGTGTGCTCCCATGTTGGGTGCATAAATATTTACAACAACTGCTATATCTTATCTTTTTTTTTTTTTTATTTGAGAGAGCGAGCACAAGCAGGAGGATGGACAGAGGGAGAAGCAGGCTCCCCGCTGAGCAGGGAGCCTAACTGGGGGCTCGATCCCAGGACCCTAGAACCATGACCTGAGCCGAAGACAGATGCTTAACTGACTGAGCCACCCAGGTGCCCCTACAATTGTTATATCATCATCTTGTTGGATTCTCCCCTTTATTATTACGTAGTGTCCTTCTTGGTCTCGCTACAGTCTTTGTTTTAAAGTCTAGTTTGGGGGAGCCTGGCTGGCTCAGAAGAGCAAGTGACTCTTGATCCTTGGGGTCATGAGCTTGAGCCCCATGTTGGGTGTAGATTACTTAAATTAACAAAAAAAGTCTACATGTTTGTTATAAGTATTGCTACCCCAGCTTTATTTGACATTCATTTGCATGATAAATGTTTCTCCATCCCCTCACTTTCAAAATGTAGGTGTCTTTCAGTCTGAAATGAGTCTCTTGTAGGCAGCATATAGATGGATCCGGTCAAAAGTAATTTTTTAATCTTAATTTGGTATGCGTATTTCAGACAGAAGACAAAATGAAATCACCTGGATCACAATTTATATGTGAGGCCAAAGGCACTAAAAAATAATACATAATATTAATAGTGTTTATTCTGGATGGTAGGGTTGTGAATGATTTTTCCTAAATGAGAAGGTATTACTCTGAAATGGGAAAAAGGAAACTTCATCTTTAATGTAAAAACATGCACTTCAAAATCTTACCTATTAACACTACCTGATCTTTTTGTATTTACTCTTTGGACGTTGATTGGTTATTTATAGCATTGAATGAAGAACCACATTTCAACTTTAATGCCAAGGACAGTTTTTAATTCAATTTTTTAGTCTTTTTAAATGGCACATACAAAAGGAGGAGATATTTTCTGATTGGCGTATTAATGTGATCCATCCTGTTCAGTTGGTTTTTATTGCCATATTTAAACACCTTACCATTATATGTTTTACGTGCATTATTTTCAATACTGCTGAATTAATATTTAAAGTTTGTATTTCCTTCCTAGTTTAATTTCCGTATCCTAAGATTCTGGGGCTGCTTCATTGCTCAAGGTAAGAAAACACAGGGCCCTACCAATACTATGGGAGAAGATATAAACTAGATTGATTCTGGCTGCTTTTTATTCCCAGCAAATCAGGTTAAATACTGTGCTTACATTTCATTGGTTATTGTTTCTAAGCTCAAATTTTAATATTTGGTGGTTTGTATTTTGTTACTGAGTGTATTTACACAAAGAACACATTCTATTATTTCCCATATCTTATAACATCCCTTCTCTATGAAGTATGTTAAAAAGAATCAGTCTCACAAAGATATTAATTGCCTTGGTTTTATTTTCATTCTGTGTTATCTGTATCAATTCAAACTACCTTTTTACTACTGTGGCCCTGAGGTAAAACTCAAATTTTTGAATAGGTTAACAATAACTGGATTTGTACTGAATACTTTAGGAAATCGACTTTTTTGTTTTATGCCATTTTATAATCTTTAGTAAAAGAGGCTCAGAAAAATAGAGCACAAACTTCCTTTGTTCTTGTGCTGTAAGACCTCTGCATTTCCAGATGGTCTATAGTTATGTGAAATAAATATCCATAGTTGAAATACACTGAATTTCTTGTGCAAATACTGAAACCTATTTTTTTTTAAATACAGTTCGTTTCTAACCATACCAGAACTATGTTTTACATTAATTAATGAAAGATTTCAAAAAATACAAAGTCACACCAATTTGATCTTAATATGCCCTGGTAGTCCTGTCTCACTTGTAAAGTGGTCATAAGAAAGATCAGACGAATTTTAGTTCTTCTGGGGCTTTTCTAAGGTTAAATGCACTCTTACTTGGTATTAAAAAGTAGGAGATATTATTTTCCCCCATTTAATATAAAAACATCCATTTACTTTGAAAGAGTTCTCAGCCTACCTTTGGTTCAGGTTAATTAATTTATTTCTTATTGAATGCTTGATCTGGATTTAGACAAATAACAACTGATCACCTTTCTGTTCTGTGTTTATCATGTCTTTCCTTTACTCCCTAGTGAACAAACGGTTTGTTTCCTTTATTAGCAGTTTAGGCATAATATAGCCAGGTTTCTGTTTCTGGCCTCTAAATAACTGAATTTCAAATAATTAATCTTGAAAAAATATGGTTACCTTCATTTTAATAACAAAGTTTTGAATGTGCTCTTCAAAAAGGGACTTGTTAGATCTGCTGAAATTATAACTGAACTTGTTAAGACAGTTAATGTTGCTTTTGGATTAAATGGGCAACTACATACTCAGAGAAGAAATGTTAAGAAAAAAAAATTTTTTTTGAGGACTTCTGTTCTTTGGAAATTGAGGGCAATGTGAATACATTGATAGTCTGGGATTCAGGCTTCTGGCTTGGAAAGATCAGTGGTTTTCCTCTGTGTTCAGATGTCTTTGTTTATTCGAGATAACAGGAACTACTTTGCATGCATGTGAAGGAGATAGATATACAAGTATTTTTGAAGTATTCAAAGTTGAAAGCACAGAGTCACCAAAGGTACAGAATTTAGATTGTGATTATGAATCACAACCCTTGGTGATTGAATCTCCTGGAGAATTTCACTGAATAAAAAGCAAGAGATAAAAAATGCTTCTGACTGAAAGGATAACCAAATAAAGAAATGGGAATAAGCATGAAAAGACTACATCACCTTTTCCTGAGTCCATGTTTCTGATCCTCAGATAAGGTCTTTCCAGCCTGTGCGGTCCTGCCCCACACCAGTGATTGCCTAGAGAGCTCGGGGGCAGTTCTGCTTGTAGCCAGGCCAGAGTGCTCTGCATGGAGCTGGACTGCACTTTGCCCACTCTGGTGCGTTCCCAAAACATGTTCTTCTATTTACAGTGACTCAGACATTACGAGCCATTCTCTTGTAAACAATGAATAAGCTTGTTTAAAACTAGGAGCACATGGAAACTGCTGTGAACACCTTAGTCAAAATATTCCCTTACGGAGATGTAATTGACCAGATGACAAAAATAAGGCACCTGGAGAACTACCTCAAATCCGAAGGTGGGCAAGAAAAAAGAGCAGGAAATTAATTAAGTGGTATGTATATCCAGTAGCTATGGGTTCATTGGCTTACACTAACTTCCCTCCAGTAAAGGTAGGTTTTTCCTCAGTAATCATAAAGAGCTTCAGATGATGTCACCCACAGAAAGGGAAAAAAAGAAAAATAAGACCCTTTCTGATTGATCATGTAGAGCCTTCTATGACTGCCAGAAAAGTAATCTGCATTAAATCATGTCAAGAAATAGGTTATAAGTGTAAAGATATGTACAAGGATAAGCTTAGAATTTTTCCATCATTCATATAGAAGTTTCTGGGTAATTTCAGGAATACTATTGCCAGTTGCTCAGGGATTGTCCTCCCCTTGCTTTCTTTTCAGAAAGAATTTGAATACTGTCCATTATGGTAGCAACGTGTGAAAAACCAGGCCTGAAGACACCTGTACAATGTCTTGAATATTACTGGACATTCTTATGGTTTAGGAAATGGGTTTATGAATTTCTGCAGGGGATAGATTTAGCAAACAATTCATCCTGCTACTTTCCCATGAAAACTCAATAATGGAATTGAGGGGTGTCCATGATTTTCTATGAAGAAAAAAAACTAAGTAATATTACATTTTGGCCTCCAAGTGGAGAAAAGCACCAAGTTTCTCTGTGATTTCATTAAAGCAATCGTACTCTACTTTTCTAACTAAAGACAAAACTGTCTGGTTCTAGTGCTATTTTCCACAACAGAAAACTCCCCCTGCTATGGTTTTATTTAAAAACCAACCCCAAATCACAACCCAATTTACATGCTGTCTTTATCCACATACAGAATTCTCACAGCCAGCAAGGCAACTTACACGTAAAAGGCTTTCCAAAGAAATAAGCCCAATTCCTTATTTACAGAAGTATTTCTAGCTATTATTTTGAAATAAATTTTGGTATCTATTTCAGACTCAATGGTTCATAATATTTGCCACATATCAACAACTGCAAATCCAAGATATTAAAGAAATACTTAATCTATTCAAATGTAGTCCTTACCATCTCTTTAAAGTTGGCTGAAAAGTGTTAGATTCACAAACACGATGCTTTTGTGTATGGGTTTCAATATAAACTCCTTTCCACAAAGGCAATATGTTGTAAAACTGATGTCTCAAGGCCACTGAAGGGACGACATAATTTCAGTCAAGCATTAAGAAGTTCATCATCTGAGTGTCCAATAGCATCTGGGTTTGAAAGTGGATCCAAGTCTGCAAATAGATTGAACCAGGCTGACATGTCTTGGTTACCACTGTTGGGAGCTATTAAAGAAGAAAAAACACATTGAAGAGTCTCAGGTTTTTAAAATCTCATTACTGTACCATTTTTAATTTTTTTAAATGCCATATACTTCTACTTTGTTCTCTTGTGATGCTGGCTTTTATTTTTATTTATTTATAAGATTTCATTTATTTGAAAGAGAACACAAATGGGGGCAGAGGGAGGGGCACTGGAAGAGGTAGAAGCAGACTCCCCGTTGAGCAGGGAGCCTTGATCCCAGGACCCTGGGATCATGACCTGAGCCAAAGGCAGACACTTAACCGACTGAGCCACCCAGGCATCCCATTTACGTGATTTTAAAGTGGATCCTTCTTGGGACACCCGGGTGGCTCAGTCGTTGGGCATCTGCCTTCGGCTCAGGGCATGATCCCGGGGTCCTGGGATTGAGCCCTGCATTGGGCTCCGTGCTCCGCTGGGAACCTGCTTCTTCCTCTCCCACTCCCCCTGCTTGTGTTTCCTCTCTTTCTGGCTGTCTCTCTCTGTCAAATAAATAAATAAAATCTTTAAAAAATAAAGTGGATCCTTCTTTTGAATAAAAAAATTAAGACAACTGGTAAGAATAAACTACCAATTATATCTCCTTGATACTTTTTTAAAAGATTTTATTTATTTGAGAGAGCACAAGCAAGATGAGGGGCAGAGGGAGAAAACGACTCCCCACTGAGCAGGGAGCCCGATTCAGGGCTCAATCCCAGGACTCCAGGATCATGACCTGAGCTGAAGACAGACGCTTAACTGAGCCACCCAGGTGCCCCTCCTTGATAATTTTGAAAAGCTAATAATGCAGGTACCTTGTGCTTTGCTGAGGCCCTTCTATGTAAGTAATTTTATGTTGCTCTGAGAAATGATTAAAAGTGAACAGGCAGGCAATAATAGTCTTAGAAACACAATTTATAGAAGTCTCTCAGGTAAGGTTTAAAATTAAAAGTAACCTGTGTTCCTACAAAGTAGGAACATTACATTTGTAAACTTGGTGTTTAAAAATCTGTATTTATTATAAAATATTAAACATGGGAAGGAAGAAAATCCTTCTATCACATTAACATACCCAACAGTTCTCATTTTGGTTTACAGTTGTTTCCTTTGTCTTTTCCATGTGTATTTTACAAATTTTTGATATATATTTTATGGAGTGGATTGTCTTAGATACAACTTCCTGTTAACCAACTCCCTCTCACCTCCCTGTGGAGACTGGAAAATCACTGTATTGATGATAGTCTATAGGCTGCACTGTGGCAAAGATTTCAAGGATACACATTTAGGCTGAAGCTGAAATTAGTAAAAGAATGCACAGAGACACAGTGAGTCATCTCAGAAGGTTAGGCTCTTAAGGGTTGAGGGGTCCAGTAGCAGTGCTGAGACCCAGGAGACAATCTAAAGACCTTGATATGAGATGAGAGACACAGGGGCAGAGAATGGAAGGCAGTCATACTCAGAAGAATCTAAGGCAACCCTCTTTTATAAACACGGTTTCCCACTTTTTACAGGTCAGAGGGCTGTAGTTTAGACTGTGGGGATTCCAAGCCTTAAAGATCAGGGAGAGTGAAAGGCTTCCATGTGTGTCCACTTCTGTTTCTAGGAACCCCAAGTTAGTGATACCTACACAAGTTGTGGCCTTGAGTTCTTAGCACACTACCTATTAGTAAGTAATATGGGCAAGTCATTTAACCTCACAGGCTCTTATTTCTTCATCTTATTTCTTCATAAGTAATAATCATTTATCATTAAACCAGGGTATCTGAGAGAGAATGGGAGGCCTATTAATAATTGTGCTGGGGGCGCCTGGGTGGCTTAGTTGGTTAAGCATCTCTTGATTTTGGCTCAGGTGATGATCTCATCAGGCTTGTGAGATGGAGCCCTGCATCAAGCTCCATTTTCAGCAGGGAGTCTGCTTCTCTCCCTCTTCCTCTCCTTCTGCCCCCACCCCCGCAACCTGCCATGCTCACTTGCTTTCTCTCTCACAATAAATAAAATCTTTTCTAAAAATGATGCTGGAAGAAGCAAGAAAAATCTGAAACAACCTGACCTTACACCTAAAGGAGCTGGAAAATGAACAATCAAAACCCCAAACCAGTAGAAGGAAATAATAAAGATTAGACTAGAAATTAACAAAACAGAAACCAAAAAAACAATAAAATTTTGGTCAATCAAATCAGGAGCTGGTTCTTTGAAAAGATCACAAAATTGATAAGCCTTTGGCCAGACTTACCAAAGAACTCAAAATCAGAAATTAAAGAGGAAGGATTCTGAGAGAACATTATGAAAAATTATATGCCAATGAACTGGACAACCTAGAAGAAATGGATAAATTTGTAAAAATGTATAATCTCCCAAAACTGAATCAGGAAGAAATAGGAAATTTGAACAGACCAATTCCTAGACATGAAACTGAATCAGTAATTTAAAAAAAAAAAAATCCCAACAAACATAAAGTCCAGGATCAGATGCCTTCACTTGCAGATTCTACCAAACATTTAAGGAAGAGTTACAACCTATTCTTCTCAAACTGTTCCAAAAAATACAAGAGGAAGGGAATCTTCCAAATTCACTATATGAAGCCAGCATTACCCTAATACCAAAACCAGATAAAGACATCACCAAAAAAAGAGAACTACAGGCCATTATCTCTGATGAACACAGATGCAAAAATCTTCAAAAAATACTGGCCCTAGCCACAGCAATTAGACAACATAAAGAAATAAAAGGCATCCAAATTGTTAAGGAAGAAGTAAAATTTTCACTGTTTACAGATGACATGATATATACGTAGAAATTCTGAAAGACTCTACACCAAAAAAACTGCTAGAACTGATAAATTCAATAAGGTTGAAGGATACAAAATCAATGAATAGAAATCCGTTGCATTTCTATATCTAATAATGAAGCAGCAAAATGAAATTAAGAAAATCCCATTTACAATTGCACTAAAAATAATAAAATACTCAGGAATAAACCTAACCAAGGAGGTCAAAGACCTGTACTCTGAAAACTATAGAACACTGATAGAAGAAACTGAAGAGGACACAAACAAATGGAAAGATATCCCATGTTCAAATACTGTTAAATGTCCATACTACCCAAAGCAACCTACAGATTTAATGCAATCCCTATCAAAACAGCAACAGCATTTTCACAGAACTTTGAGCAAATAATGCTAAAGTTTGTATGCAGTCACCAAAGACCCTGAATAGCCAAAGCAATCTTGAAAAAGAACAAAACTGGAGGTATCACAATCCCAGATTTCAAGATATATTACAAAGCTAGTAATCAAAACAGTAATCGAAGTAATCAAAACAGTATGGTACAAAAAAAAACCAAAACAGTATGGTACTGGCACAATAAACACATAGATCAGTGGAACAGAATAGAGAACCCAGAAATAAACCCACAATCATACGGTCCATAATGACAAAGGAGGCAAGAATATGCAATGGGAAAAAGTCTCTTCAACAGTGTTGGGAAACTGGACAAATTTCTTACACCATCCACACAAATGAACTCAAAATGGATTAAAGACCTAAATGTGAGACCTAAAGCAATAAAAATCCTAGGAGAGAGCACAGGCAGTAATTTCTCTGACATTGGTCAAAGCAACTTCTTTCTAGACAGGCCTCCTGAGGCAAGAGAAACAAAAGCAAATATAAACTATTGGGGCTACATCAAAAACTTCTGCACAGCAAACAATCAACAAAAGACAACCTACTGAATGGAATAAGATATGTGTCAATGAAACATCTGATAAAGGGTTCATATCCAGAATATATAAAAAACTTAACACCCAAAAAACAAAGAATCCAATTAAAAATGGGTAGAAGACAAGAACGGACATTTCTCCAATGAAGACATCCAGATGGCCAACAGACACAAGAAGAGATGCTCAGCATCACTCATCATCAGAGAAATGCAAATCAAAACCACAATGAGGTATCACCTCACACCTGTCAGAATGGCGAAAATCAAAAATACAAGAAACAAGTGTTGGCGAGGCTGTAGAGAAAAAGGAACTCTTGGACACTGTTGGTGGGAATGCAAACTGGTACAGCCATTGTGGAAAACAGTGTGGAGGTTCCTCAAAAAATTAGAAATAGAATTAGCATGTGATCCAATAATTCTACTACCAGATATGTACCCAAAGAGTATGAAAACACTAAACTGAAAAGATATATGCACTCTTATGTTTCCTGCAGCATTATCTGCAATAGCCAAAGTGTGGAAACAGTCCAAATGTCCATCAGTAAATGAATGGATAAAGAAGATGTGATATGTACACACACACACACACACACACACACACACGAATATTACTCGGCTATAAAAAAGAATGAAATCTTGGGGCACCGGGTGGCTCAGTCGGTTAAGTGTTTGCCTTCGGCTAAGGTCATGATACCAGGGTACTGGAATCGATCCCCGTGTTGGGCTCCCTGCTCAGTGGAGAGCCTGCTTCTCCCTCTCCCTTTGCCCCCCCTCGCGCTCTCTCTCTCTTGCTGTCTCTCTCTCTTGCTCTACCTCAAATAAATAAAATCTTTAAAACAAACAAGAAGAATGAAATCTTGCCACTTGCAACAACACTGATGGATCTAGAGGGCATAATTCTAGGTGAAATAAGTCAGTGAAAGGTAAATACCATATAATTTTACTCACTGTAGAATTTAAGAAATTAAAACAAATGAGCAAAGGAAAAAAGGCACAGAGAAAATAACAGACTCTTAAATATAGAGAACTGGTGGTTACCAGAGGGAGCGTGTGGGGGGCGGATGAGTGAAAAGGTGAAGGGGATTACGAGTACACTTAGCATGATGAGCACTGTATCTTGTATGGAAGTGTTGAATCACTATATTATACACCTCGAACTAATATAACACCGTATGTTGACTATACTGGAATTTTTTTTAAAGTAACAAAAAATAGTTATACTGGAAGAATAGGTGTCAACAAGGATATGTCATTCCTGTGGTCATTCCAGTAATACCTGACCTTCTTGGTGCAGCTTTGGAGAGGTTCTGATGAGTATATGAAAATCCTACAGCATTTTACAAATGTGGGATGGTTTTATATTCATCTGTCACAATGGAAAATGAAGGTCTTAGTTACATTATTTTCATGGGGGCTCTCCTTGTGTACACTTTTCTTGCCTCCAGAAATTCTTAGGGAACAAATAGCAAATGAATTATACTGAAATGTAATAATAGATGTATAGAAAAAAAAAGAGCCTAAATAACTGTTACTAGCTTTCATAAAGTAAAAGCAACTGTAAACAGTATCAGTTCAAGAAGAACAAGAGCACTCCTTAGAAGCCACCCTTGTGACACCCTTCCAGTCACTGTCCACACCCCACCCAGCCAACACTGAGATAAATCCCAGCAGCAGTGTTGTGACAACATTGTTTCTATATTTTGGTCAACAAACGGATGCATTTCTCTTGGGTATACACTTAGGAGTGGAAATGCTTTGTCTTATGTGTTATATGTACGTAGGTTCAGTTTTAGTAGAAATTGCTAAACAGTTTTCCAAGCGGTGATGCGAATCTGCACTCCCGCTAGCAGTGTCTGGGTTCCTCCACATCCTTGTCATCACATGGAATTTTCTATTTTTCATTTAAACCATTATGGTAGGTGGATAATGGAACTGCATATTGGTTTTAAATTGCATTTCCTTAATGATTAATGAAGTGGGGTAATGAATTTGGGGGGGTAGTGAATTTTAAAGTTGTTAAGAATTTCAATTTTTATTAAAATTCTCAGGCTTAATTTTATTAAATTAAAGCCTCAATGATTATAGGCAAATAGCAGCTTTCCCAATACTTCTATTTCCCAATACTTCTTTCCCAAATTTCACTTATGAAATTTATTTTATACTCTCTATTTTAAATGATTAAACACACATTTAGTTTTAGTGGATTTTAGAAAAGAAAATTATAAATAGGCTGAATCCCAAAGGGATGGCTGTACTCTGAATCGGCTAGTGTGAATCTGTGATTTGCTTGGAGTTGATGGATTTGCCAATTGGTTATCCCAGAGTACTGGAAAGAATAGAATTCCAAGAGTCTACAGTGATACGTATCAACAAATAAAATATGAGGGACAAGAGAAAGCTGTTCCATATAGAATGTCAACTAATAAATGTAGAAGGAATGAGGAAAGAGAAAACCAACATTTGGCAACAACCATAGTAATAAGTATTTCATGCAAAGAATTATCAATGAATGCTAAATTAGTGGGTAAAACTTCGATGGAAACAAGCCATTTACACAGTTTTAAAATATTTTCCTACAAGATATTACAAAGGGAAAAATACAGTAGTAATTTTATAGTGCAGTCACCTGGGAGACGCTATCTTAGCCAACTGATCAAAGTTAACATCACATGCAATGGGACAATTCAGACATCGTGTGCCTCCTGATATTAAGAAGGCACAACATCACTCCTGTTATGCTAGTCCTGCCAAAATCCCTAACCTGAATCTGATTATGAAAAAACATCAGATAAACCCAACTTGAGGAATATACAAAATAAATGGCCTCTATGCTATAGAGAAGTCAAAATGATGAAAGACAAAGATTAAGGAACCATTACAGAATAAAAGCAATTAAAGAGATATGACTCTAAATGCAACGTGGGATACTGGATTGGATCCTGCATTAGGAAAAAAAACGCTTTTACTTTTTATGACAAAAGGAAAAAAACAAAACCGCGGGCTCCTTATTGGTTAAGCGCCTGCCTTCAGCTCAGGTCATGATCCCAGAGTCCCAGGATTTAGCCTCAGTTGGTTAAGCTCCTGCCTTCAGCTCAGGTCATGATCCCAGAGTCCCAGGATTTAGCCTGTAGTCAGGCTCCCTGCTCACTGGGAAGTCTGCTTCTTCCTGTCCCTCTGCTGCTCCCCCTGCTTGTGCTCTCTCTCTGTGTCAAATAAATAAATAAAATCTTTTTTAAAAAATGTGAATCATGGAACATAAGAAATAGCAGGGAGATCGGTAGGAGAAGGAAGGGAAGAATGAAGGGGGGTAAACAGAAGGGGGAATGAACCACAAGAGACTATGGACTCTGGGAAACAAACTGAGGGCTTCAGAGGGGAGGGGGATGAGGGATTGGGATAGGCTGGTGATGGGTATTAAGGAGGGCACGTATTGCATGGAGCACTGGGTGTTATACACAAACAATGAATCATGGAACACTACATCAAAAACTAAGGATGTACTCTATGGTGACTAACATAATAAAAAACTTAAAAATAAAAGATAATAAATTTTAAAAATGTGAATCCATACAGATAATACATAAATGGGGAAGAAGAGAGGTCTTTTGTTTACAGCAAATTACTGAGGGCTGGCAGAAGAAGTGAACTGTATGGCAAGTGAATTATATGTCAATAAGGCTATTTAAAATTGTGATCAAATAGCAAAGTAGGTTTTTAAAAAGGTAGTATATGCATACAAGGAATATTATTAAACCTTAAAAGGGAGAAAATCCTGTCACACGCGACAACATGGATGAACTGTGAGGACATTAAACTAAATGAAATAAGCCAGTCATGAAAAGACAAATACGGTATGAGGTACTAGAACAGTCAAATTCATAGAAACAGAAACTATAATGGTGGTTAGCAGAGGAAGGGGAAAGAGGATTTGTTTAATGGGTATAAAGTTTCAGATTTGCAAAATGAGAAAGCTCTGGAGATCTGTTTCACAACACTATGCATATACTTAACATTACTGAACTCTTCACTGAAAAATGGTTAAGGTGGCAAATTTTGTTACATGTTTTCTACTATAATAAAAATGTGGAGGGGGTGCTGTGGTGAGAAAATCATTGTTTTTCACCACCCATCATAGTAAAGACTGAATCAGGCCAAAAGCAACACTGGATGCTAAATCTAAGTAGAAATTCTGATGACGAGCTGTGCACAAAGTGTCTCCTCATGGACTGCTTAGCAATTGCAAGAGAGGATAAAATAACACAAAATAGTAATTATTTAGGAGAAAAACTGGACAGCACTTTGGATGGGTGGTCAAAATTAACATTATCTGTGAGGGAGAAATGGACAGCATCAACTTTCAGATATGAAACCCTGAGACAGGAGTGTCAGAGGTGCAGTCCTCCAGGTAATAATGAAGAACCTGAATTTAATCACAATAAAATTCAGATAAAACTAAAATAAGGAACGTTCCATTAAAAATAAAGAACAGTGGAGCAGAGGCACTATACTCTATTAAAACGCCCATGTTCAAAAAAATCAAAGAAAAGCTGTAGAAATGTTTCAGATCAAACGAGGCTAAAGAGACATGGCAACTGCATACAAGACCCCAGACTTGCTGTCCAGAGGTAGAAAGTGCTGTAAGGAATATTACTGGGTCAGCTCACAAAATTGAAATAAAATACATGGTAGATTATGGAAAAAGTATTATGTTAATATTAAATTTCCTGAAGTTTACAACCATACTGTGGTTATACAAGAGAATATAACAGTTCTTAGGAAATACAAACAAGTATTTTGGGGTAAGTGGTCATGATGTATGTAACTCACCCTCAAGTGGTTCAGAATAAAATAACACATGCATTACACACATACACACATCTACATAAAGCAAAATACTAACACTATATGAATCTCCATAAAGTGTATACAGGTGTTCTTTGTGCTGTTTTCACTTACGCAACACTTCTGTACGTTTGAAATTCCTTCCAATTAAAAATTTTTAAAAAACCAACATCAACGACTAAGATTATTATGTATCTAAAATCCTGACAGAGTGTCTGTTTTCTGTGCTTACCCACCATGGTAATTACAACATGGACCAGTTCGGCAGATAGCAATATAGTGAGTACTCAATAAATGTTAGCAGTTACTATGTGCCAGGCCCTTTGCTAAATGCCTGAATGCACTGTTTGTCAATAGACATCTTGTAATAAAAGAATACCTTCTATCCCTAATGGTATTATCCATTGCCAACAAACCTTAACACAAAATATAAAAAATTAAAGCACATAATTTAGTTTACTGTGACAAGCTCACAAGTGCTATTCAATTTTTTCCATGATGAGGGATGGCCAGGTATAACTTACATTTTATTTACTTAAAGATTTTACTTATTATTTTTTAAAAAGATTTTCTTTATTTTTCAGACAGAGAGAGAGCATAAGCAGGGGGAGTGGCAGGCAGAGGGAGAAGCAGATTCCCCACTAAGCAGGGAGCCTGAAGTGGGACTCAATCCCAGGAGCCTGGGATCATGACCTGAGCCCAAGGCAGAGGCTTAATTGACGGAGCCACATAGGTGTCCCTATTTGAGGGAGAGAGTGAGTGAGCAAGAGCACACACAAGTGGGGAGAGGGGCAGAAGGACAGGAAGAGAATCTCCAGCAGACTCCCCACTGAGAGCAGAGCCTGATTTAGCGTTTGATCTCATAACCTGAGATCACGACCTGAGCCGAAATCAAGAGTTGGATGCTTAACCAACTGAGCCACCCAGGTGCCCCTATAACTTTCATTTTAATTTATTATTAACAAAATATTTCTCTGGACAATATGAGGCAAACACTATATGATCCTTTATGAAATTTATCTGAATTCAATTGTTAATATGATGGCAAATAATATAAGTAAATAACTTACACTTTGTTAATTTCTTTGGACTCTGTGGAGGCACTGGCTGGTTTTCAGTGTGTGAAAGAGGAACTTCTAATCCCCCTTGGGAGGCCCAGCCTGGGGAGGGAAGTAAGGAATTATCCATTGTTAGTCAAGTAGGAAGCAGTATCAGAAAAAATAAGAAAAGTTAAAAATATATATTGAGTCCTCAAATCTTTCTATCAGGGTGAGATTCTACGATATAAGTCACAGAAGACACTTAAAATGTATCTGCAATCATGTATTTTAGTCAAATCATCTAAGTTTAGTTGTAGCTAGAATTAGACTTCCTTACAGTTTTCAAAGTGGTTTTGAAATAAATATACAAGTCTTCTTTATTTAAACAACTACAAATAAATAAGATATAGAAAGAGAATTTCTAAGGAGTTGGGAGAGAGGAAATAGACCTGCCAATTAGAATCTTGAAAGCTTTAAGTATGTTTATACCGTCAGACTCAGTAATCCTATTTCTAGAAATTTACCTTAAGGAAATAATTTAAGTGAAGAAAAAAAGCACATGTATGATTATGTTTATTGCAGCATTATCTACAAAATGAAAAAGTCATAACAGTAAGGAAGGAATTATGGGAGATAAATGTGACAAAATACTATGCAGTCATTAAAAAGTATCATTATGAATACTCTATTACTAAGACAGTGAAATGTTTGCCGTAACATGGGAAATTATTTAGGCTATCATTAAAATACAGCACTAGAAACAAACTTAGATTATCCTCCCTACTATCTTCCTTGTACAGAAGAGATCATTTGAAGCCCATGTTTTTACTTAGGGTTCCTAGAACATAGATCTTTTAACTCAGAGCAGTTCACTTTCCTGATTTACACTGCAGGAGAATAAGAAGTAGAAATACAGAAAAGGCGAGTGAAGTAGGAAGAGTCCTGTAGTAGGAGGCAGAAAACCAGATTTTGGTTCCCTCTTGTTTACTGCCCGGTGATTTTAAGCAAGACACTCATTAAACACTGAGTATCAAGTGCCTGGGCCGTTGCATGGGAACATCCTGTCAGCCTGCAGGCAGGGACCAGAACAGATAGATACTCGGAGTGGCGAAGAAATACTGTTGATAATGTACTGCCAGAAAGGAAGAATCCAGTACTGCTCGCGATGCGGCAAGTTAAGGAGAAAGAGAAGTAGGATTTCACTTGGAGAATGAATCTGTTTGTAAATCTTTGTAACTATTATAGTGGCCACTGATAAGGCATATAAGAGTAATTGTTTTCTCAAATTTTATAGTAAAACACCTGAATTATCCTAGATAGAGTGCCTCTTTATCAAATAATACTGTATTCCTACTTTTAGGCTATTTAATAAATTCTACTGAGTGATTATTAAGCTGCTATTGATTTTATTTAGTGAGCTAACTTTATACTGCTGTCATAGAAAGCAAAAAGATAAATCACCCCACAGATCATGCCCTTTAGGTGCTTACAGACTGGATAAAGTATGATGGCCTTGCAGATATAGTATGAACATAAGTATTTTAATACAAAGAACAATGCGTTAAGATACTGTTAGGTGCCGTGAACCATTTTCTCAAGGATAAAATCTAGGGGATGGAAGACAGGGCCAGAAGGCAAGATGAACTATGATTACAGCCATAAAAACAGAGCACTATGGGAGGCCAGAGGTGGAAGAACCATGCACTGGGCAGTGCTGAAGAAGTATTCAAGTGTTGGCCGCCATGGAGAAAACACTGGACTGGGAATCTAACACACAGGCCCAAGTCCATGCTCCATTACCGAACATCATAAGCGAAAGCAGCAACACAAGCAATGATGTCTCAGAGGGATCTGAAAATAGTCAATATAGTTATAGAAAATGGTAAGTATTTTGAAGTAAGCTAAGAGATAAGACTGGAAATGCAGGCACAATGGACCAGAGCCCATGGTCCTTCATTTTTTAAAAAATGTAAGCAGTGTGCTGACATCAGAATCTGCCTCTTGGAGAAAGAATTCTGGGGAAGCATGGAAGGTAACCTGGGATTTGGAAGGGCTGGTAGGAGGACTCTTGCAGCAGCCCAGGAAACCAAATAAGGCTCTAAATGCCTCTGGTAATAGTGGTAGAAAGGAGAAGCATGAAATTGGAGACATGCTCTAGAAACAGAATTGACAGTACTTAGCAACCAATATGGAAATGGGGAGCAAAATGACTCAGACGGTGATGGGTTGGACACAGGCCGGTGGGGCAGTAGGTCAGAAGAGGGAGTCCCTGACATATAAACAAAGCAGGTGGCCCTTAGGAAAACACCTTGCCCAGCTTTATACCACCACCGTCCAGTCCTGCTGCCTTGCCCAGGAGGCTGCCATGGAACTATCCTTGTCTACTCTGAACCCATGGGAAGAGAATACACCAAGCTTTGCTAGATGGAAGAAACTGTATCACCTGCCCTAAGTAGGGGTAACTTAGCAGGTCAAGAGTTTAAAATAAGACCCTGATTTCCTGTGTAGGGAAGACTTCTGGGAAAGTTAATGTACCAAGTGTGGGGTTTGGCGGAGGTAGCAGGAAAGCAGCCATTGTTTAACCCTTGTCGATACACTCCAGTGGTAATATTTGTTATTTTTTTCAGTTGATGGGTGAGACACAGATTTTATCTAGTAGTACTGAAGTTAAATCAATATCCTTGTCGATTGTAGCATCTACAAATGCATAGTTTTGCTTCAGAAAGATAAAGTAAGTCATGGGTGTCCAAATGTTTCATAGGCACTTACTGTTAAAAGTTCCAGCAGCATGAAGGCCAAGGTCAAAGAGCTGTGAAGGAAGGAATCGTGATGAATGAGCAAGAGGCTCAGACCCCACAGGAGCCTCCCAAGACATGAAGCTGCCACCGGGGCTCCCAAAGGCAGTCTGGCATTCTTGGGTAAATTCACCAGTACTTGAAGAACCAGGACTTAGGAGGTTGTTGAGAAATGAGAATTCCTTCTCAAAATCATCTTCCAGTGGATCGACAGGTAAATCTTTTGCAACTGTTGAGTGAAAATATAAATAGAATGGCTTTTTTCTTTTTGAGGAAACGAGAGTAGGACATAAGGCAAATCAAATGTTTCATTGTTCTCATACATTAACATAATTTTTGAAAGTTTTTTAAACATAATTTATAATGATTAAACTGATTGGAAGTTTATGAGAAATTATTTCTAATTGGGTAGGCTGGTTTCTAGAAATTGTCCCAAGGACACATATAAGGAAACATTTACTCAAGACAATCTATTAAAATTCAGATTATGGTATTTGAACTAAGAAGCACTCCCTTCCTACCCCCCTCCCAATTCAGCACAATGGAATTCTATTCTAGACCTGTGCAGCCAAAAACATAAGGCTCCCTTCCCCCCCAGTTATGTTCCCAGGAGGGGTAGGATGTCAGCATTTCATATCCTGTCCTCAGTTACTTGTTGGCTAAGTCTGGGCAGTGCAGTCAAGAGGTGCAAGCTCCCATTTCCCACCCAGATAAGAAGACCACAGACATAAGATGGAGACTCTGATTTGAGTCTCAAAAGGATGGGGGTGGGGGGCAGAATTTGAAGAAATAATGGATAATATTTTCCAAATTTCCTGAAAATATCAATGTACTCATCCAACAAGCTTAATAAAACCCAAGTAGAATCAATACAAAGAGATCCATATCTAGATACATCATAGGCAAACCACTGAAAGTCAAAGAGAAAATCCCCACATTCATAGATTGGAAGAATCAAAATTGTCCAGATGGCAATTAACTCCAAACTGATGTATGAATTCAACACAATACCTATCAAAATCCCAGTAGTCTTTCTGGATAGAAATTGACAAGATGATTGTAAAATTTTTATGGAAATGCAAGGAAGTTAGAATAGCCAAAACAATTTTGAAAAAACAATGCTGTGGGACTTATACCCCCTAATTTCAAAATGTCCTATAAAGCCACAGTAATCAAGATAATATGGTACTGGCCTAAGACAGATATACAGATCAGTGGAACAGAAACTAGGATCCAGAAACACAACCTTACTTTTTTTTTTTTTTGGTCACTTGATTTTAACAAAAATGCCAAGAAAATTCAATGGAAAAAGGAATGTCCTTTCAGTAAATGGTACTGGAACAACTGGATGTGCATATGCAATAAACAAAAAAATTTAAAACTTACCTACCTCACACCATAAACACCAATTAACTCAAAATGATCATAGTCCTACATATAAAAGCTAAAATTATAAAACTTCAAGAAGAATACATAAGAGAAAATCTTTGTGACTTTGGGTAGGGAGAGTTTCTAGAAATGATACCAAAGAACAAGCCACACAAGAAAAAAAAAATAAGTTGAACTTAATAAAATTTTTAAAATTTTGTGTTTCAAGAGGCAAAATTAAGAAAATAAGATGACTAGGATAAAATATTTACGGGTCATATATCTGACAACTTGCACCAAGAAAAAAGAAATCTTGCAGCTTAATAATAAAGTAAATAACCCAATTAAAAAATAGGCAACTAGGTCTTCATAGATTTGTCAACAAAGACGACATATGAATGGCCAATAAACAGAGGAAAAGATGCTCAACATCATAAATCACTGGAGAAATGCAAGTTAAAGCCACAAATTAAAAGCACTAAAATGTACATGTTAAAAAGACGATACCAAGCATTGACAAAGATGTGGAAAAATTAGATACCTTATTCTTTGCTAGTGGGAATGAAATTGTAGTAGAGCCATTTTGAAAAAACAATTTGGCAGTTCCTTAAAAAGATAAACTCAAATTTACCACATAACCTAGGAATTCCACTCCTAGGAATCTAACCAAGAAAAATAAAATCTTATGTCCACACTCGGAGAAGTATTTGAATGTTCATAACAACAATATTAAAATAGCCAAAACCGTAAATAATCCATGTCTATCAACTGGTAAATGGATAAATACAATGTGCTATATCCATACAATGGAATACAATCATGAATAAAAAGTAATGAAGTAGTTAGCAAAACGTGACATATACATATAATGGAATATCATTCAGCCTTGTAAAGGAAGGAAATTCTGCAATATGCCACAATATGGATGAACCTTGAGGATATTATGCTAAGTGAAATAAGCCAGTCACAAAAAGACAAATACTGTATGAGTCCACATACATGAGGTACTTGGACTAGTCAAATTCATAGAGACATAAAGGAGAATGTTGGGTGTCAGGGGCTGGGCAGAGGTGGGGAATGGGGAATTATCATTTAATGGATACAGACTTTCAATTTTATAATGAAAAGAGTTACAGAGCTGGATGGTAGTGATGATTGCATAATATTATGTATTTAATACCACTGAATTTCTACACTTAAAACAGGATGGTAAATTTTATGTGTATTTTACACTTAAAAATTAAGGAAAAGAAAGTAATGAACTACTGCTATATGCAACAACATTGATGAATCTAGAAAAACATTAGGCTTAACGGAAGACATATAAAGTCAAACACAAAAGACTACCTTTTGTACAATTTTAGTCCAGGAAAGGGAAATTTATAGAGACAGAGTCAGATTAGTAACCTCCTAGGCCTGAGAGTTAAGAGTGAGGATTGTAAACAAGTATGAGAGAATTTTGGGAAATATTCTAATATTCAGTGTGGTGATAGATGCACAACTCTATAAATTTACTAAAAATCACTGAATTTTACATTTAGAATTGGTAATTTTTTAAACTTATATCTCAATAAAGCTGTTAAAAACCAAGAGATTTTATCGAGTCTCTGCAAATAAATCTGACGATCTAGGCAAAATGAATAATTTGAGAAAAATTAAATTTACTAAAATTGATCCCAGTGCATATAGAAAGGTTAAACAGACCAATTTCCATAGAAAAGAAAACACAAAAAAGTACCTGCCTAAATGTTTTCACAGGGAAATCAATAGCAGTGCAAAAATAGTAAATAAAATATCAACAAATTAATGCACAATGACAAAGCTGGACTTATAACTGGAATGCAAAGAGGGTGTAATATCAGGAAACCTATTAATACAGTTCATATTAATACATTTAAGAAGAAAAATCAAATAATGGCTGGCATACATACTGAGAAAGCTGTTGACAAAATTCAACAGCCATTCCTAATAAAAACTCTTAAAAAATTAGAAATGTATGGATATTTCTTTAACTTCACAAAACATATACCTCATTTCAAAAGCCAGCATTCCTAATTAATTCAGAAACATTACAGGAACTCCCACTAAAATCAGGAAATGCCCACCACTATTTAACATTGTGCTGGAGGTAGTAACCAATGCAATTAAACCAAAGAAATCAATTATAGTAATAAGAATTGGTAAAGAACAGGATTATCTCTATTTGCAAATGACATGTTGGTATACCTGGATAACCCTAGAAAATCAATGATAAAACTAACTCAAACTAAAAAAATTCAGCAAGGTAGCAGAATATTAGCTGCAAAAAATCAATAGCATTTATATACACAAAATAATAACCAATTAAAAATATAATGGAAAAGAGGAACTTGGCTGGCTCAGGTTGTACACAGCATGCAACTCTTGATCTCATGGTTGTGAGTTTGAGCTCCATGATGGGCATAAAGATTACTTAAAATATATATAGATTACACATATATATGTATGTGAAAAATATAAATATACATATGAAAAGAAAATCCCATTTATAATGGCAACAAAAAGATAAAATACTTAGAAATAACAAGAACTGCTCAAATCCTGTATGAAAAAAACTATATAAAAGATACACAAGGAAATTTTAACAAATAGAAAAATGTCCCATGTTTCTGGTTAGGACAATCAAACTGTCCATTTTTCACATTGAATGTGATCACAATAAAAGGAACGATGAGCCTTTTTATGGAGCTAGACAATATGATATAAAGTTTATACTGAAAAATAAACATGCAAGAATAGCTAAGAAAATAATGAAAAGAAAAAGATACTAGCCCTACCAGATATAAAAACACAAAAGACAGTTTCTATAATTAAAACCATGCGTCATCGGTGCATGCACATGTCAATGAAATATAAAGAAAGTCCAGAAACAGACCCAAATACATATAGAAACCTGCTATATGATAGGAAGTTATCTCAAATTCCCATGACAAAGATAGCATTTTAAAAAATGATATAAAAGGACGGCCACTTGCAAAACAATAACATTTAAGCCACTGCTAATACCATATGGCTAAATAAACTCCAAGTGAATTGGAGATCTAAATGTAAAAAATAAAAGGATACAAATACTAGAAGACAGCATAAAAGAACCCTTCTAGCCTGGGTTTGCATATGACAAAAATCAAGATCCAATAAAAGTAAAGATTAATAAATTTGACAACATAAAGTTATTTTTAAAATTTACATGGCAAGAAACAACTACATGAAAAGTCAAAAGCCAAGTGACAAAGTGGGAGAAAATATCTGCCACATAATTGATTGGGAAAGATATTCAAAGTAGTATTTACCAAGTGTCTACAACTGCTGGATGGTGGAGGTACATCAGACAGTGAGACAGACACCGTCCTACCAGTCCTCACAGTCACACAGATACATTTGGACAAGGGCCCAAACATACAAAACAAATAATGACTTCATTTCCATTGTGATATGCTACAAAATAGAAATACACGGTTGTATCCCTGTGTAGAGATCTATACAGGTTTTAGTGTTGAGGAAATAATTATTAAATAAAAACTAAAGAATTTTAAATAATAAATTATCCGTATATATGATGAAATTTTAATTTCTTACCATTTTCAGAGTTAGAAAACTGAGGTGCTCCAAATTCTCTTACTTGAAAATGTTTTTCTTTGTGATCTTGAGCTGCTGAAACAAAAGCACATAGAAGATAAGCTGAACAAGGAGAAATTTAACATGCTTATTTACTGTAATATTTTATAGTAATTCAGTCTAAGTGTGCAATTGACCAAATCAGTTTATAATACATATAAAATGGATATAAAAATTTAAAGAACCACATATAAAAACCACATTTGTGTGTATGTGTGTATACATATGTGTGTATACATGTATATTTGTGTACATAGATGGTCCCCTACTTATACTGGTTTGACTCACAATTTTTTGACTTTATAATGATGCAAAAGAGATACATATTCAGTAGAAACTGTACTTCAGATTTTGACTTTGATATTTTCCCAGGCTAGTGATACAAGACTCTCTTGTGATCTTGGGCAGCTAAGCCACAGCTCCCGGTCAGCCATGTGATCACAGGATATACAACTGATTACACTTAGCAACCTTCTGTACCCATAAAACCATTCTGTTTTCAGTTTCAGTATTCAATAAATTACATGCGATATTCAATACCTAATTATAAAATAGGCTTTGTGTTAGATCATTTTGTCTACCTGCAGGCTAATGTAAGTGTTCTAGGCACGTTTAAGATAGGCCAGGATAAGCTATGCTGTTCAGTATGTTAGATATATTAAATGCATTTTGACTTATGATATTTGTGCGCTTTTTTGGTATAGAAAGAATATACATTTTTTATTTTTTTGATTTAAAAAAATTTTTAAAATTTTTATTTTAATTCCAGTACAATTAACATACAGTGTTATATTAGTTTCAGGTGTTCAACTTAAGATATTTTCAACTTACGGTGGGTTTATCAGGATGTAACCCCATCTAAAGTTGAGAAAGATCTGTAATACAGTATATATAATTTATATATGTGTGTGTGTGTGTGTGTGTGTATACACACACACAAATAACTTTATAATACCCATAGGTATTCAGGTCCTTTGTTACATTTTCCCCTGAAAGTTAAAAGTTTTCACATTCCATGTCAATTGGTACAGCTGCATTGGAAAATAGCATGGTGGTTCCCCCCAAAATTAAAAACAGAACCACTAAATGATCCAGCAATGCCACTTCTGGGTATTTTATCTGAAAAGAAAAAGAACCCAAAAACCACTACCTTGAAAAGATACATGCACCCCCATGTTCACTGTGGTATTATTTACAATTACCAAGACATGGAAACAACCTAAGTGTCCATCAATGGATAAATGGGTAAAGAAAATGTGATATATATATATATTAATCAGCCATTTAAAAAAATGAAATCTTACCATTTTCAAAAAATGGATGGATCTTACAGACACAATGCCACGTGAAATAAGACAGAGACAAATACTGTATGATTTTGCTTTTATGTAGAATTTAAAAAACAAAAAGACAAACAAAAACCAAGCTCACAGATGGATCAGATTTGGTGGTTGCCAGAGGCAGGGGTTGAGGAGGTGGACAAAATAGGTAAAGGGGGCCAAAATGTAAAAACTTCTGGTTATAAAATAAATAATAGGTATGTAATGTATAGCATGGTGACTAGTTAATACTGTATTGCATATTTGAAAGTTGCTGAATGAGTAAATCTTAAAAGATCTCATCACAAGAAAAAAATTTCTGTGTATGGTGATGAGTGTTAACTAGACTTATTGTGATGATCCTTTCACACTATATATAAATATCAAATCATTATGTTGTAAATCTGAGACTAGTATGTCATTTATACCTCAATTAAAAAAAAGTTTTCACATTCAGAAGCCTATCCCTTCCCTGGTGGACTTGTGTCTAATTCTGTATCCTCTGAAAGTCCATTTTTATTTTGTTCTGCCTGATCTCCATGTCTCTGCACAACAGATATTTATTTCACATGCAGAGTTGTAAGCAGCTTCTCCCCATTCCTCACCTCCACCAAAGTGAGAGTAGTAGTAATTTCATATGAAGGGAAAGATCAAACATATGTGCTAAAAGACAGCATACTCCCGAAGCTCCCCAGGCAAAAAGTTGTTTTTTTGTTTTTTTAAAAAAAAACCTATCTCCAAATTTAGGGTGTATACTGAGACAACTTATGCCCTATCATTAATTTGGGATCCAGTTTCCCACATAATTCACCTGTACCTCATTTGCAACCCAATATAAACACACAGACCAGGAAAAAAAGCAAAGAAAAACAAAAAGCCCCAGATTTTGACAACTTCAACTATTATCAAGGGCACTTTTTAAAAAGATGATGAAACGTAAATGTCTTCTACATAAAACATGAATAGTGTTCCTGTATAGTGAGCTTAGAGGGTGTAATATGTCTAAGGACAAGGTAGTAATATCTATACTACACTTTTCTTAAAATTTGATGCTCAATTTGCGATACTACAAAAGAAAATGGAAAAGGTTAAATTAACCAAAGTAATCAAAAGAAAAACAAAATCAAAGAAAGGTATAAGGAACTCTGTATTATTTAGATTTAAGATAAGGAAGCAAAGGATAAATAAGGTTCTAAGTTCAAATGATATAAAGATGATGAAAAACTACAAAAGATAAAAAAATAGATTATCAGTAAAGATTTCAGTTGAACTTTGGAAAAATCTGGGAATGGTAAAGAGATTCTGGAGGTGGCTAGGGAAGTGAAGAGGAGAATAAGAGTTTGAGGGCAGGGAAGGAATGGGTGACAGTCACACACCACGGGAATTTTGGTAAGCTACAGAAATTGAGTTGAGAGGGGGGCACCTGGGTGACTCAGGTGGTTAAGCTTCTGCCTTCAGCTCAGGTCATGATCCCGGGGTCCTGGATTGAGGCCCATGTGGGTCTCCTAGCTCAGCGGGGAGTCTGCTTCTTCCTCTGCCCCTCCCTCCTGTTCATGATCTCTCTGTCTCACTCTCTCAAATAAATAAAATCTTTTTTAAAAATTAAAAAAAAATAGTGTTTGGGGAATGGAGAGGTATTAAAGGATCTTTAAGGAGATATGCTGTATAAGACACAGGGTAATCTCCCTCCTCTCTCTTCCCCAGAAATGTTTAATAATGATCTGATTTACTCCACATTGCTTTTGGTATGGACTTATGTGGGGTTTGGTTTCCTTTCTTTTCTTTTTTCTTTTTCTTTCTTTCTTTCTTTCTTTCTTTCTTTCTTTCTTTCTTTCTTTCTTTCCTTCTTTCCTTCCTTCCTTCCTTCCGATTTCTTTCTTTCTTTCAAGATTTCTTTAAAAGACAGAGAGAGCTTGAACCTGTGGGGAAGGGCAGAGGGAGACGGAGAGAAGCAGACTCTGCTAAGCACGGAGCCAAACACAGGACTCAATCCTATGACCCCAAGAACAAGACCTAAGCCAAAATCAAGAGTCGGACACCTAACAAACTGAGTCACCCAGGTGCTCCTGGTTTTATTTCATTTTATTTCATTTTAATGCTACAAATGTGTATGAGATTGGGATCAACACGGGTATATAAGAAAGAAAAGCTGGCTCGAATAGCATAGTTTATTCCATTATATAAAATATCACTTTGGTAAATACCCCAGAGACTAAATGCTTGAAGGCATTTCAAATTACTTACTCAAGATAGTTCTAAAAGTAAAATTATTGAATTAAATTCTGGGATGTATAGGTTTTTCGGAAAAGTTATCCCAGTGTCCTCTCCTACAAGTAGTGGTGGTATGATCTTGGTCCCAGGAACACTGAATATTTTCACACTGTTCCTATTATTATGACCAGTGAAAAATACTACCTGGAAATATAATAGACTAGATACTCAGAAGCACCCTCTCTTAAAAAAAAATACTTGCTGAAACTCTAAAACAAACTTTTAATGCATTGCTGGATGTTAGCAATAAATGACATGAGCTGAACCAAGAGAGATGTGTGTAGCAACCAAAGAAGGGCAGATGCCTATGGGCAAATGGCCATACCTATACTGCTCTCTGGAGACAAAGCCCTCAGCAAACACAAAGAAAATGAGCTGAGCCCAGGATTCCTATGTTAAGCCAAAGGCTCTGGAAAGGTTATACTGGTCACCAGACAGAACATTCCCTGGCTCTGGAAAGAAGCAATATCAACATACCTAGAGAAAAGTCTTCTAAGCCTCTAGGAGTCCCACAGTTCAGGAGCATATAGAAATTATCTCATCATCAAAAATCACTAAACAAACAAGCTGGTAAGTTAACACAAGAAAATTGAGAGAAACCAATAAACAATAAAGACACCCCACCAAGGACTTCAAATATGTGTATTTTCAGATATAGATAGGAGTCAAAAGGTGAGAAAGAACAAAGGGCTATAAAAACCAACAAGGCACAGATTTGTAAAAGAAAAAAACAGGACTCCTAGAAATAAAAATATGCTTGTTGGGGAGGTAGGAAACTCAAATAGATTAAATGCAAGAAGAGAAAATTAGTAAAAAACAGACTTGAAGAAATTACCCAGAATGCAGCACAGAAGGAAAGGAGATGGAAAATGTGAAAGAGAGGATAAAAGATATGAAAGATGAATGAAAAGGTCCAATATAAGCTTACTGGAGTTCCAGAGGAGAAAATAGAGAAAATGGAGAAGAAGCAATATTTTAAAAGAATATGGTGGAGGTATGCATATTTATCATATTAAAAAAAAAGATAATGTTTGAACATTTTCCAGAATTGGTGAAAGACATAGATATAGGAAATACAACTTATACTATGAAAGATGAAAAAACAAAAAACCCCTGCACATTTAGACACAATGTAATGAAACAGCTAGAACACCAAAAACAAACAGCATATCCTAAACGCAGCCAGAAAGAAAAATCAAAATCACTAATTAGAATAATAGAAGATTTCTCAACACCCCCACGGAAAGCAGAAAACAATAGAACAATATTTACAAAGTGGTGAAAGAAAATACCAACCAACCTAAAACTGTTTACTGAGCAAAACTGTCTTTCAAAAATGAGAAATAACAATTATTTCCAGACATGAACACTGGGGTGCATATGGCCCTTCTCTTCACTACATCTGTACCTTTGGGGTAAATACTCAGTACTGCAATTGCTGGATCATAGGGTAGCTCAATTTTTAACTTTTTAAGGGACCTCCACACTGTTTTCCAAAGTGGCTACCAACTTGTATTCCCACCAACAGTGTAAGAGGGATCCCCTTTCTCCACATCCTCTCCAACATTTGTTGTTTCTTGCCTTGTCAATTTTTGCCATTCTAACTGATGTAAGGTGGTATCTCAAGGTGGTTTTGATTTGAATTTCCCTGATGGCTAATGATTTTGAACATTTTTTCATGTGTCTGTTAGCCATTTGTATGTCTTCATTGGAATAAGTCAAGCAGAGAAAGACAATTATCATATGGTTTCACTCATTTATGGAACATAAGAAATAGGAAGATCGGTAGGAGAAGGAAGGGAAGAATGAAGGGGAGGTAAACAGAAGGGGGAATGAACCACGAGAGACTGTGGACTCTGGGAAACAAACTGAGGGCTTCAGAGGGGAGGGGGTGGGGGATTGGGATAGGCCGGTGATGGGGTATTAAGGAGGGCACATATCGCATGGTGCACTGGGTGTTATATGCAAATAATGAATCATGGAACATTGCATCAAAAACTGGGGATGTACTAATGGTGACTAATACAACAAAATAAAAACTAAAAAAAACCCCACACAATTATTTCCAGACAAACATAAGCCAAGTTTACCACTATGGCATCTTTAATAACTTCCAAACTAAAAGCTATAATTACAGAAAAGGAAAATGAGATCACAATTAAGATCTGAAATATATGAAGAGATAGTAACAAAGGAAAAGTATTGGTAAAAAATAAACATTTCTTCAAAAAACAAAAATATTTTTATTGATTTGTGGGAGATCACAAAAACAGAAGTAAAACACTGAAGAATTATAGTTGGTGAAGTGAGATGGAAGTGACTGGGTTTAGTTGAAGATCTTTGTAATGTTTTGGGAATACTGAGATAGTCATAAACCTAGCCTTTATTTAAAGTATGCACAATATGGGCACCTGGGTGGCTCAGTTGGTTAAAGTATGCATGATAAAATTCAAGGGAAACCACCAAAAACAGAAATAAAACGTATAACTTCCAAAGTAGTACATAGGAAAAAGAAAGGACAAAGAAATCTTTAAAAACAAATGAAAAAACCTTAATAAGGCAAAACAGAGGACAAAAGAATGGAGTGGAAGAACAAAACAAAGAGAATACAGAAAGAACAAGTCCAAATATAAATCATAATGATAAATGTAAATGGACTAAATTCATCAAATAAAAGAATGATAAACTGATATATGGGGCCTTTTAAAAAAATCCAGCTTAATCTTATTTACTAGAGCCATAACCTAAGATATAAGAACATGGGAAAGTTGAAAGTGAAAGTGCAAAAAAGGGTATACAAAGCAAATACTAACAAAAATAAAACTACTAAGCTAAGCTAATGTCACCGAGAGCAAACTATAAGCCAAGAAGTAATATTAGGGACAGAAGGGTCATTATATTGATAACAGATTAATTTGCTAAACAGATGTAAGAATTCTAAACTTGGGTGCCTGGGTGGCTCAGTCACTTGAGTGTCCAACTCTTGGTTCAGCTCAAGTCATGATCTCAGGGTTGTGAGATTGGGCCCTGTGTCAGGCTCTGTGCCAGTGCAGAGTCTACTTGAGATTCTCTCCCTCTTCCCCTACCCCCACTTGTGTTCCCTCTCTCTCTAAAATAAATAAATAAGGGGCTCCTGGCTGGCTCAGTCAGTTAGGCGGCTGCCTTTGGCTCAGGTCATGATCTAAGGGTCTTCAGATCGAGCCCTGCATTGGGCTCTCCTGGCTCAGCAGGAGCTCTGCTTCTCTTTCTCCCTCTGCTGCTTGTGCTCTCTTGCTCTCATGCTCTCTCTCCCTCAAATAAATAAAATCTTTTAAAAAAAGAAATGAATAAAATAAAATCTTAAAAAAAATTTTAAACTTATATGCAATCATCACTCCAAAATCCTCAAAGTATATAAAGTGAAAAACTGCAGGAAGAATGAAAATCCACTTCAACAGCCGAGATTCCAAAACACATTTCTCAATTATTGATACATCAAGTAAATTAAAAATTAGTAAAGATATAAAAGACTTAAAGCAGCACAAATAATTAGCTTGATGTAATAGACATATAGATTCCTGCATTCAACAGTTAGAGAACACATCAAGCACATGGAATTTTTAGACAATTTGTCCACTTCTTAGTCCATACAGAGTGTCCCAATAATTCAAAGAATCAGTATGACAAGGATACATTCTCTGACCATAATGAAATTAAATTAAAAAATCAATGACAAAAAGATTAATTTCAATATCTCCTTAATTTGGCAATTTCAGAAACGCAATTTAAAATCATTCATGGCCATAGATGACAGAAGATATAAAGAAAAGTTTAATTTAAACCAGATTATAATGAAAATACTATATATCAAAGTTTATGGACATCCATACAATGGATTAAGCAATAAAAAGGAAGTACCAACACAAGTTGTGTCATGGATGAAGCTCAAAAGTGTTACTTGAAGTGAAAAAAGTCAGATACAAGAAGACCACATATTGCATGATTCTAGCTATATGAAATGTTCAGAAAAGGACTAGGAGTGAAAATGGCAATTACAGCAAACAGATGTGAGGAATCTTATTACTGAGGGGATGAAAAGGTTCTAAATCTGATTTATAGAGATGGCTGCAATGCTCCATAGTAACTAAAAATTACTGACTTATACAACTGAATGAGTTTTATGATCAAGAAAATATACTTCAATAAACCTTTTTTAAAAAAATATGTGAGGAAGGGGCTGGGTGGCTCAGTCATTAAACGTCTGCCTTCAGCTCAGGTCATGATCCCAGGGTCCTGGGATCAAGCCCCACATCGGGCTCCCTGCTCAGCGGGAAGCCTGCTTCTCCCTCTCCCACTCCCTCTGTTGGTGTTCCCTCTCTCGCTGTGTTTCTCTCTGTCAAATAAATAAAATCTTTAAAAAATAAAAAAACTTGTGGAATACAGAAAAAAGGAAATTTTAGCCTTAAAAAACCAAAAATAGAGGAAGAAAACAATGAAGATAAGAACTAAAGGTAATGAAACGGAAACAAAGATTCAATAGACAGGTTTAACAAAACCAAAAGTTGATTTGTTGATAGAATAAGTAAATCATTAGCAAGATTAATTAAGAAAAAGAGAAGGAACAAATAAATATCCGGAATTAAAAAGTAGACGTAACAGGGCACCTGGGTGGCTCAGTTGGTTGAGCATCCAACTCTTGATTTTGGCTCAAGTCATGACCTCAGGGTTGTGAGATGGAGCCCTGCATTAGGCTCCAAGCTCAGGGAGGAGTCTGCTTGGGATTCTCTCTCTCCCTCTCCCTCTGCCGCCCCTCCTCCCACTTGTGCTCTTTCTCTAAAATAAATAAATTAAATCTTTTTTAAAAAGTAGACATAATTACTGATACAGCAGTTTTAAAAGATTGAATAATGCTACAAATGAATGGTGAAACTACAACAATGTCCATTATATTTCATCTGGGCCTTTTAAAAAAATGTTCTCTACTTGGATATGGGACTATAGATGCACAAGAAGCTAACCTTTTGAACATATACTTGAAGCTATGTTAGATATACAAGTCCACGATTATTCTGGTTTAACAATATGATCTGTATTTATGTGTACATTTAAAAATGTCTCTCACAGTAACTCTACATCCATCATGTGCTATGTAGTTTATAAATACCTCTAGTCTTAATATCTCTGTAAGGTAGTAGTATATGACTCATATTTCAGATGAGAAAAATGAGAGAGGTATAAATGACTTTTTTTTTTAAAGCTGGCATTCAAACCCTGGTTTTTCTGGCTCCAAAACCACACTGATTGAATATATACTGATTGTATACATAATATGTATTTATAAAAAAAATAAGAACATGTATTGAAGTGTGAGGAAAAGCTTGAAACTTAATCATACAACCCTGTGAAATAAATGTCTACATTAAAAGCCTTTATCTTAGAGAAAATCAAAATTCCCTAAAGAAAATAAGTAGACCTTCTAATTAGGTACTGTTAGAAAGCTAACTCATTGCTGAGTATAGCCTCCGTCCCACCTGACCAGGAAGCCTGGACTGAGACCCGGGAAGTTACAGAGCATATCCTACCACCCACCCAGAAAGAGAAACAAGTCAGCTGCCCCACCCAAGTATGAAGCATAACCTCCTGCCTAGCTCACGAGGAAGCCCTAACAGTGACCCTGGGGAGCATCCAGCCCAGCTTACAGTGCTGCCTAGCAGCAAACTCCAGTCTATAGCCCTACCTGGCTTCAGTGCTCAATTGCTGAGCACAGCCTACAGTCTCACCCAAGCAGGGAGCCCAGTCAGTGATCCTCCTCAGTTGTAAAACACAGCCTTAAGCCCTCCCCAATCATGCAGCAAAGCATGAGGCCCACTCAACTAGGAAGTATGGTCAGCAATCTTGCCCAACAGCAGAGCACAGCCACCTTCCTGCCTGATTCAGAACCCAGCCTCTGCAGTCCTGCTAATTGCAAAGCATAGGCTGAGGCCATATCAGACCACGAAGCCCTGCCTGTGACCCTGCCTGAAAAAAAAGGCTAGGTAGTGGCATCATTTGATCAGAGATGACTGTGAGGCCCAGCTAGTGACCCTGCCTGACCTCAGAGCACAGCCCCTTACCAGGGATCCCAGCTAACAGCACCACTTAAACACGAAATACAGCCAATGGGCCACCTGCGACCTCAGAGCATAAGCAGCAGCTTTGCCCAGTCAGATACAACGACACATTGTGATCATACTGTCGAAAGTCAAAGACAAAATGTTTAAAGTAGCAAGAGAGAAGTGACTTCTCACATATAAGACTGTAAGCAGATTTCTCAGGAGAAACTTTACAGGCCAGGAGAGAGTGGTATGATATATTCAAAATACTGGAAGAAAAAAACTCAAAGAATACTATATCCAGCAAAGCTGTCCTTCAGAAATGAAAGAGAGATAAAGCCCTTCCCAAACAAACAAAAGTTGAGAAAGTTCATCACCACTAGACCTCCCTTACAAAGAAGGCTAAAGGACATTCTACACGCTGAAATGAAAGGATGTTAAATAACCTCGTAAAACTGCATGAATGTGTATAACTCATCAGTAAAGATATACAGTCAAAGTCAAATTCTATAATATTGAAAAAGTGGTGCATAAATCACTTTCAACTCTAGTTTAAAAGTTAAAAAAACAAATATTAAAAATAACTATGACTACCATAATTTGTTATTGGATACACAATAAAAAAGATGTAAATTATAACACTGATAACCTAAAATGTGAGGGGGAGAAAAGTGCAGAGTTTCTATGTGCTGTTGAAGTTCTTATCAGCTTAAAATAGGATGATATAAATATAGTTCATGAATGCATACAGAATGGAATTACTCGACCATAAAAAAGAATGAAATCTTGCCATTCGTGACAACATGATGGACCTAGAAGGTACTATGGTAAGTGAAACAAGTCAGACAGAGAAAGACAAATACCATATGATCCCCCTTATATCTGGACTCTTAAAAAAACAACAACAAAGCAAAACAAACAAAGAAAAGAAACACACATAAATATAGAGAACTAATGGTTGCCAGAGCAGAGTGGGGTGGAGGCATAAGCAACATACATAACGGGGATTACGAGGTACAAACTTCTATTCGTAAAATGGACAATTCGCGAGAATGGAAAGTATAGCACAGGGAATACAAATGATACTGTAATAACTTTGCATGATGACAGATGCTGACTACACTTAACCATGGTGAACATTTTGTAATGTCCATAACTGTCAAATCTCTGTGTTACATAACTGAATATAGACTTTTATTTATTTGACAGACCGAGAGAGAGAGAAGCAAGCAGGGGGAGTGGCAGGAAGGAGAGAGTGGGAGAAGCAGGCACCCCACTGAGCAGGGCTCGATCCCAGGACCCTGAGATCATGACCTGAGCTGAAGGCAGATGCTTAACTGACTGAGCCACCCTGGCGCCCCCAATACCTGAAACTAATATATGTCACCTATACTTCAATTAAAAAAAAAAAAACTAGGGAAAAAACTCCTTGACGTTGGTGTTGGCAATGATTTTTTTGTAGGACACCAAAAGCACAAGAAACAAAAACAAAAATAAAGAAGACTACATCAAACTAAAAATCCTCTGCACAGCAAAAAACAGCAAAACAATCAATAATCAAAAAACCCAATCACATTTGCCTACAGAATGAGTAAAATATTTGCAAACCGTCTATATGATAAGGGGTTCCTATCCAAAATATGTAAAGAACTCATAACTTAACAGCAAAACCAAACAAAATAACCTGAATAAAAAATGGGCCAAGAACCTAGATACACATTTTTCCAATCAAAGAAGACATATACACAGCCAACACATACATGAAAAGGTGCTAAACACTACTCATCAGGGAAACAGAGATCAAAACCACAGTGAACTATCACCTCACACTTGTTAGAATGCTAGTATCAAAAAGACAAGAGATAACAAATGTGGGGTAGGATGTGGAGAAAAGGGAACACTTGACACTTGTGCACTATTGGTGGGAATGTAAATTGGTGTAGCCATTATGGAAAGCAGTATGGAAGTTCCTCAAAGAATTAAAAACAGAACTACCATATGTTCCAGCACTTCCACTTCTAGGTATTTATCCAAAGAAAATAAAATTACCATCTTAAAGAGGTATCTGCAATCCCATGTTCACTGCAGTATTATTTACAATAGCCAAGACATGGAAACAACTGAAGTGTCCATCACAGGAAAATGGATAAAGAAAATGTTATGTGTGTGTGTGTATGTATGTATATATATGTATATGTGTGTGTGTGTGTATGTATATATATATATATATATATATATATATGCACACTCATAAAAAAGAAGGAAATCCTACCATTTGGAATGACATGGATGAATCTGGAGGACATTACACCAAGTGAAATAAGTTAAAGAAGGACAAATACTGTATGATCTCACTTAAATGTTCAATCTTAAAAAGCCAAATTCAGAAACAGAAAGTAGATCGGTGGTTACTAGGGTCTGGGAGGGGAGAAAAATGGTGAAATTTGGTCAAAGGGTATAAACTTCCAGCTAAAGATGATTAAGTTCTGGGGATCTAGTATATAGCATGGTAACTATAGTTAACAATACTGTATTATATATTTGACAGTTGCTTAGAGAATAAATTTTAAATGTTCTTGCTGCTAAAAGATATATAGTAACTATGTGAGGGGATGGAAATGTTAACTCTGTTTATAGGACAATCATTTAGCAATACTTACATATACCATATCATCACTCTATACACCTTAAACTTACACAGTGTTATATGTCAATTATAATTCAGTAAAGCTGGGGGGAAAAGAAAACTAACTCAAAAGTGTTTATATAGAAGAGATTAATAAATTGACTTAACATGTTTTTTAAGTGAATGGATATTAATACAATCTGTTTTAAAATGTTTTGACAAACTGTTTTGACATTTCAAATGTGATCATTTCACATTTTAATGAATTTACCATCTTACCTGGTTCATTTCCCAAGCTCACTTCCTCATCTGACAAAACTAACCTAAAGTAAAAACCAAAAAATGTTATCGGTTAAAATATACTTGGGACTCATATTCTACAGTTGTACATGGTTAAAAAATGTTTAACTGAGGTAACATATAAAATAGTTGTCTTGTAGACAGATCTAAAATCTGAAACAAATGTCACTTCTTCTCTAGATCTACATAGACTATGAAAATAATCCTTCATCCCTTATTCTTTCAGCAACAGTTACTGATTACTGATGAAGCACCAGGCACTGTGTTCAGTATTATCGGCAGTGTGCTAAAGTACATCAGAGAGAACATCTGTCACCAAAGTCACAGAGCATGAAGTTTAGTTTTCAAGCACTAAAGCATTTGCTCAAGAATACTTAGGATCTAAATAGAGGGAATGAAGAACTGCAGAAAAAATGGAGTACCCTATTTCGAAGAGAAAAGTGGTGTTTGTAAAAGAAGATACATTTGCCTAAAATATTCTCAGTCAATACTAATTTTGGATATTTATATCATCCATCTGCAATAAAAAATTAGAAAAAGAAATTGAATATAGATTTAAGCATTATTCCCGGGGTTGTAACCTCACAATTCTAGTATTAGAGGCTGTTTTTAATAAATCTTTAAAAATATGTAAAAAGCAATACAGGTATCCCCTGCTTTTCAAAAGTTTGCATTATGCTTCTACAGAAGACCTACGTTAGTACCCACTTTGCTACCTGAAAGAAGTCCGAAGAGGATTTTCACTTTTACAAAAAAGGCAAAGGCAAAGAGCAAAAAGAGTGTTAAGTGTTTGTTTTGCAAGGAGCCCTTTTCAAGGCAGTGTGCACCCTGAGCAGAGACAGCAGCACCATCAAACCCCTTCCCTGGGAACTACACTCAGCATCTCAGCATTAAGCCACTAGAGCTCTGAACTGTGTCTGTGCACATCTGTGCTTTATCTCCATTTATTTTGTGCATTCGTTAGCAAGATGTGTCAGAAAAGCCTTAGGGAGGTTATTTTTTGGGTCTAGGAATACTCAAAAATTTTCCCACAAAAATAAATGGTAATTGCTTCTTTCCTTACACTGTACTGGCTTATGAAATGTTTCATTGGGACACTCCACCTTCAGATAGCAGGGAAAACCTAGACAGTATTTATTTGCAAAAAACACAAAAATAAACCTACAGAGAAAATAGATACTAATGACTTGGAATGAAATTTCCAAAGACAGTACATATACATGGGCTTTTAAACCACTTAGACAGAAGAGAAAGTAAAATGCTTTGGACTCTGTTAGTTAACTCAAAAGATAGTTCTCATAATGCTGAAGATGCATGAGAGGATTTTGAATAAAACTCTCATGAAATGTGACCATGGAAAAAATTTACTAAATGAATGTATTTCATGTAACATAGGATTTTAAATGTCAAAGTTTAAGTTTCATTTATAACTATACATTTGATTAATCTACACCCTAAATTGTTTATATATTCAAGTTAGCCAAAAAATTTTGTTTGGATTTCCCCATAGAGAAAAGAGGGACCTGCTTATATCCTGGATCATTTTCCACTCAGCAATATATGGTGTGCCACAATTCAAGTCTTATTTCTGGGTTTGTTACCACACTCAGTGCAATCTAGTTAAAATGAGAAGTGGCAGCTCTGAAAAGAAAACAAAGGTACTATATAATAAAAGGGAAACAAGCAACATAAAGTACGTGCATGATAAGAACCCCCATTTTCAGGTAACCACCCCCAGTCCCATTTGTGTTGCTCTGGAGATAGAGTTCAACAGCTTCTGTTTCACAGCTGCTGACATTTGTCCCTTTCTCTTTCAAGCTGGTCCTTCTGGGATTCACTAGGTAGAGGCTCTTAATACAAAACTCAGTGTCCCAAACTATAGAATTTGGAATTATCACCCCAATCTGTTCTGTACTCTTATCATCAACTTTGCCTGCCTTGTTTAAAACGGGGGGGGGGGGGGGGGGGGGGGGGATAAGGCTTCAAAACAAATGTTTAATATTAACTGGAAAAATGGGGCACCTTGGCTGGCTCAGTCGGTAGAGCACCTGATTCTTGATCTCTGGGTCGTTAGTTCAAGCCCCATGTTGGGCGCAGAGCTCACTTTAAAAAAAAAAAAATCCCTTAAAAATATTAATTGGAAAAATGACATAGAAATAAATATTTAGTAAGTCAAAAAAGAACTCTTTCCAAATATATCATGTATCAGTACAGTTTCCAAATATATTATATATCATGTATCAGTATCCATAACACCATACTTCTGCCTGCTTACTTATTGAGGCTTTCAGTGAGAGAACTGTTTTCTATTTGTTCTTTCTGGTCTTCAGTAAGCTTGCTTGGAGTGTCTTGTAGTTGCTAAGGACAAGAAATTCAATGTTAAGTAGATGGAATCTGTTTCTCTCTTTGTACAAACAAAATGAGAATAAAAATTCTAAAGAACATAAAATAGAGATATTTCTGAAGTAGACTAGAGTGAAAGATATGGGAAATGTATGCTAATGTAATTTGAACTAAGCTCTGTGTCCCTGTTTATCCTGGCTGCCTGTGGCAACCATACAGCCTGTGGCATGGACTAGCCACATGGTTTACAAGTCTGTGAAATGCCAAAGAAGACGTACACTGTGTTTCTGACTTTGACTGCAATGCTCTAAATATGGCTAAAGATTTTCGACTTCATCTGAACAGAAATTCATATTAAATTTGCCTAAAAATACAGTATGCTATCCAGTGAAACATTAATATAGAAAAATAAACAAAACATACACACAACAAAAAACATAAAGACTAATACAAGGGTGTCTATTAGAATGAAGATGCTATGTCAGAACATGACTTAAAAATCCATACGAAGCCCCAGGAATACACAGGTGCAAGATATGAATCTATCACAGATACCACATCTAGCTTGAGTAATCTCAACAATAACATTTTCAAACTCTATTTAAAACAAAGAAGAATGATAAGTTCAAAGGCCCTGAAACCTAGCCTACCAAATTAAAGAAATGATTACCATGGTGTGACTCTGCTAGATAAGCCATATGCAAAGAAGGTTAACAGGAAGATGTTAACAAATGTTAACAACCCGAGAGTACCTTTTACACGTAGGCATTACAGAAAGAGCTGATCTAATACAATACAGTAGTCTCTTCAGCTGCAATCACCCATAATTTTTGCATCATGAATCACATCTACAACATGAGTATAAAAGTAAAGCAAGGAAATTTTTCTTTAACTTCTAAAATTGTCAGTAGGTACTCTGGTTGTTTTTGAAAACCTATGACCATTTTCCATTGCTTGTTCCTCTGAAGTTTTTCTTTTCCATAACTTTTTATTATCTCGTTTGCATTTTAATTTTCTTTTCTCTTGCTCACTCTTTTACTCCCCCCAACAAACCCCCTCCAATATCTTGAGCCCATCAGCAGTATTCTCAAGTATTTGTTCAGTGTTGCTGGTAGCACTTGGAATCAGAGAAGTACAGAAAAACGACTGGCCGAAGGAATACAGAAAAATGTTTCCTAATGTTTTGTAAATTCAAAGTTAGGCTTAGCACAAAATAGTTTCAATGTTATCCAAATGAAGTATAATATCTAACAAAAGAACATGGAAAGAAATATACCTTGAGAGCTACAAAATCATATGGATGAAAGCCAGGACAGGCCCCATGGATCTGGGACATCAATCGAGCTGTTTTCTCCCAGAATCCAAGAAGTGTCCTCTGTAGAAAAAGAAACGTTGTCACTACAGTTCTGATTCTTTTTTTCACTGCTATTTTTCCTCACTAGTGTAGGTAGATGAATGGTTGCTGAATAATAAGCAGTAGGAAGTAAAATCAATTTCCAAGTTTGGGGAACCAGAAAGCAGTGTAAATAGTAATTCTGCATAAGAACTGGCATCTGTATCAGCATATATATGTGCCTATCTGTATACAGCACTGGAATGTACACTGGAGTCAGCCAGAGAGTAATGCTAGTAGATTAGAACACCTTCTGAAGAGTCCAAAAGAGAAATGTTAAAAGCACAAAAATATCATATTTGTATTAAGGGTATATGTGTAAATCTTTATGTTGGTAAGCATATATAAACTTTTATTAATTGGAAAAAAATAGTATGTACCACTAAATTTAGTCTTTCATTTAGGGCACAAGAAAGACAAAAAACAAAAAAAACAAAAAAAAAACCTCCCCCAAAAAAACGTGTTCTCAAGCCTGCTCAAATAATTGGACGTTTTCCTTGATGCTTCAAAGTTCCTATTCAATGTGAGGGGGCTGAATGGAGACAATAAAAGAGAACTGAACTAATAGCTATTGTGTTTCAGGTGCATGCTACATGGATTGCCAGATACTTTTATTTTTAAGTGAGTCCTTTCTTGACTCCTGAATTCCGCGGTACTATATCCAAGGAGGTAGATTTCCTACAAGGCCCAGTGAATGTCCATTCCCTTTATTATTCTTAAGTAAATACATTTTATTCTATTTTGCCATTCACGAATACATGTTAAAAATAGTCATTGCTAATAATTAACATCTCACTTATTCATTGCATGATATTTATGTGTGATTTGGGGTAATAGCAGCACAGGTGAGACTGCTGAGGTTAAAGTGGTGGGAAAGGGAGACTTGGCAGAATGAAAAGAACACGGGACCCAGCATGAGAAAACCTAGGCTTTTAGCCCAACAATGCCATTTACTTTCATTCTCCCAGGTTTCACTTTCTTCAGCTATACAATGACAGAAAATTTTTAAACTATTGGGCCACAGCATCTTTGCTTCAAATGAAACTGAGCGTAGAAGTTCAACGTGGAGTAGTTCTGGGTGAACCAGTGTTAATGAGATGTGAATCCTGCCTCAACACCCCCTTCTCAAACCTAGACAGCCCCTAAATCTCCCTCTCCTAGGACACCAAGGAGAATAACATGAAGATATAGGAGTAGGCAATCCCGAAGGTCTTTTTTAGTCTAGAATTCAGATTCTCTGTCATAACCTCAGTAAGTCAGTTTTCAAAGTCAGAGGAATCTGATGTGCAATTTTTTAATATCCTTTAGACAACTTTTAAAAAGGAATCTCACCACTCATCTTTACTGCAAGGACATGCTGACCATGGAGGTGGGTACCTGGTAGGTAGTGAGTGAGTGAGATAACATATTGCAGCGACTAGCTCCAAGTAAATCCACTTTCTGACAAACATCCATCTTTAACTTGTCAAAAGAAGCTTTGCTATTTCTCACTTGGATCTGCACCTGAAACCACAATAATATTTATTATTATTACCAATAATACAGATATAAATATACCATACAGGATCATGAAACATATTTTCAGACACATGAAATTGTAATAAAGAAGGCTACCTCCCTTTCCTTGTATTATTATTTCATGATTAAGCGTAAAGATTTTGGCTATTTTTAGTAAGTGTAAGAGATTCTTTCCAGCAGATTATCTTTATGCTGAGAAAGTACGCAGTGATAAATGGAAAGTATATAGTTAAGAAGAAAAAACCCCACAGATTCCAAATAAAAAGAAACATCCAAAACTACTGATGGATATTTAGCTAATAGAAGAATGAGTGGAAAGGGAACATAAAGTGTTGAGAAGCATTAATAATAGCTCTGAATCATGGAGATGAATTTATAAATTTAAATATAGGCCTATCATATTTCTTATACTTAAGGTAAGTCATATGTCACCAAGTGGCATGAATATTCAACTTTTAAATATACTTATTCATTCATTCAACAAGTATTTATAAGGTACCTATCATGTGCCAGGCAATGGGATATTGTGGTGAACAAAACAATGTTCTTTCCCACCATCCCTGAGTGGGGAGGCACAGGAAAAAGCAGTAGTAAATAAATGTATAAGATCATCTCAAGTTGTAAAGATAACATATAAGCGAAAAGAAATGACTACTTTTGGTAAGATGATCAGGGAGACCTTTGGGGAGTTCATGCAAGATGTTTGAACTGGGACAGAAAGATGGTAAGGAGCCATGCCAAGATTCTGAAAAGAGCATTCCAGGCTCAGGGAAAAGCAAGGACAAAAGTCCTGGACATGCGAGGTGGGTGAAGAGCTTAATATGTTTTCAGAACAATATGGAATAGGCTAGAACATGTTCCTTCCTGGGGCGTGGAAAGGGCTAGAGTATAGAAAGTGCAAGATGTGGTTGCACAGGGACCAGGAAACAGACTGTGCAGGGCTGTCTGGGTCCAGATAAGTTTAGAATACAGTCTTTTTTAATTAAAATTTAGGTGAAATTCAGATAACATAAACTTAACCATTTAAAAAATATACAATTCAGTGACATTAGTGTATTCACAATGTTGTCTAACAACTCCTTTGGATCGTATTCTAATTGTCACTGATTATAATGGGGAAAGTGTAACAGGTTGCTGTGGCCTACATGGCTGATATAGAGTAAAAGCTCAGTCAATATTAAATATGATTTGTATTATATGTACTCTAAATATTAAATGAAGGAATGAATTTTATTGTTCATATATGGTAAATTTAGGGGATACAATTCATAAGTAGTTTATTTAGCAAAAACGTAAGTCCATACATACTTTAAAAGCCTGTGGTCAAGCTATGTATTGTAGCAGAAGAAGAATCTGATAATCTTCACTTTTACTTATAATAATCAAGTTACCTGAATTTTTACTTTAATTATTTTTTCCTCACTAATAAACTATTTCCCTTCTGCAAACAAATCCCAAAAGTCCAGCGAAGCAACATTTAAAGGGTAGTGACATCTACTGTGAGAGGGATAAAAAAAATTAATAGAAAAGGTTGATAGGGTGGGGATGTCACTCAGAGTAAAAGAAAAAAAAAAGTGTAACAACCTTCTGTACTTCAAAGATCTCCAAGCAACCAAGAATTTATAATATAATGTGTTTCAAAAATAGCCTGATATTTTATGATCTCGATTAAATTATTCTGTGTAAGTTCAATAGGTTTATGTATCAAGGAACGGAAAGGGAAGGGATCTTCATACTTTTCTGAACTTTTCCATTTGTTTAAGGGTGTCTGGGTCCAGTTCTTGGGACACATCTTTCATCCACAGCAGGGCTCCTCTGTATTCTGTGCGTGCTTGCTCCATCCGGTTGATTGTCATCAAGGTATCAGATACCGCCCTTTGACTGAATGTTGCTACTTCTTGCTTAAGACGAGACAGAGGAGTGTACAGGGCCAATCTAATGGCAGAGAGATAAAAACCAGAGGGATGTACATCCCATAAATAAAACAAAATAAAAACAAAGGTTTAAAACCATAAAGCATATCTGCTGTCAAGATGAGTCTATAAAATAGGAAATTATTAAGATGCCTAAGGAACTTTAGAAAGCAAATAAAAATCATATAGCCAACTTTGAATTGCTAATAATGACGTGTCTGTATCTCTCCCTTTTCTTATTTTAAGAAATATATTATTTTTGCAACATTTTGGATGTCAATCCATGTGTTAATAATCTGCCAAGTAATTCTGCCATTTAGAAGAGAGTTCCATGGGTAAAAGATACCCTGTATTCACAAAACTTAATCCTATAAATAGAAAAAGCCTTTCATGTGACAAATTGAGGTAAAATCTAGGTATAGAAAAGTAGATAAAATGCTAGGAGAATTAATCAGTGTTGAGTTCTTAGCAGCTGAGGATGAGGACAAAAAATCAAGAATTTAAGAAACAACAATCAAACCCAGCTCCTCTAGTCTGCGTTTTTGACGCAGTTTTGACGCGTTTTGACTTAGTGGCACTGAAGGGCCTTCTACTGAGTGTCTACTGAGTGTCCCTTTTTTACTTCCTTAATGATGGGCTTTTGCACTGATGTGGTGTTTCAGAATAAAGCCACTTAAGTTAATAGATCACAATTACAGGTCTGAAAAGACCTGTTTTTATTTTTCTTCTGAAAATGCAAAGATTTTTGCTGTATTTGGTAAATGGAGGAGATTCTTTGCAGCAGATATCTTTATGTTAAAAATTTGTAAAGTGATAAATGCCAAATAATTAAGAAAAAAAAGGCTCTCTGCTTAAAAAGAGGAAAAGTTCTAATGTACTTCTAGATAGTATCCAAAAAGAGAAAGAAAATAATTAAATCTACATATTTTTATATGTATGTACCTGTTATATTAAACCACATAAGAAATTAAAATATAGGCTTAAAGTCTATTTCTAGGAATTAAGCAACCTAGAATGTCAATTTCTAAGTAATTCTTTTACATACAAAATAAATAAGAGTTAGGCATCAAAACAATTATATGCTGTAATATAGCTCTCTTTTAACCCTTTACTGAAATGATCGGTAACCTTTACAGATATGCAAATTTAGAAACATAGGTCAAAACTATCATGTTGACTACAGATTTAAGGATGATGGAGAACACCGCAAACCTTTGCTTGGCTGAAGAACAGAGTGCCTTGCCAGTAGCATCCATCATTTTACCAGCTTCCGTCATATCCCGTTCTGCTTGAAACTTTAAAAAGAGCCCCAGTTCACTTTCTTCCTCTGATATAACTAGGAAAAAATTACAGTATAGTTAATTGTTTCATTTCATCATTTGTTTAAAACACACAACTAAAATTCTCACAGCATAAGAATTACTTGGGGGAAAGAGAGGCTTATTTTAAAAATGCAAATTCCTGGGGCTCCATTTCCAGAGATTCTGATTTTATAGGTTTTAGGATCTGCTTCCCCCCATGCACAAGTGCTCTAGATGGTTTTGATGTAGTGAGTTCATGGAACTTGATTTGGGAAAGACTGATTTTTAATGAAAAAAAAAAAGATTCCAAAATGACAAAACCACAAATGATGCATTAGCAATTGTGCAGACATGCATTTTATGATCACTGCCTCTTACAAAGTATTCCTATTCTATTTAAACTTAACTTAATCTTGACTCCCACCCTGTCTTCATTGACCTATGCTCAGTATTCCAGGCCCACAGACATCCACAATTTTACTGCTGAAACCCTAAAAGTTGTCATGTAGTATACTACTACTCAGAGTGTGGTCCACGGACCAATTCCAGTCCAGAAGCATTTGTTACCAGCCTGTAACAAGTACCAAAACTAAGAATCTGTTTAGAAACTTACTAATTTGACTGAGTATTTTATATCTGTTGAATCTAATAATAATAAAAATGTGTGCCTATATTTTGCAAATCTTAATTTCATTTTTCTAGAAATTAATTTTTATCGTATATTATAAAAATATCAGTTCACAACAGATTGAAAGTAAAACACAAAACAAAAGTGGTCTTTGACCACAAAGTTTTAGAAGTCTCACCTTCTAATCACAATAAGACTAATAAGGGGGAGCCCATAAAGTGTTCAAATTATAAGCTTAAAGTGACAAATGACTAATGTCATGCCTAATCTCACTCTGGTTTACTGTTGGAAAAGCTAAAGTTAAGAACTGAAAGGGGAAGGGGTGCCTGGCTGGCTCAGGCAGTACAGCATGCGACTCTTGATCTTGGGGTCTTGAGTTCAAGCCCCACGTTGGTCACAGAGCCTAGTTAAAAAAACAAACACAAAACAAACTGAAAGGGAAGTCCCCCAGTGCCTCTGAGGCAGCAGCAGAACTCAAGTCCACTCACTTGCTAGCTCCCCATTCCCACTGCTCCTTGCTGTCACTTCTTCGTCATAAAGAACCATTCACAAAATAGTTCAGTAAACTATTGTTTTTACCTTAAATAGTTCATTCTCAAAAATGCAAGTGAATTATTTATTTTAAATGAGAATTATTGGATAGATATCTAGGATTTCATACCATTGAGTCTTAGCTGATATTTCTCAACTATCTTCAGAAGTTCAGTGCATGTCTCTTGAATGGAGTGAAAAACCTTTGAAATATAAATTTTATTAGGACAATCTAAAGAACCATAAACAAATATAACATATCTGTTATAAGCACTTCGAAAGCAGAACATTCTTTTATAAATGTTATGTCTGTTTTCCTTGACTTCGATGTACTTCAGTATTAGGTTTATTTTTGACATAGAAAATTTAGATTCCCCCATTTAGATTCCCATGAGGGTTGGAAAAAAGGGTGATAAATAGATGGGAACTAATAAAAATTTGTAACTGTGGAGTTTGTCCTCCCCTCAGCTCCAAACTAACTAAATAGCAAAAATGTAAATCCAATATAAACTGTATCAAATATTGCCAATTACAGACGAAAAGAGTATAGAAAACCTTAGAAATGTTAACTCTCAATCTGGCTTTTCTATAGTATTATTTTAAGCATAACAGGTGAGTGAATTACCATAAAATTAAGTAATATATTACAACATCAAAAATAAATTACTTTTGGATTATTTTTGTTTGGAATTTTCCCTTCACCACTATTGTTGCTAATAGCTAACAGAAAAATAAAACATCCATTTCAAGTAAGCACATGGAAATTTGAGATTAGGACACATTATACACATGAGGTAACTCTTCACACATATCTGTAAATTTAGGTGTTCCCAGGGAAATGAGGTGGCATAGGTTTTAGGGTACAGCCTTCTTCCCACAAAGTCCTACGCTTAAGAACTCTTACAAGACTTTAGTTCAAAAAGACCTTGGCACTGTAGCATATTAGGCACTAACCCTTTGAGTATCAAATAAATTTCCAATGTCACCGTTGAGCCTGAATATTCCCTCTCTGAAACAGTTTTGTTATTATTCTGGTATGTGATCTGACCTAAGGAAGATCAGTGACAGACACTAAAATCTAAATGGAGGAGCAACCATCAACTTTCCACATAAGTTTAGGTTGTTTGAAATGAACTGGTATATGGACTTGGCAATTTAAAAAAGCTGTTTTAAAATCCTATGAAAGGCTAGAAAAAGATATAAAAATGATTGTTCTATTATGATGAAATGATTATAGTTGTTTTTTTCCCCATGGGTCTTTGAAAGATTTATAAACAATTTCTTTTTATTTTTACAATGAAATTTTTTTAAATGTGAGGGAAGTATAATTTGACGAAATTGTAATATATTTAATGCGTACAACATGATGACTTAAGTATACATACAATGAAAAGTGTTCCCATGCTTAAAAAATATACTACAAATGTAGGAGAAAGTACTTGAGTGATTTCGTATTTGTCTATTGGACAAGAATATAAAATATGTCACACAGATTACCCAACAATGTAAAACAAGACAGGAAAATTTACTTCTGTGGGAATATATGTGGAAACAGTAAACAGCTCCTTTAGCCTTAAAACGTTTATTACTTATAATCAAGTCCCTTCATTTTTTCGACATTTGTCATTAAAACATAAGAACACTTTTCAACACAAATAGTAAAAGCTTGTTAATTTCTTATCTATTTCCATATTTGTTATGGCCACGACATAAGTTTACATTTTATAGAATAAAAATACTTAATTATGACCTATTTAATGAGAACTATACTTTAAAAGATTGAAACAAATGATTATAATCCAACAGATATATATATTTATATAATATATAACAGAACTCCTGCTTGGAAATACTTTTAAAAGGCATCTTCAATTAGTATCCATACATGGAATTAGTAAACCTGCATTTAAAACCCAGACTTTTTTGTATATACAGGAGACTTCCTCTAATTAGTTTAATTATTTAAAAGTGTAAAACACTTACAGGTTTAAAGTAGTTTCATGGTAATTACTTCTTTTATTTAAAGTGAAAAACACAGCCAAAAAACACATTACAAAATACTTCAATAACTCTATTTCTTAATTATAGAAACAAAACAGGGGCTCCTGGCAGGCTCAGTCGGTGGAGCACGTAACTCTACCTCAGGGTTGTGAGTTTGAGCTCCACGCTGGGTATGGAGATTAAAGAAATAAACTTTAAAAAAAATAATAAAAATAAAAAAACCTCACTATTTGATTTCAATTAATTTAAGTGAAGTATAAGGCTTCATGTAAAAGTAATACAAAATATTATGACATGATATATAATGAGTATATGGTCTCAATTAGGAATATAATCATTAATATTTAACTTAAAAATTAATACTTGTGCCAGAGAAATTATTTATTCTTTCTCTAATTTATGAATACCAGCTTTGCCAATTCTCAGTTTGTGAGAATTGCAACCTCTAACCAGATCTGATTGACAGATGAATACAATTAAACATTCTATTATCAAATCTGCAAGTTCTTCATGGTCCCAGAGAATAACCACTTATATGCAATATAAAGAATCCTCAAATTTACCTCAAGTTTAGCATCCAGTTCAGCATCAGATGCCACCACGTGCTCATCCTCCTTTTTTCCCGTTGCTTTGATAAAGACCTGTTTAGTTTTCCAGTATTTCTTTTGCATTCTGCTAACTACTGACTGGTTATCTTCTGGTCTGGGTTGTCCAAAGGAATCCATGGAGTGACTACAGGAACAGACTAAAATTTCTTAAATTTTTTTCAGTAATATATATCTAGTCAGCAAGTATTTAATCCAATTGAAAAAGTGAAAAAGATACTAAATGGAATATTAATGTTAATAGCTATACATCCTAATATTTGTTCTGCATGGTCTAAACTTATGATACAACTTGCACAAGTAATAGGCAAAAAGATTAATGATATTTAAATTCAGTTAGAAGATAAAGGTGATAAAACTATTATAATTTTGCAATAATGATTGGAAATAATTTAATTTTATTTAATCTATTTATAGATATCTATTCATTTCTAATTTTTGCTTTGTAATAATACTGCAATGAACTTATATACATCTTTGCATATTACTAACATTTCCTTAGAAAAGCCTGCTACAGTTGTAACTGCTGTGTCAGAATACACATTTAATAAATATTCTTAGATATGCAAAGATTCAGGTACACACTCTTCTTTAAAACTCAAAGAAATACTTTAGTATCCAATAAATAAGCAAAAATAAAGATCTTAGGTATAGGGGAGATATGTTAGCAATAAAGATGGAGGGGCGCCTGGTTGGCTCAGTCGGAAAAGCATGTGACTATTTATCCTGGGGTCATGAGTTTGAGCCCCATGTGGGATTTAAAAATTATATAAATAAATAAATAAAGATGGAAATTGTAACCTGTCAACTTGAAAATTAATGTCTAAGTAATTCTTAATATGGTTAACATGGCTATATAAGGAAATGCAAATGTAAAAGGTATTCTTTAAGGAGATGTAAAAAAAAGAAATAATAATAGTAGTTTTAAAAGCCTAAATTATTCCAATAAATGGTGGGAGGCAGGACCACAGAGAGGTACTAAAGAATGTGATTCATTCATCTTTTTCAGGGGAATCAACAGATATTTATGTATTATTGTGAGTAAAGAAATAAAGTTTTGCTTTCTTTTTTTTGAAGTAATTACAAATTAAATAAAAATAGAATGTCTACTTTCTAAATTACTAGGTGCAAAACAAAAAAGCAAGAAAAACCAGCAAAAGCAAAAGTAGGGTGGGAAAAACAAGATTAAAGCAACATAAAACAAGATTAAGGCAAACAGTATAAACTAAGATGACAGAATAAGAACAATTATACTATTTAGTATGATAAATGCAAACTTCCTCTCAAATATAAATCATTTCAAACCATAAAAAACAAACTATATCCAACTACATGCTATTTGGAGTCCACCTCAAACAAAATGACACAGAAAGATATGCCAGGTAAACACAAACAAAATTAAAGCAGGAATAGCCATATTAATATCACACCAAGTAGGTTTAAATAAAAAGCATTAAATAAAACAAAGATAAAATGTAAATTCCCCCAGGTGGCCACTTTCTAGACATTCTCTGAATATTCTGCTTTGGATATCCTTCTGGATTCCTGGCAGTTTAGATTAGTTACCATTTAACTGCAGAACCTCTCATACGCGACGCTGGATAAGGTGGCTGGAGATAAGTTGGGACAGAAAATAGAATTTAATCTTAGTACAGAGTCAAATTGGATTTGATATAATCTTATACTGTTCCAACACATAAAGAGTCTTGAGGGAAAACTTGAGGTTCATCTTTCCCGTCCAATTTCTGTCTGCTTTTGGTTGCTCTTGACTGCTTCCAAATAGTTTTCCCCCGAGACTTTTATTAGCATGAGGGTCAGTCCAACTGTATGACAAACTGCTGATTTATTCTACTAAGCTGACTGCAAGCTTAGGCCCAATCAGTGAAGAGAACAAAATTCCAGGGAGTATCAGAAGAGAACCTCTTTTCCTTGCCTTGACTTCAATGCTGACAGAGCTCAAATAGTATATTCCTTGCCTCTCTCCAATCCCTCACTATCTCCTTCGTCATGGAGAAAATGTAACTTATCAGACTGGACGTCAGAGAAATAAACTTAGTCCTCCCTTTTCTCTCTGGAAGCTATCCTGCCTGCAGAGAGCACACATTTCTTGGCAAGGGGAGGATAGAGGCTGGGGGGTAAATCTGCAAAAGATGAGATTTGCACATTTGTGGTTTTTTGACTGAGGGCACTGCTGAATCTGCTTGTCACTGGAGGTAGGTTGAACAGAAAGCAAAATCTTATGGGCTTGAGATACCAAGTTCAAGGTTGACGAACTACAGAAATTTAGGAAGGATATCCAAGAAGAGAGGGAGCCAAAGAGATGATCCCCAAATTCTGTATACAAAGTCCTCCCAAGACCTGTGCTGATCACTAAACTAACCATGAAGTGAGGGAAGGGACCCCAAGGGTGCTGGCAGAAAATAAGCAGCTGGAAACTGAAGTAACTAAAGATTCAAGCTGCTACCACTATAGAGACAGGATCTGGAGTTTGAATTCAGCCAAGTTAACTGCCTTCTAGAATAAAAATTATTCTTCAGAAAAGCAAAACAGAATCCAGAGTCTCTAAAATTCATCATTTAAAATGCCAAGTAACCAATCAAAAACTACTAGACTTGCAAAGAACTACAAAAATGTGACCCACACTGAAGAGGAAAAAAAAGCAGTCAATAAAAATAAATTCCAAAGACTTCCTGGATATTGCAATAATCACACAAGTACTTTAAAGCAGCTATTATAAATATGTACAAAGACTTAAAGTAGGATATGTGTACAATAAATGAATAGAGAGGAAAAAAAGTCAGAGTCTCTAGCTGCAAAGTTCAATAACTTCAGTTAAAAACTAACTGGATAGGATTAAGAACAAACCAAAGATGGGAGATAAGAAGTGAAGTTGAAGATGAATCAAAAATTACCTAATCTGAAAAACAGAGAGGGGAAAAAAAAGACCCAGAAGGAGAGAAGAGATAAAACAGGGCAGGAAAAAAAAAAAAGAAAAGAAAAGAACAAAACAACCCAGATTTTGTAAATGACTTTAACTCATAGATCAATAAATTTAAGGAAAACCACAAGCAGGCATATCATAGATAAACTGCTTAAATCAAAAGATAAAGAGAAAATCTATCTTAAAAGCAGAGCAAAATAGCATATTATGTACAGGGCAGCAAAAATACAAATTACAGGCAGTTTCTCAACAAAAATAATAAAAGCCACACTACAACAGAGGAATATATTTAAGGTATTGAATGAAAGAAAACAAACTATCAACCAATAATCTGTATCTATCAAAACTATATTCTTTAAAAATGAAAGCAAAATACATTTTCAGATAAAGAACTGAGAGAATTCATGGCTGGGGGACTTTCAGAAATGCTAACAAGGGGCACCTGGGTGGCACAGCGGTTAAGCGTCTGCCTTCAGCTCAGGGCGTGATCCCGGCGTTCTGCTGGGAGCCTGCTTCTTCCTCTCCCACTCCCCTACTTGTGTTCCCTCTCTCGCTGGCTGTCTCTATCTCTGTCAAATAAATAAATAAAATCTTTAAAAAAAAAAAAAAGAAATGCTAACAAATTCTTCAGGCTGAAGGGAAATTACAATAGTAATTTGGATCCACAGGAAATAATGAAGATAACTGACATTGGTAAATTTCTGGGTAAATATGAGTTTTTTCTTTCTTAATTTCTTTAAAAGTTTGGTCACCTGGTGTCTCAGTTGGTTAAACCCCACCTCGGGCTCCTTGCTCAACAGGGAGTCTGCTTCTCACTCTGCCCTCCCCAGTCCCCTCATGCTCTCTCTCTGCAAAATAAATAAAATCTTTTATAAAAATTTTCTTTAGAAGTTATAGTACAACATATGCAGACAAAAATAAAATAATAGCTGAACTGTCAACATTTTGCCATTTTAAAAATAGATTTTTAATTTTTTTAAAGATTTATTCATCTTAGAGAGAGAGCAATGGCAGAAGGGGCAAAGAAAGAGGGAGAGAGAATCCCAAGCAGACCCCACACTGGATGCATGACGGCGGGNGCGGGGGGGGGGGGGGGGCGGTTCTCAATCCCAGGACCCTGAGATCATGACCTGAACCAAAACCAAGAGTCAGATGCTTAACTGACTGTACCACCCAGGTATCTCTATATTCTGCAATTTTTATATCATTTATACTTTCACTTACTCCCTACCACCTCATTCTATCATCATCATCAATACATGGCTCTTTTTGGGTAATATTTACATACACTGAAGTGTACAATAGCTCTATACTTTTGACAAATGGATATTTAGGTATAGAACATTTCCAAAGCCCCAGAAAGTTCCCTTGTATCCTTTTTCATCCAATCCCTAGCCTATAAGAAATAATGTTTTGATTTTTTTCACCTTAGTTTTTCCTTCTCTAGTGTGTTTGTTTTTTTACTGAACAGTAAACAATTTTGTGAATGTAACACCAGGTTTTCATTACTTACTATTGCAAATAAGGCTGCTATGAACAAAGTTATATAAGTCTTGTTGTGGACAAATTTTTTTTTTCTTTTGGATAAACATGTAGAAAAGGATTCTGTCAAAGAACTGGCATATACTTAACTTCATAAGAAATTGTCTTTTTACATTCCCATGAGCAATGTATGAGAGTTCCAATAGTTCTACATCCTCACTCACATTTAATGTTAGCAGTCTTACTAGTTTTATCCATTCTAGTCATTGTGTAGAGGTATCTTCTTGCAGTTTTAATGTGAATTTTACTGATGACTGATGATGATGAGTACTTTTTCATGTGTTAATTGGCCATTTGTATACACACCATTGTTAAGTGTTTGTCTTTTGCCCATTTTTAAATTGAGTTATCTTTTTTTACTATTAAGTTATACAGCTCTGGGATTTAGATTGGAGTGGCACTGAACCTACACATGTATTTGTGGAGGACTAGCATCTTAACAATACTGAGTCTTTCAATGAAAAAATGATAACATGCATCTCCATTTATTTAGGTCTTCTTTAATTTCGCTCAGAAGTGCTCTGGAGTTTTTAATATAGAGGCATTGCACGTCTTTTGTTTAATCCTAAGTATTTTGTGTTTATTTATGTATATTCTACTGTGTATTTTACTACGCCAAATTCCACACTTTCATTTCTCAATGTTCTCATTACTAGAAATGTTGAAGTCTCTGAGGGGACCCAATAAATGGCATCCCTTTTCTCTGCATTAGGTCTAAACAAGTTAAGAAACAAAAAATATAAGGTGTAGTAGCTGAAAGCCCAAATCCCATTTTTTTTAATTACCAACAATGGCAAAGTTTGTGGATATAGCTTAGTGTGAGAGCTAAACTGTCCTCCTCACTGAGCATCAGGACTAAATAAATTTGTCAACCAGTCAGTGGTAACTGGATTAGGGCAGATTTCCCCATATAGGAAGAGGAAGAAGGATGGCTAACCATTATTTCTTATTTCTATACTTTCCTTCTTTGCTCTTGAAAAGGTCCCTTCTTTAAAAGATCTTTTAGTGAATCCTGTGGGTAAAAAATGTTTGGTCTAGATATCTATGAAGTTCCATTTTGCCTTCATGTTTCTTTTTTTTTTTTTTAAGATAGATTTATTTGAGAGAGAGCATGCACAGGGGTAGGGGCAGATGGAGAGGGAGAGAATCTTCTTCAAGCAAACTACGCCCTGAGCTCGGACCCTAAGGTGGGGCTTGATCCCAGGACCCCAAGATCATGACCCAAATGAAAACCAAGTGTTGGGCATTCAACCGACTGAGCCACCCAGGAGCCCCCATTCAAGTTTCTTGTATATAAAAATCTGGACTAACAATTTCCTGTATTTTTTTTAAGCTCTCATTATTGGTCCATGCAAGATTCATTTTCTTGTTTGTTCATTTACTTGTATATTGAATCTTTTTAAACTTCTTCCTCATTTCCATCTCTCCTCACAATCATTCTAATGTGCTTGAATGTGTACTTTTTAATTTGAATGTATTCTTGGAAAACGTGTTATGTACACATTCTAATATATAAAAATGATATGGTGTTGTAGATTTAATTTCTGACTTTTTGGGTGTTTTTCACTCAGCCCTTTGTTTTTAGGTTCTGTATATGTTGCTATGTATGCATCTGTTCTGTTGTTTCCATTACACAGCATTCTTCAGTGTTTAATTCTTTGAAGATAGAATCCCCATGTCTTAGGGCGTCTATTGTAGTCAATGAGAAGTCTGGGGTCAAACTGTCTCTCCTTTCTGAGTAAGCTTTATATGGTCTTTTGAATCTTTTAGAGTGTTCTATTTAACCTTGATCCCCTCTGGCTCTTTAAGATGTGTTTTGGTAGAGTATGGTCATTCTGAAGATTCATGTCTTCAGTTCTAGAAAATTTTAAGCTATTATCCCTTCAAATATTTAAGCCATAATTTCTTCTTTTTATCTGTTTCTTCTATTGGGTATTATTTTTATAGGTCTTAATGGATCATTTTTTCCCCAAAGATTTTATTTATTTGACAGAGAGAAACAGTGAGAGGGGGAACACGAGCAGGGAGAGTGGGAGAGGGAGAAGCAGGCTTCCTGCTGAGTGGGAAGCCTGATGCATGACCTGAGCCGAAGGCAGATGCTTAACAACTGAGCCACCCAGGCTTTAATGGCTCATTTTTATCTGTTTTTCTGTGCTACATTTTGGGTAAATTCCTCAGTACAATCTTCCAATTTATGAATTCTCTTTTCAGTTTTGTCTAGAGTTCATCCCAGCTATTGAGGTTTGTTTTTTAATATCCAGTGACTGCTTCTTTATTTTTTTCTTTAGTAATTTCCAAGATTTCTAATTGGTTCTTCTTCATATTCTCCTAACTTCTTGCCCTTTTTAATGGTTACCATTCTATAATTTTTCTCTTTGGCACCCTAAATATATAGAATTCTTAGACTTTTCTATAAAAGTATTTTTACCTGGAATGAATTCATGTTCCAAATGTTGATTTTGTTGGTTGAATTTTATAGGCTGATTGTGAGTACAGAATCTTTAATTTTTTCCTTCTTTCCTTCTGTGGTTATTCCTCCTTTCTACTGGTTATACAGTTGTCTCCAATTCACCGTCAGGATTCTCACTTCCACAGTATCTTATACTGTTATTTTAGGGCCCCTGTCACAGTTATATCTGAAATACTGTTGATCTAATCAGGTTTGAAGGAATGGTGCACAGGAAACACTTTTAATTTCTACCAACCTACAGAAATGGAACCCCTAGATGCCAGAGCCAATTTCTATATTGAGGCTCAGCACATCCATTTCAGCCCCACTTACTACTTTATTTTTCCACTTTTTTTTTGATTCATGTTTGTCTTATTATCTAGCCAAGATACATCTTTTTGGGTTTGCTTCTTAATTTCTATGAGTTGAGAGCAAACGTTACTATGCCATCTTAACTAGAAATCTCCTTTATTTCCAATAAGATTATAATTTTTTTTTACTTGAACACAGTCACTATATAGAACATTTTATTCCTTTTTGCACTATACAATATTTAAATTTTTTAGCTATCGGATCTGAAGTACAAATCTTAAAATAAATCAATATTTTCTTTAGAGGCAGTTCTGTACTTACTTTAACATCTCATTACTGTGACATCACTAAAAAGGAAGCAAAACAGACTGATGGTAATATGCAGACTGATGGAAGCACTAAAACCCCCTTGAAAAAAATAATCTGTAAAGACTTTTGACTAAATATAACATAATTGCTTGATGCAATTAAGAAAATACATTAGACAAGTTTGCTGTTTACTATTAATGTAGTAGTCCTGATCACTCTGGCTCCCAAGCCATAGCTTTTCTTATAAACACAATCAACATTTCCTCAAAGAATCAGAGTTTGTTAATGATTTCAACTAATGATATGAAACAGTCTAAAATGTCAACAAATGTTTTCTCTACAGTGGGATATAGGGTGATAATTTTCTGTAGCTTCCAAATTTACTGCAATTAACACGTATAACTAGCTTTTGTATAAGTATTATTATTTTGAAAATGTTTACTTGATTATCAAGGCCACTTATATCGTTCTGGGGTTTTTTTTGTACATTATTATTATTATTATTATTATTATTCAGCACTAGCAAGCCCTTATCCAAAGGTGAGAGTCATTCATTCATTCATTGTTAAGTACACATTAAGTAGTTATACTTTTATACCACAATTTACTTATGAATTAGTAAGTGTATTAAAAAAGTCTGTGAAGTTAAAAGTTATTACAAAGACTATGTATTAATATCACATGTACATTATTTACAAGGGAGCTCCTATTCCCCTCTTGCCAACAATCTCACACCTATTAATAATAGAAATAAGATTAGAATTCAGGTGTGCTAGGTCCACAAGTGAAATATTGAAGAACAGAGATCTTAACAGCATGAAACAAGGAAATGTCATTCCAAAAATAGGCTGAAGAAGGAAAAGGCATATTGGTGATAGACTGTAGAGGTCTCTCTATTTTATTTAATAGGTAATGTGGGGCCAATAAAGGTTTTTGAGCAGCAGAGAGATTAAACAGTTCATAATAATCTTTCCACATTCTAGAAATAATCTAATAAGAATCAGGACCAAGGATATTACCATAAGAACAGATTTGAAGGAAGAATCTACAGAATTTGGTTAGTAATGACTTAACAGTTTTGCCCCTGAAAAATAAGGAGAGTTAGGAGAAGAAATGGGAACACTATGTATCTGATGTGTGAAATTCTGAGTTTGAAATGGTAAATGGCATCTGAGTTTATAGAAATATCTAAAAGCAATTACAACTGTAGTGATAAAGATTGTTTCAAGCTTGGGTCTCTAGTCAGACTGCCTAGGTTTGAACCTAATAACTATTATTTACTAGCTGTGAGACCTTGTGTGAGCTCATCTCTCTGACCTTTAGTTTTCTCATCAGTAAAACAGGAATAATGAAGTAAATAGACTGTTACAAGAATTAAATGAGAAAATACATGTAAAGCACTTAGAACACAAATTGTGGGTATTTAAGAAGCATTATTTTATATTTTCTCATTTTAATTTTTATTGGCACTCAGATTAGAAATGGTGATTTGGGGGACACCTGGGTGGCTCAGTTGGTTAAGTGTCTGATTCTTGATTTTGGCTCAGGTCATGATCTCAGGGTTGTGAGATGGAGCCCCACATTGGGCTCAGTGCTGAGCCTGGAGCCTGCTTAAGATTCTCTCTTCCTCTCCATCTCCCCGCCTCCAAAAAGAAAAAAGAAATGGTGATTTGGGAGTTAGCTATAAAAAGACAGTTAAACAGTGAGAACTGATGAGACCTTCAAAAAAGAAAGCTGAAAGGTGGTAAAATTTGGAGACGGTTCGAGGAAGGTGGAGATTACTTAAAAAAAATTTCAAAAAATCTTAATATGTTAAGGAAAAGGAACTACAAAAGAAATTATATTTTTGAAAGAATGGCTGAAAAACTGTATTTCAAATCCTTTTAATAGTTTAAAGCATCAAACATTAAATTCTTATGTGAAAAAGATATTAAAGCGGGGGGGGAAGATGGGGAGGAGTAGGGGACCTTTTTTCAGCTGGTCCCCTGAATCGAGCTGGATATCTACCAGATCATCCTGAACACCCACAAAATCAGCCCAAGACGTAGGAAGATACATCTGTATCTCTACAAATGAACATCTCCGGCATTGAGAATTGAGGTACGAAGCAGGGAGCTATGAATCCGCACACAGATATCGGAAGATAAACAGAAGGGGGAAGGAGCCACCCTGCTTGGGGTGCCAAGAAGCAGTAGCTACCGGCACTGGGGAGCGGGCCAGATTCACAGACTGGCACCCAGGAAAAAGCAGACTGAGCCCAGAAATGCGCGCGAACAGAAAACCAGAGCTCCAAAGAGCTCACTGGAACCAGACTGAAAACCGGAGCTCTGGAGCACACACTCAAACTAGACTGAAACCGAGGGCATGCGCGACCAGATTGAAAACCGGAACTCTGGAGCGCGCAAGAACCACACTGAAACAGGGAGCTTGGGAGCGCAAGTGGGAATCGGGGGCAGCTGGCAGCATTAGAAGCACAAAGGAGAGAGACGTGCTGGCCCTGGGAGCAAGGGCTGGGAGAGTGGCTGTGGGGTGCACAACCTGGGACGCTACACAGGGTTTTTAGCAGCACTGACAGAAACATAGTTAAAGTGGCCAAGAGAGCTCAGTGGAGAGCGGACTGCAATCTCTCTGTTCTGAGACAGAGGCTAGGATACAGCCAGCAGCTCTGACTCTCAGAGGAGTCAAAGAAAACCACCAGGGAAAGCTGCCAGAGAACAAAAGCCTGGAAATGCCGGTTCGCATTGTGCCCATCCCCATCTCCCCTTGTAGGGGACAAGGCAACTCTACTCAAACAGGGTTGCCTGAGTATCAGCGCTGCAGGCCCCTCCCCCCAGAAGGCAGGCTGAAAAATCAAGAAGCCCACATCCCTAAGGTCCCTATAAACCAAGTGCACGTTGCCTGGGTCCTGGTCAATAATTTCGGCTCTGTGCATCCCCGCAACCTCTCCTCATCAGAATGACAAGGTGGAGGAATCTCCAGCAAAGAAAGGAGACAGAGACTGTGGCCTCTGCCACAGAACTAATGGATATGGATATAATTGAATTGTCAGAAATGGAGTTCAGAGTAACAATGGTCAAGATGATGTGTAGGCTTGAAAAAAATATTAACGAAAATATTAACGAGAATATAGAATCTCTAAGAGCGGAAATGAGAGTGAATCTGGCAGAAATTAAAAATGCTATGAATCAAATGCAGTCTAAACTAGATGCTCTGATGGCCAGAGTAAATGAGGCAGAAGAACGAATTAGTGAATTGGAAGATGGGATGATAGAAAAGGAGGAAGAAATGGGAACTTAGCTCAAAAAAATCCAATCTCAAGAATGTAGATTACAGGAGATTACTAATTCAATGAAAAGCTCCAATGTCAGAATCAGTGGCATCCCCGAGGGGATGGAGAAAGAGGGAGGTCTAGAAGAGATATTTGAACAAATTGTAGCTAAGGACTTCCCTAATCTGGCAAAGGAAACAAGCATTCGAGTCCAAGAGGCAGAGAGGACCCCTCCCAAGATCAATGAGAAAAGACCAACTCCAGGTCACATAATAGTACAATTCGCAATTATTAGATCCAAGGATACAATCTTGAAAGCACCCAGGGGGAAGAGAATCCTCACCTACAGAGGGAGGAACATCAGAATAACATCAGACCTGTCTACAGAGACCTGGCAAGCCAGGAAAAGCTGACAAGGCATATTCAGAGAACTAAGTGAGAAGAACATGCAGCCAAGGATCTTTATCTAGCAAGGCTGTCATTCAGAATGGATGAGGAGACAAGGACCTTCCAAGACTGGCAGAAACTGAAATATGTGACCACCAAGCCATCCCTATGAGAAATATTAAGGGGGGTTCTATAAAAGTAAAAAGACCCCAAGAGTGATACTGAACAGAAATTTACAATCTAAAGAAACAAAAAGACTTCACAGGCAACATGACATCATTAAAATCATAGCTCTCGATAATTACTCTCAACGTGAATGGCCTAAATGCTCCCATAAAAAGCCACAGGGTTGCAGATTGGATAAAAAGACATGACCCATCCATATGCTGTCTACAAGAGACTCATTTTGAACCTAAAGATACATCCAGACTGAAAGTGAAGGGATGGAGACCATTTTTCGTACCAATGGACCTCAAAAGAAAGCTGAGGTAGCAATTCTCCTATCAGACAGATTAGATTTTAAACTAAAGACTATAGTTAGAGATACAGAAGGACACTATATTATTCTTAAAGGATGTATCCAACAAGTGGATATGACAATTATAAATACATATGCCCCCGACAGGGGAGCAACTAGATACAGAAGCCAACTCTTAACGAGAATAGAGACATATAGATAATAATATATTAATACTAGGGGACCTCAACACCCCGTTCTCAGCAACAGACAGATCACCTAAGCAGAAAATCAACAAAGAAACAAGAGCTTTGAATGACATACTGGACCAGATGGACCTCATAGATATATACAAAACACGACACCCCATA